>NC_043716.1:53261250-53301296 GCF_006229205.1 Suricata suricatta | reverse complement strand
GGGCTCAAACCCACGAACCATGAGGTCATGACCTGAGCCGAAGCCGGACACTTAACCGACTGAGGCTCCCAGGGACCCCTAACCTGTCCCTTTTATCTGTAATTCAAATTAGACAAGGAAAAGATTTCGTAAGGTGATTGGGTATAAGGTGTTTATTTAAAACTTACACAGTGAGTTACAAGAACTCACAGTAGACTTATTAAGACATTTGAGACAAAGAGAAGATCAGAAAACCTCCAGAGAGGTGATATGTGGAGGACGGGGGGCCAGAACAACTGTTTTTCTCCATCTTAATACCAGAAATGAGAAGCAATGAGGCACTGTCTTCCAATTCTGAATCAACATTTCCAACCTAGAATCTCGTACTCAGTCCGCCAGTTTAGTGTGAAGGTGGGCTAAAGACATTTTCAACTCCCGGCTTGCTAAGCAGAGGCCAGAAGTGTTTGTTTTTAGGGCTCTGGGTACAGAAGGGTGTTGATAATGGCAGCGAGGGGGTTTACGGAAGTGCTCGGATTCCTGAGGCTGTGCCGGGATTTAACCGTCGCCATGTCAAGCAGAAAGGCAAACGCACCAAGACCACCAAGAAGCGCCCCCAGCGCGCACCATCCGACATGGTCGCCACGTTTGACCAGTCACAGATTCAGGAATTCAAAGAGGCCTTCAACATGACTGATCAGAACAGAGATGGTTTCCTTGTCAAAGAAGATTTGCATAATATGCTTGCCTCCCCAGGGAAACATCCAGCTTATGAGTGTCTGGATGCCATGAAGAATGAGGTTCCTGGGCCCATAAATTTCACCATGTTCCTCACTGTGTTTGGTGAAAAGTTAAATGGCCCAGATCCAGAAGATGTCCTCAGAAATGCTTTTGCCTTCTTTGTTGAAGAAGCGACTGGCCCCAGGCGAGAAGATTTCCTGAGAGCTGCAGTCGCTGATGGGAGGCCGGGTTCCCCGGGAGGCAGGGGAGCAGCTGCACGGGGAAGCCCCTGTGTGCAAGAAGGGACACCTCAAGTCCCTGGAGGTCACGCGCGTCCTTAAACACGGAGCAAAAGGCAGAGGTGACTGAAAAGAACTTCAGGTTCCAGCCACACGTTCCTTGTTGCCACTTCGGGTATTTCTGAGACTTTCTCTTGGAGCCTGTCACATGCCCTTTCTTGTATGTATGTATGTATGTATGTATGTATGTATGTATGCATGCATGCTCAGCCGTTTTGGACACGTGCATCTCTATAATCAGATGGGAAATGGGACTTTATACGATTTTCAGAATAGAAAATAGGACAGCTTAACTTACCAGCACCCCCCCCCCCAAATAACTGCAGTCTACACACATAGTATATGTTTTCAGGATAAATTATTCACTCAATTTTTTGACCCATAATTAGACCTTATGATTAAGGGGAAAAAAACCATTTTCAGACACGAGCTTTCAAGAAGCTTCCTCCTGTGGAGAAGCTACTGAAGGATGTTCCCCATCACAGAGGCAGTAATTGGAGAGAGCAAGATAGAGATCTGACCCCGAGCGAGGCCTGAGGAATGTGCTGGAACGACCCTGCAGGGCAGTCTCAGCTGTGCACCAGGCTTAGGGGACAGCAGTCAGCTGGAACCAGGGGGGACAAAAAGGCTCCAGGGGGGAAATTTCTAAACATAAAAGTGAAGCCTACCATCTTTGACCCTGTTGACATGAAGTTTTCATGATAGCACAACGTTTGGGGGTGAAGTAGTAATACACTAAAATCTAATTAAAAAACTAAAACAGCTATTAAATTTCAGGGGAGAAAGTTATACAGGAAAGGATATGCGACCATGGGAAATGTAAAAATGTAAATGCCTGAGCTCTGAACAGTGTTGCCATAGTTTTCTCACCATAAGGAAAATTAAGAAGAAAACTGTGATGTAATCAGATTGGCAGAATGGGAGAGAAAGTACATGTATTTGTACTTTTTGGGAGGGGGTATGGTTCACCTTCCAGAAGCAGAAAGACAGTAGATCTCAGATATCAGTGTCTGGGGTTTTTTTCCTGTATTTTAAATTTTTCCACATTTTTTAGAAAGGAAACTTTGACAGGTACAAAAATGCAGATAATGCATAATTCCAGCACTCAGAAGAGATTGCCCTTGGGGCACGTAGGTGGCTCAGTTGGTTAAGACTCTGACTTTGGCTCAAGTCATAATCTCACGGTTTGTGAGTTCGAGCTCCACATCGGGGTCTGTGCTGACAGCTCAGAGCCTGGAGCCTGCCTCAGATTCTGTGTTTCCTTCTTTCTCTGTTCCTCCCTCATTCATGCTATCTCTCTCTAAAAATAAACATTTAAAAAAAATCACTTTTAACACTATAGTATTCACCCTTCCATATACACAGAGAAATGTGTGTTCCTTCAAATCTATGCACCCTTGTACGTGTATTTGCCACTCAATTTGCTATTAAATTGCATTGTATTGGGGCGCCTAGCTGGCTTAGGTCAGTGGAGCACGTGACTCTTTATCTTGGGGTAAAGAGTTTGAGCCCTACTTTGGGTGCAGAGATTAGTTAAAAATATTTAAGGGGCACCTCGGTGGCTCAGTTGGTTAGGCATCTGACTTTGGCTCATATCACGATCTCACGGTTCATGAGTTCGAGTCCCATGTGCTATCAGCACAGAGCCTGGAGCCTGCTTCGGATTCTGTATCTCCCTTTCTCTGTGCACCCCCCCCCCCACTTTCGCTCTCTTTCAAAAATGAATAAACATTAAAATTAAAAACAAATTTATCCAGGTGAGGGGCACCTGGGAGGCTCAGTTAAGCATCCAACTTTGGCTCAGGTCATGATTTCATGGTTCATGGGTTTGAGCCCCATGTCAAGCTCTGTGCCAACAGCTCAGAACCTGGAGCCTGCTTTGGACTCTGTGTCTCCCTCTCTCTGCCCCTCCCTCACTTATACTCTGTCTCTGTCTCTCCAAAAAATAAAGGTTTAAAACAAACTATCCAGTTGATTCTGATGCACAGTCAGGTTTGGGGGCACCATTTCATAAGTGACTTTTTTTTTTACTATCATTTGATATTTCTCTCCCTCATCATCTTTTAGGCTGCAAGGTAGTTCAATTATGTAAGACTTTTGCTAAGTGTTCGTTTCTTGTCTCCAGGAAAAGAGAGGAAACAAAGCATCTGATAAAGCTGCTATCATGGCCTTCGACGCCCTGGTGACCTTCTGTGAAGACTTGGGGTGAGTGACTCATCTCACATGTGGAGCAGTATGTCACTGAGCTCTTTCCTCCCCCAGCACCTGCTAGTTAACCAGCTCACGTGGGGCAGCTCTCGGCGACAGAGGCACCGCTGCCCGCTGAAGGCAGCCGTGTGGGGCGTTGCCCATCAGGCAGCCTGGAAGTCAGTACCCTTCCCAGGAAGGCCCCAGAAACTGGCAGTGCGAAGGCATTAGTTTGGGTGGTTATCCCTCCCACTCCACCCGCTTCTGGAGTGGCTGATCCATGGGTGACTCCGTCATGAATCATGTGACTGGTTCTGCGCCGTTGGCGTGTCATCATTTGCCACTGGACCACTGAGCAGGAGTCACTCTTATCCTGGACCCACACAGAGCGCATGACCCGGCTTACGTGTTGGGGGAAGATAATAGGCTTGGATCGAAGTCAGCTTTTCTATGGGGTCGCCAGCCCACCCACTTGGAATCCACTTCTGTGTTTTATCTGCATGTGCTGGCGGTGGAGGAATGAGAGAGCCTGACGGCTGCTCAGTGACAGGCAGGTTGCGGCAGGACAGGTTTTTGGACACGAGGGACACCCAGGGAGATTCTGGACAGCCCTTTGTATGCAGCCCTTTGGTCAGACCTTGCTGGAAAAATCTGTGAGGTAGATGAGGCAGAAGCGATTGCTTCAGGCTTAGAAATGGACAGACCAAGACCCAGTGAGGTCACGGTCACATTAGTGGACAGATACCACTAATCCTGGGATCTGATTTTTAGTGACGTGCACATTTCATATACATATCCCATCTTGGTTTCTGCAAGACTAGATTTTTGAGCATGGAGCTGATTAGGGGCATAGAACCAGTATCTAGCAGATGTTCGGGGCTTCCTTGGGCCACATATTTTGATTCCCACCCCCTCCTACTCACCAAAGAGTTGGTGGCTCCGGGACTGAGTCTCTTGTTGGGCCTGTGTGGCACAGTGCGCCCAGCAGAAGTAGTTGGCACCCTTGCCCACAGCCAGTGTGCCCAGAATCCTCAGGCACTAGTACAGGGAGGTTGGTTTTTTTTTTATGTTTTTTATTTATTTTTGAGAGACAGAGACAGTGCGAGCAGGGGAGGGTCAGAGAGAGAGAGGAAGACACAGAATCTGAAGCAGGCTTCAGGCTCTGAGCCATCAGCACAGAGCCCAATGTGGGGCTCAAACCCACGAACCGTGAGATCATAACTTGAGCTGAAGCCCGACGCTTAACCAACTGAGCCACCCAGGTGCCCCGGGAGTTGTTAAATTAGGCTGCGTCGGGCTCCTTGAGGAGAGCGCTCATAATGGAAGGGCCGCGCGTCCTTGCTAATCGTCAGAGTCCCTGCTGCTGGAAATAAGCGTGCTGGGTTCTTTCGGGATGTGTTGGAGGCTCTGGTGTATCCCTCTGGGCCGCAGCAGCCCCACCAGGCAGCAGGATAGGACCTCCTGGGGACTCTGCCTTCATGTCTCCTGTGTCACACTCGGGAGCTGGGGCCCCTTAGTGCCTCAGGGGGGGTCCGGGCATCAGCACGCCTCCTGCCGCACCCACGCCTCATCTCCTACCTCGTTTGCCACATGCGAGGGTTCCACATTCCAGCACTTCCCGGGACGTAAACACGGCTGGTGTGGCTGAGTGTAGAATTGCTCTTTGAGTAAAAAGGCACATTTCTGTACTGCATAAATGGTGTATAGCCCCTTCTCCACCACATATTGGCCCCTGTTCTAAGAATAGTCCTGGCTTGTGGTTGAAGTTGCAGCAGCTGTTTGCTCAGGGAGGCGCCTGGTGGCAAGGGGCGGGCCGCACGGCGGCTCTGGCGGTGGCAGGTGCGTTGCTGTGGGAGTGCTGTTGTGGGGTCGGGTGCACAGGCATCTCTGGGGCCCACAGAAATGACACTTGGTACGCATGGGGTCAAGGTGGGGCATCCAGTGGCTTTCCCCTCTTCGCCTGCAGCTAGTTTGTCTGCACTGTGGCCGTGAAGTGTATCTGTTCCTTTTAGTGTCGAAAGGAACAGTAGTTAGGTTTGAAGCAACTTCCAGCTTAGAGGCCTCTGTACCTCGTCTGAGACAGAGTAACATTGTGTTTAGGCCTCAGTTGAATTGGGCTCTGTCATCTGGGGGCTGTGGTCTGGGGGAGCCAGCCGGCTGGCCGGCACCCTTCTGTTCATCCATTTGCTTGCTCATTCATTCATTCATTCATTCATTCATCCAGCAAATACTATTTGAAATGGACTCTGCACGAGGCACATCAGATACGGGGCGTACTTAACGGTGAGCAGAAAGAGACCCCCCCACCTGCTTTTATGGTGTTGAGTCCAGTGGGGAAGACAGGCACTTATCAGATAATATTAACAAATTCATTAATTACATTAATAAAAAATGTATAATTGCAGACTCTGAAAGGGCTTAGAAGAAGAGGTACGTGGTGTTGCGAGAATGTCTAACAGATGGGCCCCTTCTTAGCCCCCAGAAAGTCCGGTCACGACTCCTCACCCGGGTCCGTGTTCTCAGGCGGAGGGAGAAAACCAAATATAATGGCGAACACAATGAGAAACAGGATCGTGGTGACGAACAAACAGATCACGACCAGGGCTCCCTGGTCCCAGGGGTTCTGCCAGAACTCCTCTTTCCAGGTGTACTGCTTTGGCATCAGTTTGTGATCCATGTGAACCTGGAAAAGAGGGGACAGAGGCCTTGAGTGCAGGGGCGTCTCTCAGAGACTGCCTCTGTATTTTGAACAGCGCTGGTGTGAGCCAGAACTTTCCTGTCCCTGAGACCTACCCTGCTGGAGTCTAAAATGCACCGCTACAGACCCTTGCTGCTTTCCCTGCTTCCATTGCCATACATTTGGGAAGCATTCTGAGGGAGCCGCATCGGAGTTGCGGGGTGGGCTGACTCCAGCTGAGGCCTCGGCAGACGCCCTCGGAGGCAGGTGGAAACAGTACCAGCTAATCTCGAAAACGGCCAAACCCGCAGGCTGCGAGCCTGTAGCCAGTTCGAGGGAGTAATGGCGAGTAGGAAGGTGTCGCTACCTGATTCTGCTCTTAACACTCCTGGGTCCTAAGAGCCAGCGATCTGGGTAATCCCTCAGGCCCCACACTCTGGGGGCCTGAGCCACGCCCTGACTCGAAGCAACCGTTGAGAGGAAAAGGTGTTGGCATTGCCAAGTGTCCCTGGCCAGACCTCATTTCATTGCTGTCACCAGAGCCAACAAAGGTGGGCCAGGCCCTGTTGCCTAGCAACTCTGTTCCCCTTCTGCCTTCCATACTTACCTCTTCAGCTGCGTTTTGTTCTTTTGTGATGTCGTTTTGGGGGGTGCTCAGGGTCCATATGTTCGGGCGTCCTCAGTGAGAGAAGTCGGGCTTGGGGCAGGGTGGGGAAAGAGACTGGATCCAAGACCTTTTGCCTCAAGCCACCCATCCACCTCACCCGTGCCTGGGTTCTGCCTCTCCTCTCTGTCCAGCTGCTAACCTGTAGACTGGGAGGCCCTCACCAGGGCGCAGGAAGCTCAGGAGTGCCGGAAGCCCTGGGCTGGAGCCTCACACGGGCTTCTCCCTGCGGTGCTGGGTGCTGGGTGCTGGTGAATGATTAACAGGCCTCCGGGTGGTGCCTCCTGGACCGAGTTTCTTTGTGGAGATGTTTACCACCATTAAGGCCCCAGGGTCCTGGAGCTTGACTTCTCCCTAGTGCCTTTGCTGGCCTCCCAGGCACGGCTTCAGCTGCTGCTTGTGGTTGGTTCCTACCCCCTGGTGTGATAGGGCAGCTAGAAAGTGGGAATGGGGACCTGGTAGCCACCATTTATTCCTTAAAAGATAGGCTTCAAGTGCCTGGTGTGGCCGGAAACTGCGGCAGGTACTGTGTGTCAGTTGTGGACCAAGGGAGCAGGCCCTGCCCGCCCAGGTTTCTGGTCCAGCACACCGGTCCTCAGCCTTGCTCGTTAGAATCATCCGGGAGCTTTTCTAATACCTGCACCCAGGCCCTGCCTGGTACCGCTTCTTTCGGTCTGGGCAGGACACAACTCCGGGCTGTGTACAGCTTGCCAGGTGATTCTAGTGTGCAGCCGGGGTTGGAGGAGACAGACAACAAGCAAGTTCAGGGAAGTCCCCTTACCTATCGTGGGCCTACCTGATGCTTCGAGTTTCCCTCCTTAAAACTTACTGACTCGTGCCCTTGACTGCTGAGCGCCCCCAGCCAGCGGGCTGGTCTCCACACCCGCATGCTTCCTCCATCAGTTAAGTTGGATACTTGTCAGGAGTCAGCAGTTTGTTCCCAAACCTGTTTGTGGCATTTGTACTTGTTACTGTAATTACATAATTGCACTTAACATTACATTAAAAAAATGGAGCAACAGTAACAGTCCAAAGCCCAGTTTTACAGCTGGGGACCGGCACAGAGGTTAGGCAACGTCCCCAAGGTCAAACAAAAGTCACTGCATTGGGATTTCAACCCAGTGTTCAGCTCAGCTGCGGAGTCTGCTCTGAAGCTCTGTGCTGCACCTCAAAGGGAATGGAGGGAGAGCATTGTTTCGAGAAGCACCTATTTGACCACTTTGGAATGGCTTTGGAATCATTCAGTATTTCTGTCAAAACAGATGTGGCAAGACAACTGGAAACATTTTGTAAAAAGCCAGGATTTCACACTCCCAATTTCTCTGTGGAGGTCTTTAAGTTCTTCTTCTGCTTTACAGTAACCACAGTTAGCAAATAGGCAATTTAGGAACTCTGGCCTGCAAACGCACACTCAGAGAAAAGCCCTGGGTCCTACATCGAAAAGATTGGCCAAGGAATGTGCACGTATATGTTTCCATTTAAAATGAGATGTGCGGGGAATGTGTGTGTCAGGTACACAAAAGTTGCTGTAACCAACTCTTTCAATTAATCTCTGGCCCTGATCAGAAGATTCTGTGGAAATGAATATCACCAAGGAAACAGGATGGGAATGGGAAGAGGTGGAAAGTGCTCTTTCAGTATTTGTGGCGTTGCCCGACCTGGGGGCCGAAGGGAACACTGTAAGAAGTGAGGCTTAGGTTTAAGGCGTGAAGGCTACGTAAGGGGTCGGATTAGGGGCAGTGTTTCATGGCAGGCAGCAGGTCCCGAGGAGTGTGAGGAACCTTTAAGAACAAAATTAATTTTGTCCTTAATTTTGACCTCCCGTTTTCTGTGGTCTGGAATTTGTGTTTCCCACAAGCAAATATGTCCTGAAGATTTTTTATTGGAGGTCGCTCTCAAATGTTACTGCTTAAGAAAACAGATTTAGGAGAAGAGTGTTTTATGTGCTCTCTGCCAGTTTTTGCTAATGAATTCATGCCCCGGTCGTTCTGTGGTTTCTGATAAGGCAGAATGTCCAGACGGTGAAATGCACAGATCTCGAGTGTAGACCTTTGCAGGAACTGAGAGACTACTGTGGACTAGAGGCCGGAGGCAGGGGAGGCCTGAAGAGGCTGGCAATCAGCGCAGCAGTGAGCGCAGGCAGACGTTGAGGGGGGACCGTTCCAGGGTGGCTGGGGGCAGGAATGGAGACCTGTGATAGCCAGATGCTCTCCAGGGCTCCGCCAGCCTACCGGCCTCCCGTTGCACGGCCACCATGGCTGTGCCCCTCCGTCTGTCCTTTCCCACGATGGGAGGATCGCTGCTTTGCTCCATGCCTCCCTTCCCGAGGGGACCCGTGCTGGGAGCGTGCCAGCCCGCTGTCGCTCCGGAGCAGGTCTGGTGTGTTGAGCCTAGTGGGACGGAAGCCTGCCCAGGACCGCTGTGGGGAGCCATTAGTGCCAGGGCTCAGCGTGAGCCAGTTTGCTGCCTACTGGGAGCCATCTTATTTGGCCTCAGCAGTATGGAGCAGGAAAATTCGAAAGAAATGGCCCATGGTCCTCACCTCTTGGCAGCTAGAATCTCTTCTAGCAAAGAGGCACAGCCCCAGCCACCCCCAGGAAGGGAAGTTCTTGGAACCGATGAAAACTTGCTTAAGGAAAAGCCACATGGGAATTGGGCCACGCCCGCTGTCGGAACACGGCCTGAGCTGAGGGCTTCTCTGGGCCTTTCAAGTTTCCCATCTGGTCCCTCCCACCTTCCCTGTTTTTCTTCTGGGAGGGAGACCTAGTTGGGCCTCACCCTAGCTCTTACCTCTTGGGATCCACCCACTCACGGGGGAGATGATTTTAACACACTTTAGAGTGTGGGATCTAGGATTGGTTGATGGAGGATAATGGGATCAGCATCTTATCTGCCCCACAGTTGGGCGGCCTCAGGGCCCTGGGTGTGGCGAGTAGGGGCTCTGCGGCTGGCTCTAGCATCTGTAGCTGGTTGAATTTAGGCAAGTTGCATATTGTTGCTAAGGCTCAATTTCCTCATCTCTAAAATGGGGATAATGATGGTGTCTACGGCATGGAGGCTCTTGTGATTACACGGGATCACCTGCGTCCAAACACTTTAGGGGTGGCCGAGCTCGCAGAAGCCCTCAGTAAATTTCCACTCACTTGATCATCACCACCACCTTCATCATCATCATTATCACCGGTATCATTGTTATTCTGAATCCCCTTGTAGGGTGGTATGGGGTGGAGGGCAGAGCCGGATCTTGAATTTCTTTTCTTTTGTATGGAAGGACTTCCTCTCTGCTGCTTCAACCTAAACCAAACCCGTCAGACAGGTCAGTGGACACCAGGAAGTGAAACCAGCCAGCCAGCTTCTCCCACCAGCCTGCCAGCTGGAGATGGGGGGAGGGGCAGGGGCAGAGCCTGGCATCCCCCTCTCCCCTCCCTGGTTTTTGGGTAGACAGGGCTTGTGCCCCCCCCCCGGGCAGCCAGAGCACAGGCTGGCGGGGCAAGATGAGGGAGGCATGTAAAAAATGCAGACCTCTCTGCAGCTCTGGGGGCCAGTGGGGAAGGAGCGAGAGGTGCCATGGGTGTGTTCTGCGTCCCCTGTCCTCATTCCTGGGCTAGTGGCTTCCGCTGGGAAGCTCTCTGGAAGAGGAAGTACACTGGAGGGAGGGAGGCAGGGTGGTATTGTGTTGCAGCAGGGCCGGTCCTTAAAATGGGTCCACGTCACTCTCGTGTAGAGGGGCAGGTAATGACTAGGATATGCCCAGCGCTGTGCCAGGCACTCTGTAGGCCTTAGTTTATCCTCACGAGCTCACCCCAGGAGGCAGCTACCGGGATTAGCTTTGTCCCGGAGGGGAGGAAACACAGCTCCAGGAGGTCGAGTCATTTCCCTGTGTTCACACAGCCGGTGAATGGCAGGGTGAGGATTTGTGGCCAGACAGCCTGGGACACAGCGGGGGGAAAGGACAGAGGGGTTGGGGTGCAGGTTGTGGGCAACGGTAGGGGCCTGACTTCTCTTCTGTTACTCCAGAAGTTTGGGAAGACCTGGTGGCCTGAACCTGCCAATGTGGGGTGTGCAGGCTCAAGTAAATGGCAGTCAAAGCTGTTGGGTGGCATTCCTGAACCTGGCACCTGGGCAGACACTGCCCCGTCACTGTCGAGGGGGCACCCGGGGCCAGAGCTTGGTAGCAGCTGGCACTGACACGAGTTTCACCCTCTCCTTCCGCTAGTTCCCTCTTGCGTGACATTTCTGCCTGTGTTTTTCCAGTGTTTGTGGGCACGGGGAGAACAGAGGCCTGGCAAGGACAGTCCCCGGCCACACCCCTGGAATTCTGGCACCCTGCCCTTCAGAAGCACAGAGCCCAGGCCAGTGAGTCTGGTGTCGCAGAGACACATAGCCAGAAAGCTTTTACTGAGACCAAAACGAGCAAATACTGGGCTAGAATACTGACGTGCTCCCCACTGGTGGGAAGCCTGGGGTCCAGCAGCCGTTGCACAGAGCCCCTCCGTTCGGCTGCCCCTCTGGGCCGGCTCCCCACCATTGCAGGCTGTTCCTCTTCCCACTGTGGGGCCCCCACTTGTGTGTTTTGTTAGAAAGTGCAGGTTGGGAAAGAATCCCCAGTTCTTGTTTCCCCGGGTTTTAAGCAGCTGATTCCTCCTCGGCACCCGGTAGTCACTGGCAGGTGACAGTTTGGTGGCCGTACCAAGTCCTTGTTTCCTCGATAAGGCTGCAGGTGTCGGGTTCCTGGGCAGGGCCCGGGCTGAGGCCAGGCTGGCACGTGGGACCATGGCTTTGACAGCCTTATCTCCAGCTTCTCCTCCTCGTCTCTGCCCCTCACGGGGGGCTCATGGGCCGCACTTGGACCTTCCTGCCTCTGCGCTCAGGGCAGCAGCAGCAGCAGCCGGCGATCAGCAGCAGCAGCAGCACAGTGGCTGGGGGGTTAGGAGAGGGAAGCAGAGAGTGCAGGCAGCTCAGGCGGGGGGGAGAAGGAACACACCCCGCCACGAGGTGTGCTGGAAGGACCTCTGCCCAAAGATCTGGCTTGGTCAGAAATACTCGAGTCTGGCAAGAGGTGTCGACTGTCCCCATGCCAGCCACTGTCATGGCCTGTCATGCCACCCCACTGCCCCGAGCTTCGCTCCCTCCACCGCTGGCTGGGCTTGGGGGCTGTCTCTGGGCCCTGGTTCCAGCACCACCCCGTCAGCAGCTTGTCAAGGGTTAGGAAAATCCTCTGCCCACCCCCTCCCCCGGGGACATGTGCCCTCTCCTGTGTCAGGGGGACGGCCAGCGCCTCAGCCAGCCCTCTGGCCAGCACCGCGGTCTCAGCTCTCCTGGATGCCAGGAAGACCCAGGGGCGCTGGGGAGAACGTGAGAGCCCCAGCTTACCTGTGAAGAGGAGGATGACGGAGAAGGCCGCGATCTCCACAGGCTCGGCCTGGGGCAGCTTCTGCAGCTTGAGCAGCAGCTTCTCGCCCATGGAGCGCATCTCCTGCACGAAGCTGGCGGCTGCCATGGTGCATCGGGCTCCTGCCGGGCTCCTGCCAGGCCTCACTGAGCAGAGACAGGGCCAGGAGTCCCCACCCACCTGCTGCCTGCAGAACGAGTTAGTCAGGTCTCACCCCTGCACCCCTGATGGCTCATGACAAGGGAAGGAGCCATCAGGGCCCTCCGCCCAGCGATGGCCTTCAGCCCCCACCCAGCTGGCACCACCAGGGCTGAGGGAGGCTGGTGACGGCAGGGAGCCTGAGGCCCTGCTGCAGGGGGGCTGCTTGGCACTGCCAGACACAGGAGAGGTCTGTCAGCAGGCCACGGTTGGCCAAAGTTTCCCACCTCGAGGTGGGGTGACTTCACTGTTCTATGCCTTTGTCTTAGGCAGCACTCCTGGTTTTGCTGGGCACCTTGGGCTGGCACAGCTCCCCTGGTGACCCCGGGGTCCTTCAGGACTTTGGTGCCTCTCCTGGGTTCCCAGTGGGGAGACCAGGCTTTAGGTTTCCAGCCTGGGGCTCTTGACTTTCATCATATGTGGGGCAGAAGGACCAGGTTTTTCCTCCAGCGGGCACATGGGCGCTCCTGGCTGGGGTCAGCTGGGTGAGAACTGATAAGGGGAGGTGGTCTGAGCCCCTCCAGGGCCCTCCACCTCTCCCACCAGCTCGGTTTCTTTACTTACACGGTGTTCTCCGAGGAGGCAGAGATAATGCCGTGTCCCTGCAGTTTTCCCCAAGGGGGCCTCTCGGACTGGATCACACATCCCACGGCTGGTCTACCAGCCCCTCCTCTGGTGGCTCAGACCTGCTCCTCTGGCCTGACCAGGAGAGTCCCCTTTGCCCTCACCCTCGCCCCAGGTATGTAGCAACTCAGCCTTCCAGGTCCGTGACCGAGAGCCTCTTCCTGTCCAAAAGTGCCCGACAGGTTGAAGGTGAAGGTCCAGGCTGAGTCTGTGAGTTGGGCCAGCTGTACATCAGGAGAACCTGCCTGGCTGACACCCCTGTGGGATGAGGGAGCAAGTGCCTCTTCAGGGACAGACCAGGGAGGGACAGCCTGGTGCCACCCCAGCCTGAACTTGTTCACCAAGGCAGCTCTAATCCAAGGGAGGGTAACAGTGGCCGAGGGCTTGTGCCAGACATCAGGATCCAATTACTGCCGCCTTGTCCTGTGTGTCAGCCAGGCAGGTTCTCCCGAGGTGACTGCAGTCTTAGAAGCTGATCACTCCTGGCATGATTGCCACAGTAAGCTATATGTCTTCGAACCTCCTCGAAGGTCATCGGCTTGACCCCCTACCCTGTACCTGGCTCCCTTCACTCCTCCTGGCGTGCAGCCTTTGCGTGAGCCCCTCTGGGTGAGATGTGGGGGGAATCCCGCCTGCGCTGGCAGCCTGCCCTGTTCCTCCTTGGAGCAGCGCTGATCATTGGAAGGCGGGACCTCCTCCTGACCTCGTGCGTCCTGTCTGTGGTCACATAGGATGTTTCCGGCCCCCTTCTGCCTCAGTCCTTCCAGACCTGGGTGGCAGCTGGCACGTGCCTTCTATATCTCCTCCTCCTCAAGGTCGCCTGCCCCCCGTGGAACATTGGGTCATCCTGGATTTGAATGCTGCCTGCCCCTTTCCACTTTCATGACAGGGATGTGTCACTTTGTCTCTCTGAGTCTGTTTCTTTTCCTCATTTTGTGTAAGATGAGATAGCCATCTCTTGGGGCCGTTGGGAGGATCGACCCCCTGGAAGCACGGCTTAGGAAGCACACATCCTGGTGCACATTGGTGCCCAGCGAGCGGGCTTTCCCTCTGGGTGCGGCCTGGCCACCGCAGGAAGCCTGGGGACCGTCGCACCTGCACCCCGGACCCTGTCAGAGACCTGGGGAGTTTCGTCTGTGTCCCTGGTCCCCAGGACGTCTGTGGTGTGTGAGGGAAAGGAAGGGGACGGGGAGCTAGAGATGAGAGCTGTTTGAAGCGATGTTGGGGGCAGCAGGCAGGTGATGGTTCCGGGGAGGATTCGAGAGGGCTTCCTGTCAGAGCCTCCTAGCTTGTCTCCTGCCCCGCTCCAGGGTCAGCACCTTGCTGCAAAGGAGATCAGGACCCCCGGTGTAAGGTGTACAAAGAGGCAAGAGATCCTGGAATCCCACGTGTCGTCCATTCCTGCCTCCCTTTACATCTGGGGAACAGCCAGGAGGGAGACTCTCGAGGCCACACAGCAGGACGGGGCCGAGCCGGGCTCCTCCCGCTTCCTCATGCTGTCTCCTTACGGAGGCCTGCGTCAGGCAGCCTGCTCTGTGGCCGGCCGGGTTAAGTGAGCCCGCATAGCAGCTTTCTGCAGACACCATCCACACGGTGGGCCTAGTGCAGGGACCAGGGCCCCAGAGCCCTTTGGACGCGGGTGTGGCCTGCACGATGAGCCCCATTCCACACTGACGAGTCCGGGGCACTGTTTTCATTCAGGCACATCACTCACGAGGCCAGGGCCACACCTGCCTTTTGGGAACCACATGTGACTTGTCACCAAAGGGATGGATGGCACCTGTCTGTCTGTCTCAGGTTCACCAAACTCCTTTCCAAGCACAGGGCCCCTCTTCTCCGGCCACACTGAATAGCGCCCCCCTTCCTTGACCAATGAAGCCGGCTTGCACAAGGAGGTCCCCCCTCATTCCGGAGCCTCCCTGCGCATCCACTTCCCCTGTTGCCAGGAGCCTATTCCTCTGCGTTCCTGGAGGAGAGAACAGCAGTGCCAGCCAGGGCTCCAGAGAGAGTCTGCACAGGGCTCAGGAGCTGGGCTCCTCTTCTGTCTGTCTACACTTGGTCTGGCTTTTTCTGCCTGTTTGGCCCAGTGCCTGCATGGCCTAAAGTAGCCAGCAGAGACTCCTTGAAAGAGGAAGCAGGCAGAGGCCAGCCGGGCAAGGGGAACTTTGTCACTTGCGCGTCCACATCCAGAGACCTGGGGAGGGCTTATGGGAGGAAGGCTTCTGCATGTGAGCGAGAAGTGGTGTGGAGACCCCGCCGGTCTGAAGGGTGTGATCTCTAGAGCAGGGAGGAGGTGGGTGGAGCTGAGGTTGCTCTGCTCTGCTGGGAAGGTGGGCTTTGCGGATCAGTAGCTTCGGCTCTGGAGTCGGCCATCCTCCGGGTGTTGTGTAATCAGAATGCTGCAGAGTCCTACCCAGGGGCCCGGGCCCCGCTTCAGGGGGAGTGTGCACGGTGGCAGGCCGTGTGGCTGTGGACGGGCGGCATCATGCCCCTGTGCCCACGGCCCCTCTGGTGAACTGAATTGGCAAGCTGTACCAGCCCTAGGGTCTCACCCAGGGCTGCCCACTGATTCCGTCCATCTGTGGGCTGGAATGGAGCCACTGGACACTGATGTTCTGCCCCGAAGGCTGAGGGGAGCGCCCTTTGTTTTTCAGTTGATGTTTTGCCATTTCCAGCTTGGGCTCTAGCAGAAGAAGCCTTCATGGGGACTGTGGGAGCTGGAGGGGCCTTGTGCTCCTAAGAGGGAGGAGGCACATTCCAGCAGGTCCCAGGCACTCTTCCCGGCGGTCTATTTAAAGCGAGGCCCGGGGGTGCCTGATGCCTGGTGCCCAGTATAGCCGGCCGTCGTCAGGTGACCTTGCGGCATGTCCCTTGGCCATCGCCCTGTAGGGAGTAAGTGTTCCCAGCTCTGGCCCTGGGAGCGGGGGTGCTGAGGCTGGCTGCTCTTACCCCTTGTACGTTCCCAGGTTTGGAGGGAGGAAGGCAGGGGAGCCTAGAAGGGGTACTGATGATTGTTTGTGTCAGTGTGTACACGGATACCGTAGATACCTTCCTGGTGTATCTCACTCCACCAGACTCCTTCCAAAACTGTGCTTCCTGCCCGTGAATCAGGGAAATCCTAGTCCCTCCCGGCCCGGTGCTCTGGAGCGCTTGGGTCAGAGGCAGCCAAGCAAGTGGCTTCCCACGGTCCCAGGAGGGGAAGCAGCCTTGGCTGCCTGCACGGCCCTTTCTGGAGCCTGTGGAGGGTGCTCTGTGGCCGGAATGGCAGCCAATGGAGGGGGCAAGTGAGCCAGACAGATGAAGGCTGGCCGAGCTAGAGGGACCAGAAAACATTTGTGTGGCATCTCCTGGCACAGGAAACCTTGTGACAGGGCAGGCGGACGTCCTGCAGGCCAGACAACTGCCACTTGGTACTGAAGCTTCTCTGTTTCCTCCTTGCAAAACTGATACTTCAATTCCAGAGGCCCCTTGTGGAAGAACAGGCAGCAGGCGGGTGTGTTTGTGACTGATAAAGTGTTGGTGGCTCAGGCCCCAAGGGCTTCTTGCCCTGCCCCTGCCATTTTGTCACGGAAGGTTGCAGCCACCCTTGCCCCACAGGGCATTGTCTTGTTTGAGAAACAGCTATCAGGAGGCAGACTGATGATTATGGCAGATTTTCGGGGTCCAGGGGCCTGACCAGCAAGGCAGAGATGTCCACTGTGCACTGACTGCATCAAGCCTTCAGACAATGCCTTCTTCTGCCGTGGCTCCAAGTTGCTATGGGAGGTAGACGCTTGAACCCGGAGCAGTCCTGCTTTCCAGGGCTGGCAGAGGCACTTGCGGCTGCTAGCGATGGTTCCCGTAGCCCCGGAAGCAAGTATCACCTTCCCATTCCAGCTCAGGGCCTGGGTTCGGGGGACCCCATCCACGTATGTGCTGTGGCTGCAGGACTCTGATCCCTCCCCCCGCCCCCCGCCTGGGCTGTCTTACAGATCAGAGCCAGCAGGGGTAGCCCTGGGCTCTTCACTGTGCCCATCCCTTACCCAGCCCTGTCCACTGCCTCCAGCCCTGGCCAGCGCCGTCGCCTCTCTGCCATGCAGGGCCATCTTGGCAGAGTATTAGCCTCTCCAGCCGCCGACTCAGGCCAAATCTCACAGACTCTGCTGAGCCAAGAACACTTGGCCTGATCCTTGGTTTCCACTTTTCCCTGGATTGTTGTTTTTCTTTCCTAGTAGATATTAGCCTGTTTGCTTTGGGGGAAACATAAGGGGGGTGGGGAAGGGAGACTTTAGCCCTAGTGTGAGGACAAGGGGGCAGGAGGAGGAGGCAGCCTCAGTTCGTGGGGCCCTGCCCCAGGGGGCTGCTCCCGGGGCTGCTGGAGAGCCATACTGGGGTCAGCATTCCATCGGCCTGTCCTTCAGTTGCCTCAGCTTAACCATCGCCATCTCCCCCACCCCACCTTGGGTTCGGAGTCAGGCCCTCATGCTTCTGGCACAGCAGTCAGAGAGATCTAGGGGTACGTGGGGTTCTAAATGGGCCCAGGGAGGAGCCCCTGGGCTTAGGTCTGAGCCAGGAACACCTGGCAACGAGTGGGCCCAGCCCCTCTCAGGAGGTGGCAGCTGCCGCTCTGATGCAGGACACAGACGGGCAGAGCTGCTGTGGGTCCTGCCACATCCTGAGTGGCACGAAGTGGCGGGGCAGACGCTGCGGTGAGCCGCCTCCACTGGGAGAAAGCAGGGACAGAGGGCTCTGCCTTGATCCTGGGCAGAAGGGAGGCTCAGGGGGCAGGCAGCCGTTCTCTCCCAAGCAGGGACAGCCTAATCCCTCGGTTAAGCCCCCTGAATAGAAAAAGCTTAAACTAACTTGCAGAGTAAGCAGGCGCTCGGGGCCCCTCTGCCTGCTCAGCAAGCAGGGAGGAAAGGACTCGGGACAGAGAGCTGCAGCCTCGGCCTGTGTTCCCGAGTGCTGGGTCCCAGCAAACGAAGGGAGAAGCCAGTTTTACACGAGGCTGGCTGGAGACTGCCACGTGCACCCCCACGAGCCCCTGTGTTTGTCGTAGATGATGGCTCGCCACCCTCGGGGCAGGGGACCCGGGCTGGCCCCCTCACCCATCATCTGTGGCCCGAACCACTCACCTGGGAACTCAGGTGTCGGGTTGAGGGCAACCGCGGAGGCTGGGGAACCCGGCAGCCTCCCTCGTCCGGCCTCGCCTGGCCACCAGCTCTTCCTTCCTTCGCGGATGCCTCTTTCCTGCCCCGCTGCTGGGCGCCTTCCTCAGAGCGAGTGGAGCTCCTGGCTGCTGACAGCCAGCTGCCGGGTCTCGCCTTCGCTTTTCTGTTGTTGGTCGTCCTGGAGATCCAAGTGTCAAATTACAAGGGGCGGCCACTGAAGCCGGGGAGCCAGTGCCACCGCCGCCCCTGCCCAGTCGAGTGAATCCCTGCTGGGACCTCCGAGGGTGGCTTCAGACTCCTGTGCAGGTGGCCGCGCCCCTGGGAGGTCTGCCAAGGCAGGCGAGCCCTGTCTCTTCTGTGCCTTCTCTTCCCCTCCTGTCCCTCCTGGCGGGTGTGTGCTAAGCTATCGTGGGCTGGGCCTGGGCGGGGAGCTGATAAAAGAGGTCGGCTCTCTTTTTCCCTGGCAAAGATGCCCTCTGGGAGGCTCCACCTGAGCAGTGGGGTGCTGAGAGAGGGACGCCCTGCAGCACTCCGGCTCTCTGGCTCCCTCCCCACCCTCAGGAGGGGTTTGAGCCCATCCCCTGCCCAGGCAACCTGTCTCTCTGGAGACTCCCTGGCTGGTCCCGCCCTCTGGCCCCTCCTAGGAAGTAAATAGTCGGGGAGCTGCCAGACCACCCATGAGGCCAGGCCCTTGGGGAGGAACCTAGGGGTAACTTGAGAGTGGCCTGCTCCAGGCCTGCTTGCCTGCTGGGGAAGTGCCTGGTGCTGCTCCACCCCAGGAGGAGAGAGGACAACCCCGATCTCTTGTTCTTTCCAAAAGAGTGTCTCCTGGGGCTGTCTCTGCATTCCTGGCCCTGGCCATCAGGGACGGGCTCCAGAGCTCAGTGGCTGGCAGAGCCCTTTGACATTTGGTCGGTTGTGCCACGCCAGCAGACCAGGCTGTGCCCAGAGCAGGACAGGAGCCGACCCCAGCCCGCATCTGTGAACTCTCAATGGAGCCCTTTGAGTGTGAGCACAAAACCCCAGTGAGTCCGGGCTTGAGGGAGGGTGGGGAGGAAGCCAACTGCGCAGCCACACCACTTGGATGCGGAGCCTCCCAGAAGCTGGACAGACAGCCACTGTGCAGATGCACCGACTGGCAGTGGAAGGAGCCGCACGTTGGTTTTAGGAGTGGCCGGAACAGTGCCCCCTGGTGGCCGCCTGGGCCTCCTCGCCACCTCCTGCCTTCATAGCTGCATTCTCTAAACAAGGCAGCCAGGCCCCACTGCCTAGGACTCGGGTGACGTTCCTGGCGCCTGCCCCTCAGCTCTCAGCTCCTCGCAGTGTTTCCTGTGGTTCCAGGTGGCGCTCACAGGGAGAGGCGTTCTGGTTAGAGGGTAACACCGCCTGCTCCTGTTCCCAGGGGCGTGGTGCCCGGACAGCCCTGCCTCTGCCGCCCCATCGCTCTGGCTGGCCCACCTTGCGCTACATTCCCGTGGCAAGACTGGCCCTTTGCAAGGGCCCTGATTAGATCTGTGCCACCCCTCCCCCCAGGGGGGACCTCTGCATCTGTCCCAAGGACTAACTGTGCCCCCGTCCTGGGAGTCATAGGAGGGACAGCTGGAGCCTGGCACCCTGGCAGGGGGCCGTGGAAGGGCTGAGGCACTGGGTGATGCGATAGGACTCCTGCCAAGGCTGGTCCCCCATCGCCCTCACTGGCGGCCGGCGGATGACGTCAGCTCTCAGTGCTGCTGGTCCTGCTCGCAGACAGTCCCCCAGCCCCAGGCTGTGTACACAGTCCACAGTCTTCTTGGGGACAGGGAAGAGGTCATCGAGAGAGAGCAGAGCAGAGTGCCGAGGCTGGGGTAGGGCCGCCTCATGCTGGTCCTCCCCTCCGCCACCCCCGGGCAAGGGTGAAGGGCACACAGAAGAGCCCTGGCTGTGTGTGCGCCGGACGCCACGCACTGCCCTTCGGCCATGGAGTCAGCGCTCTTGCAGCGTCTTCCAGCCCAGAATGTGTGGGCTTTGGGAAGTCTGACGCTTTCCCTAAGGATGCAGCCTCAGCAGCAGCCTCAGCATCTGTGCCCAGAGCTGGAGCTATTCCCAGGGCACCCCACTGCCAGAGGACAGAGAACAGAGCAGGAGGCCGGGACCTACAGGAGGAACCCATAGGGAAGCCAGACAGAATGCGGGGCGGGGGGGGGGGGGTCACAACCTGGCTCCTCCGAATTCCCCTATATGTTATACGACCTTGGGAAATCTCCTTCACCTCACTGTCCTCATCTATAAAATGGACAACTCAACGATGCCTTGCCAGGCTCACACGAGAGGGGGTGTATGAGATACTGAGTGTGGTGCCCAGCACGTAGCGCTCCTCAGACAGGGTTTAGGGAGTGGGCGGATGAACACTGGCCTGTCTGGGTCCCTCACCTCTTGCCTCTGCTGTGCTCCCTCTGCCAGGTGCCGCCACGCTGCCATTGCCAAGTACTTCGGGGATGCACCCCCTGTCTGCACCAAGGGCTGTGACCACTGCCGGAACCCTGTGGCCCTGAAGAAGCAGCTGGATGCCTTGGAGCACAGAAGCAGCTGGAGCAAGACTTGCATTGGGCCTTCCCAGGGGAATGGCTTTGACCCTGAGCTGTATGAGGGAGGCCGCCAAGGCTATGGAGGCTTCAGCAGGTGAGGGGCCATGGAGTCAGTTGCCCCCGACCCACTGCAGATAGGCTGGCATTCCGCTCGTGCCAAGGCCAGACCAGAGGTGCCCCATGCCATAGTTCACCCCTTGCCCCTGGGGGCCATGGTGGCTCCGGTGGCCAGGTTGTCAGAGACCACCAGCGGCCCGCCAGAGAGGCATGACAGGAGGGCAGAGCCCAGGCCTGGGGCTGCTCATGGCTAGTCTCTTCCCAGGTACGACGAAGGTTCCGGAGGCAGTGGGGATGAGGGCAGAGACGAGGCCCACAAGCGAGAATGGAATCTCTTCTACCAAAAGCAGATGAGCCTACGCAAGGTGAGGGGGATGGGGCCCTGATGGGGTCTCCAGTGTCCCCCGTTTACACTCGCTCAGCCCCCACCCTGGTGCTGGACTGGGGGCCATCCTGCAGCCAGGCAAGGTGCCTCATAGGCCCTTCATGCATTCTTCCAGGGCAAAGACCCCAAGATAGAAGAATTTGTACCTCCAGGTCAGTACAGAAGTGTCCTCAGGGACTCGGGCTGTTCCCAGGGTGTAGATGCCTCACTGGGAGCTGGGGACTCCAGAGAGCGGGGGGGAGAATGCAGTGACCCACCCACCCCTCTTCCCCACAGATGAGGACTGTCCCCTGAAAGATGCTTCCAGCAGGAAAATCCCCAGGCTCACTGTGAAGGTGAGATGTGGGCAGCTCTGTTCCCCAAACTCCTCCCCCAACCTTAAGGCTTAAGTGACCAAATTCCTTCCCCCGTGTAGGCCCGTGAGCACTGCCTGGGGCTTCTGGAAGACGCTCTGAGAAGTAACCGCCAGGCCACAGGGACTGACGACAGGTGAGTGTCCCACGTCCCAGGGGCCTTGGAGGCTTCTCCGAGCCCTGGTTCCCTTGCAGACCACAAGAGCCCCCGTCCCTCCTGGCTTACTTGGGCATCCCCTCCCCAGATTGTGACACTTCAGGCTCCCAGTGGCTGCAGGTCTCACTGCCCCACCAGGGGGCAGGCTTAGCCAGGACTAAGGGGCTGCCAGCGCCTGCTGAAGGGCAGTAAGCCACAGGATGCCCGGCATCCAGGCCAGAATCCCTGTGCCCAAGGCCAGTCCCACCGGGCTCTGAAGCCGTCTCCAGGGTCCCCAGACGGAATCCAGCAGGAGCTCAACAGAGAGAGGGCTCAGGCCCACCTGACCCTTATGCTTTTTCTTACTCTCAGACCCGATCTCCAACCCAGGGCTGTGGAGCTGGAATACAAGATGTTCCGAAATGCCAAGGTGGCCAACCTTTACAAGGCCGGTGTGCTAAAGAAGGTGGGCCCAGGCAGGGCATGCCTGTGGGCTGGGGTGGGGGGAGAGGCAGCCCCTACCCTCCCGGGCTGTCTGCCTGTCCCCTGCAAGACAACCACTTCCACAGGGCAGACTGACCTCCCTTCTTTGCCAGCTGGAGATGTTTCTAGCCACCTCCGTGAGGACTAGAACTTGTCCAGTGTCCAATTACCTTCAGCCACGGGCCCTAGAAGCCCACCTGTGGATAGCCTGGGTTGGGGCTTTGAGGACCAAGTGGGTGCGATGTTGTCCCTGCCTGTCTGTGACTCAGGTGGCCGAGATCCACAGAGCCTCCAAGGACGGGCAGCTCTATGACGTGGAAGGTGATACCAGGAGTCACAGTGCCCAGGCCCAACCCCCAGAGCCCACCGAGTACGACATCCGGCCTGCCTCTCAAGTGTACTCGGTGAGCAGCGTCCCTGAACCTGGGTCGGGGAAAGGCATCACTTCCCCTTGTCCTCAGCCACGCCATGGCTGCTGGCCCTCTCTGGGCGCTGTAGCCCTGGCCCCAGGCGCCCCGGGACAGGCCTCCAGCCTCCCTACCCTCCCAGCTCTACCACTGCGGCCCCCACAGTGTCCTGCCCGGCGTCTCCCTCCTCCACCCCCAAGAACCATTCCGGGCCAGCCTGTGTGTGTCCTCAAGGACCTGGTGGTCAGAACCCTCTCTCCTCCTCTTCACAGCTCAAACCCAAGCGGGTGGGAGCTGGTTTTCCCAAAGGCTCCTGCCCCTTCCAGACGGCCACTGAGCTGATGGAGAAGATGCAGGCCCAGGAGCAAGCCCCCCAGCCTGTGCTGGGAGGTGAGCGGGAGCCCCCCAGCCAGCCCCCAAGCCTCCAGGGTGACTGCAGTGAGTGCCTACCGGGGCCCAGAGGAGAGGCCCCTGGAAGCAGTGCTCATTGTGGGGGGTCCTCCCCAGAGCAGAAGGTGAAAAGTCCCTCTAAGGGCGGGCCCCGTGGCAAGCTCCGGGCCAGCAAGAAGCAGCAGCTCCTAGCGGCAGCCGCCCTGAAGGATGCTCAGAACATCACCCGCTTCTGCCGAAGGGCCCGGAGCCCGTCTCCCCTCACCTCGGCCGCGAGCCTTCCCCGCGAGGGAGTCCCAGGGGAGTGTGCAGGGGAGGAGGATGGAGCCCCGGGGTGTTTGGCTGCGTCCCCCCAGACCAAGGAGTGCACCGGGGAGAGGTCAAGGTAAGGGCTCTGATAGTTTGAAATTCTTCGGAATCTGTTTTCTTAACTGAGCCTCCGCAGCCCTGGGCCGGGGGTGCTGCTGGGCCAGCCGAGCCGAGGGGGCGGCTGGCGGCCGGAGCTCTTGACGCCTGCTCTTCTCCCTGGCCAGGACCCACCCGCTCAGAAACCAGGGGCTCCCTGAAGGCCAGCGCAGCCCCGCACAGGAGACACGCACGGGCAAGCGGCCCAGACCCCAGCAGGTACTGACTGGCACGAGGCCACGGGCCGGGGGCCTGCAGACCAGCTCTGCTCTGCTCTGAATCAGGGCTTTGGGGGACGTTGTCTCTTTTTACATCCCAGGGTTAGATGGGCTGGCTGGAGGGAGCCGGTGGATGCTGAGTCCCAGTCTTCCAGAAGGAGGGGAGGGGCTGGTGACAGGGGCCCCGAGAGCAATGCTCCACTTGGGTCCTGCACAGGAGAACCCAGAGAACCAGGTTCAGAAGAGGCCTTGCCCCTCAGCCAACGCCTCCATCTTAGCTGAAGCCAAGGACAGCATCTTGGCCAGCGATCAGGACACCTTGAACCACAGGGTCCAGGGTTCCTGCCATCTCCCAGTCCCTGCTATCTCCCTCAAGGAGGCTGCAAATGTTGTGGTCAAATGCCTGACCCCTTTCTACAAGGAGGGCAAGTTTGCATCCAAGGTAGGGTAGTTGGGTGGATTCTGCCCCCTCCTGGGCCTGGGATACCGGGGCAGGGACTGTAGCCAGAGGACAAAGTGGGGCCGAAGCAGGCTAGGCCCTAAGGCCGGGCGTCTCCTTCCCCGGGGTCTGCCTTGCCCTTGGGTCGTGGCTCTGGGCCCCTGGTGGTGACAGGGCAGGGGTCTGTGCCCTTTGCTCCTGTCACCCTCCACTTCCAGGAATTGTTTAAAGCCTTCGCCCGCTACCTCTCCCACTCCCTGACTCAGAAGGCCTCTCCTGGAAAGAGCGGTGAGTGCCTGCGTCACCAGGCCAGGGAGCGTTTGCGGGACTCGGTGGTGGGGACGGACTGGCCCTCACGTTCCCCTTTCTCGAATCTGTAGTAAAGGAAGAGGCCCAGAATTTCATCAAGCAGTTTTTCCACGGCCGGGCCCGGTGCGAGAGCGAAGCTGACTGGCACGGCCTGTGTGACCCACAGCGATGACCAGCTGCTGCCCCCTAGGGCCCGAGTGCTCCCCCAGCTTCAACCGTGGCCCAACCTGGGCCTCACTCCGGAACGGGAAGGTGGAATGCCCACAGCCATCGGGGGCAGCCTCTTTGCTCAGGGTCCCTCCCCCTTCCAACCATGCTTGCTCTGGAGCTGGCCCCAGCCACCTCCCCCACAGCGAGGCCAGAGGCCAGCCACCTTTCTGCTCGCAAAATCCGAGGTCGTCGTCTTCCTAGCCTCCCTGCCTCTCTCGGCTGGGATTTCTGAGCCAGATCCCCAGATTAGAAGGTAGTGGGGGGGGGGGGGGGCTGCTGCCAGAGGAACAGGAGGAAGGTGTGGCCCTCTACCTCTTATTAATGAGTTATAAGCCAGGGTGAAGCCCACCCATCCGAGGCGTTGGGGCCTCGGGTCCTTGGCCACTACCGCCGGGCCCTGTTCTCTGCTCAGTTCCTGATCAGGAAGGCCAGCCCGGACTGACACGTACCTGAGAAATAAAGTCCTGTTGGTTGTGACACCCCTCCCCCCCCCCACAAACAAAGCCTTTTTCTCTTGGGAGTTTTATTTCCTCAGCATTTGCTTCTCGAAGGCGGGGATCGTGCCGATGTGGAGCCGGGACCTGGCGCCGTGTGGGCATCTCCCCCAGGGTAGGCAGCATCAGCTGCCCAAGTGAGTTCCTGCAGGCGCCCCCAGGGGGAGTCTTGCCCTTTCCCAGCTGGGGGCCCCATAGCAGCTCCTGGCCTCCACACAGGCCAGTAGTGCTGTGCTGTGGAAGGTTCCAGAACAGCCATGTGGGGAAGTCTGAACCAAGATGGCCTGATGGCACCCCAGGGAGACAGTCCTAGTCAGACTTGGCCCTGGGAGGGGCCCTCTTGCACTCCTCTGGGTGAGGCCAGTGCTAGTGGGAAGTGGCGCCGAGGTCCAGCAGGAAGGCGATGGTGTGCTTCAGCTCCTGGGCCTGCCGGGCACGGGCACGTGAGGACCGGGCTCCCCGCCGGCCCCCCCAGCCCCAGGCCACCTTCCCAGCGTGTTGTCAGAGGCCCCGGCTCCTCCTCACCTTCTGCAGCTCAAACCAGATGGTGTGGGGGTTGTCGGCAGAGCCGTAGTTGAGCTCCAGGCCAGGGAGCCCGTCGCTCTGCAGGCGGCTCAGCAGCTGGACCCGCTGCAGGTCCTTCAGGGCGATGGAGCAGTACAGTTCCTGGGGGCAGCAGAGACAGCAGAGCTTGGACCCTCTCAGGGGAGGGGTCACCGTGGGGGGGGGGGGAAGTGGTGCAAGGTGCTCAGGCCAGCACGGGGGCGGGAGCCTGGCCCACCTGGGTGCTAGGCTCCATGAGGATGAGGTGCTGGCGGTTGAGTCCCAGGAAGCTGGGTCCCGGCAGGGCCATCTGGCTGACACGCACCACCACGTAGATGGTGTAGCCGAAGAGGGGCAGCTGGCTCGCGGCCTCTGGGAAGGGAGGGGCCGGCATAGGAGTCCTGGTCACTGGGGCCGTGGGGCCTGCCTGACCTGGCCTCCAGCTTGGGTGAGCGGGGCTGGGAGCAGGTAGAGAAGCTCCCCTCCCCCTTCACCCCTTTCCTTCAGGGTCTCCTGCTCTGGCCCTTGCGACCCTCGGGTCCCAGACCCACCGATGAAGCTAATCTGTGCTTCTTGGGAGCTGCGCGCTTGCATCCACCTCAGCTCCTGCTCCGTCAGGTTCCTTAGGGCTGACATGCTCACTTGCTTTTGCAGCGGCTTGGGCAAGTAAGCCAGCAGGTCTTCCCTACGACACAGACTGGTCAGTCGAGGCTGGGAATACAGCAGGTGCTAAATAAATGAACAAGGCTACTATAGCTGGGTGAGATTGGGGATCCAGACTTACGAACAAGATACAGACCCTGCCCTTGAGGAGATGGGTGGGGGTGGGGAGGTCAGGTGTACACAGCCTCTACTACTCTGGGTTCATCACATTTAAGGTGAGGAAGGGTACAAGTTGAGTGGCTGTGCCATTGGAGGACTAGGGGCTAAAGGAAAGGCCCTTGTGGGGGCATGCTGAAGTGGGTGTCAGCACCAGCAGGGACAAGGTGGGGGACAGGAGGTGTGGGGCCACACTCACTCTGACAGGTGGTCCTCTTGGCCTTTGCTACGGTGCTGCAGGGCGGCCAGCTTGGCCAGCTGAGCGTCCTCCTGGGGGCTGACCAACAGCTTCCCCTGTAGGTAGTCCCGCAGCACCTGAGAAGGGACAGCAGTGAGGGGAGGGCACAGCTGTCCCCCAGAGCCTCCACCAAGTGGGAGCTCTGGGGGACCCAAGCTCGGTCCTGTGACCATCTCTTCTTCGGGGAAGGGAGGCTTGGAGGTCCCTCATCCAGGCAGGGGCTTGCTTGCAAGTTGCTGCCCAGGTCCAGCTACCGGCTGCACTTGGCAGGCTGGGGGAGGGGGGCGCGGCGGGCGCGGCTGACCTGCTTGTAGTGAGTAGTGATGTAGGTGGGATTCTCGAAGTGCAGCTGCGTCTCCCAGCTGAGCCGCCGGCTGTGCAGGCTCCCGTCCTGATCCACCACGCTGTTGAGGTACTCGTGGGGCCACAGGGGCCGCACCAGCTCACCTGCGTGGGGAGCCCAGGTCCACAGCCTGCCCCACCGTCCAGGGCCAGCCCCAGTCCCAGCATGGGAACTTGCCTGGCTCATGGGCGCACAGCCGGCAGGGAAGCCGCCTCCTGGGATCCAGCCTGGCGGCCCCCCTCCCCTCCTCCTCAGGCAAAGGGCTCACCTTCCTTTGTGATGAGGAACAGGGCAAATTCCTGCACTTCCTGGGGGTCAGTGATGCCCATCTGCTGGCACAGCTCCTCCAGCACTTCTGCTGCCACCTGGGCACAGAGACAGGGCGGGGGGGGGCGGGGGCGCGGGTGACATCAGAACTGATGCCACGGCTTTTCCGTCTCTCTCCAACCCTTCCTCAGTGGCCCCATGCTCACCGTGAAAGTCCCGATGCTGGTTTTGTAATCCAGACCCCCTGGCAAGTGAATTAGAAGTGGGCGGAATACTTGCCCTTTCTGTCAAGACAGATCGCAGGGTCAGTCCCGCAGGGGCCAGAGGCCCCAACTCCCTGTCCGCCACCAGGGAGCCCCACAATGCCCAGCCCCCTGTGCCCCCCAGTACCAGGAAAGCCTGAATTTCAACCGGAGAGGGCAGCCGCCTGCGGCCCCCGTATTTGACTGTGTGCTGGAGGCGCTCCTGGCTGCTCCGGGCCAGCTCTGCAGAGGGGAGGTGGGCTGGGGTCACAGGCGTCTCCAAACCCCTCGCCAAGCTGCTGAGACCCAGCCTGGGAGTCCCTCCCATGGGCACCTTGGCGTGGGCCTGAATCCTGCAGAAACTTGGTCACGTAGGGCATCAGTGTGGTTGACGGGGCGAAGAAGCCCGTGAGGAGGCTGAGGAAGGTCCAGCCACGGGCACAGTGTTCCCTGCAGGGCAGAGGGCCCGGGCTTCAGGCTGGCCCGATCCTGGCCACTGCCCCGGGCTGCCCCTGCCCCCCCACTGCCCCCAGCCCCGCGCACTCACGGCTGAGGGTGTCCTGTGACCTGTTTGATGACTTGGCAGTAAATCTCATCCCTGAGGTTCTCCTCTCGACACAGCTGTGGGGACAGGAAGAGCAGGGGGTGGGGGGGCACGGGATCTGAAGTCAGGGAGAAATCCTAACGGCCCCAGGCAGGGGACCAGCTCTTAGTCTTTGTCACAGCTTGTGCCCAAGTGGTCAATTACTGCTTTCATCTGCTTACAGGGTATGCTCGTCCCTGTCTTGTCTGCTGTCTCCCCTTGTCCTTGACCTCTAGCCCTTGGGCCTGTCTGCACGCCCTGATGATCTCAGCTGCTCGCACCTGCCACCTGCTGGTGCCTGCCTCCAGCCCAGACTTCTCCCTGGAACCCAGGCCGCCTGCTTGGAAGAGTGGACTCCAGATTTCACATGCCCCAAACAGACTCCTGCCCCAGCCCGGACCTGGTCATCCCTCAGGCCTTCGTATCAAAGATGGCCACTGCTCTGCCCAAGGCCTCTGTCACAGCCCACGTACAATTCATAGCAAACCCTGTTGCTCTGAGCCTTCTCCCCTCTGCTGCTACCTGTGGGCTTGGCCAGCACCATCCCTCACCCGATGATCATGGCAATAACCTCCTCTGGCCTTTGTACCCGCCAGGGAGGGGTGGCAAACAGCCAGAGCCATCTAAAAATGTAAGCCAGTCTCTGCAAACTCCCTCAAGTGCCCCTCTCTCTTGAAAAATCAGAGTCCCAAGAGTAGCATGCGATGGCCTGCTAGGACCTGGCCCTGCCGTCCCTGCCAGGCCTTATCTTCCCCCCTGTCCCTCGCTGGGCTCCAGCCACGCCGGCCTGGCCGCTGCAAAAGGCTCACCCTGATCGGGACCCTCGCCCTGCCAGCTCTCCGCCTGCGTGTGTTGGCCCAGTGCGCACGTGCCTCTCTCCCCAGCTTCCCCCAGATCGCTGCTCCCGTGTCACCCTGTCACCAAGCCTCTGCACTGCAGCAGCCCCTTCCCTGCTGTGTCATTCCCCACCGCACTTTGAACTCGATACACCGTGTCATGGCTTTGCGCTGTCTTGGCCTCCTTGGTTCACCCCCATGCCCCCAGCATGTAATGGGGACTCAGTAAATACTTCTGGATCATTCGAAAGACTACTGGCCAAGGGAAGGGGGAACCCACTCAGGTCCGGGCTGGACGGGTGTCTCCCCTCCCAACCTTCAGCACACAAGCCCTTGCCTACCTTGAGCAGCTCATAAAGGAGTTCCGGGTCATTCTTGCCCCGGGACTTGGGCGAGTCCCGCATGAACAGCATCAGAGCTGCGGGTGGGGTGGGAAGCCGGCTGAGCTGGGTGGGGGACCTGGCCCCGGCTCCTGCTGTCCCCACCCGGGGCTTTCCCCATCACCCCATGCCTTGCTCTTGAAAATGCACCAGAGCCAGGCAGAGCAATCTCTACATTCAGCGACAAGGAGACAAGGCTCCGAGAGACAGAGACGGAGACAGAGTTTCCATGGGCACCTGTGGCCGCAAACGGCACTTAGCCAGCTGGACACCGTACATGACCCACCACCCCTTGGGTGTGGGTAGAAAGAGGTGAGGGCTGTGAGGTGCAGTAACCACCAGTGAGCTTCCCAGAGTTGACAGACTCAAGGAGGAAGGAGACCTGGCACCTAGATCCAAAGCACCACGGACACAGGATGCTGTGGCCACTCACCCTGGAAGCTTTCCACAGCCTGCCTGTTTGCGTCCTCATCACTGAGGCTGATGAGTGATTCCTGTATGGGAACCTGTGGCCAGAGATTGGGTCGTGGGTTGGGAGTCCACAGGGGCCAGAGGGCAGGTCCAGTGGCCCGACTCCTCCCCACCCTGCCTCCTCACCTTGGTGTACCGCACCAGGCTGGCCATGGCTTTCTTAGCATCGTGACTTGTCAGATCCAGCCTGAGGGGGCAGAGGGGACGACAGCCCTGCTTGCTTGGCAGGCCCCCACCTCAGGATGTGTAGGGAGGGTGCTAAGGCACTGGCCTGGTGGCTCTGAGCAGGGAGGCCTACTTTGGGGAGAATGAGGATGGGTAGGCAGAGGGGTGGGGCCGGGGCACTCACAAGGTCTGGGACCTCCGGAAGTGGTGCAGGGCAAATTCCTGCATGGTATAGTCGTGGGAGTCCGTGGACAGAGAGAGGTAGGTCACAGAGTGGGTGGAGCTGGTGGCCTCGGAGTTGTCACTATGTGTCTGGCTCTGGGTGCGGGCATGGCGCTGGGAACACAGGAGATCTTGTGCCACCCGAGTGCCCAGGGGCTTGTCCAGAGACTCTGCCCAGCCCCCACTCAGCCCAACCCAGGTGGAGCAGGAAGGGCAGCTGGAGTGAGCACGCCACCAGGAGGCTCAAGAGATGTTTAGTGAGCATCTTCTAGGGCAGCACTTAAATGCTGCAGGGGCACGAAGGACCCAGGCTCTGCCCGCAAGGAGCTCACAACCTTGCTGAGGAGACAAGGCACGGAATTGGGAGATGCCGGAGGGGCAGGATCAGACCAAGCGCCACCCACCACCCACCAGGCGGCAGGCGGGCCCGGCCATTGGGGCAATCAAGCCCTTTCCTTCCTCGACTCCTAGTCAAGCCTCGCCTCTGCTGCCTTCCTCACCTCTGCCGCCCTCTCCCACCGGGCCAGCCCTGGCTCTCCATGCTGCGACTGACTCCTGTGCCGGCCACTCTTCTCTGGCGAAAAGGAAAAGTCTGGAGCAGCAGCTGGCTGAACCATGTTGGCAGGGAAGAGTCCTGAGCGGCCCCCGGTGGAGCCGAACTGCCAGCCTGGACGGCACCGAAGGACAGCGGCTCAACCACCAGGACCCCCTTCCCCTCAGAGGCTCTGCCATGGGCTGCCCTCCCGGTGCCAGCCACCCTGCTTGCCCCCAGGGGTACCGGGCTCCAGCGCGGCCACTGGCAACAGCTTGATGAGGTCCCCACGGTGGAAGCTGAGGAGGCTGTGGTCGTCAGTGAGGTAGCTTCTCAGGGCGATGACGTAGCCGGAGTCCTGCGGGCAGGAGGGTGAGCAGCTCAGGGAGCCAGCCTGCCCGCAGCCCCTGTCCTGCCCACCTCACCTCTTCCCCCTGTGGGCCTCACCCTCCACCCAGTGCTCCAGAGTGCCAAGGACCCCTGATGGCTAGAGAGAGCTTGGCCGACCAGCCCGCACTTGCCTTTTTGAGCTCACTCAGGAACAGCTCGATCGTGGCCTTGACGGCACCCGCCCGGGCCGTGCGCAACACCAGCTGCTCCCCCTTTAGCGACAGCTCCAGAGTGGAGCCGCCTGGACACTCCACGCCCAGCACCTCAGCAAAGCTGTGCACAGGGTGGAGGCATGAGCTGGGAGCCCCCTTGCCTCCGGGGGGGCCATCCACAGCTCGGCCCCCCGCCCAGTTCACCTGTATGAGCAGAGAGTCTTCATCTGGTTGAGGTGGAAGCTAGGGCCTTGCGTCACCTTGAGCAGCCGCAGCCCCCTGTGGGACACGCCCAGCAGCTGCACGTCACTGCCACTCTCACCCTGCCCGGAAGGAAGGTGACAGGCTCCTGGTCCTCCACCAGCATCCAGCATGCCCTGGGCGTCCTTCCATGGGGGCCCACTCCCCCCTCAGCTCTCATCCCTGCCACAAAGGCCCACGCAGGACACGGTAGGAACTAGACGGGTACTACCATCCCCAGCCGCACGTCCAACCTCACTGACCGAGACAGGGAAGATTCGGGAGAAATAATTGGCCCAGTTGTCCCGAGCAGCCACCACGATGCGCTTCTTGACACTGTCCTGGGTGGTACTGAGCGAATCTAGGCCCACCTCCAGGTCTCCTGTGGGCAGGGACGGCCCCAGACTGTCCTCAGGCTCCTTCACAGGGGGGACCCCAGAGTTTGTCCCCTCCCCACCCCTGCTCTTCAGCTCCCTGACTCCAGGGTCCCTGGACCCTACCCAGGAGCTCTTTCATTCTGGTCCGCTCATCCTGGGAGATCCGGATGCAGGACTCGGCAAAGGTGTCCCTCAGGATCTGTGGGCAGAGCCAGGTGACCGCCACTAGATCCCAGTACCAGAGCTCACCACGCGGAGGAAAAGCTAAAGAGCCCCGTGGGCACGGGGGCAGGCAGGGAGGGATGTGGGGCTTCTGAGCCCAGGGCCGCCTCCCCACCACCACCTGCGTGAGCGGGCTGCTGTTCCCCAGTCACCTGTCCCTGGAAGGAACAGAACCGGGGGAGGCAGGGAGACTGTTCTGGAATTTGCGGGAAGAGGTAGGGTCCTGAGAGCATCCAGGGGTGACAGAGAAGCAATTAGGAATGTCTACTGGGTGCCGGAGCCCATGCTGGAGACTTCACATGCTTGATTTTGAATCCTCATTCCAGGCCGACAATGGCCCTTACTCTTAGGGATGTCGTGAGGATTAAATAAAGGCAGGGCTTCCAACAGAGCACCTGCCCCGGAAATACTGCCGCTCTCCGGCGTCACACCGACGGGAACCCGGCCCGGACGTGGAGCAGTCCGTCTGGCCATGTTGCGGTGGCCCGGGCCCTCACCTGCTCACAGAGGAGCTGCAGGCAGTAGGGGTGGCTGAAGGTCTCCCGGGGGTAGAACACCTGTGGGAGAGCAGGGGTGGGAAACAGCTGGCCATGTGCCCCTGCTCAGCCCGCCACCTCCTCCCAGACCCAGAGGGGAGACCAGGCCTGAGGAGGCGGGTCGTGGGGAGGCAGCCCCCAGTGTCTGTGTGCGGGGAGAGGCTGGGCTCCCGCCCACCACCTGCCACCCCTCCGCAGCACCCCCCCCATGCCCACCTCCTTGCGCAGGAACAGCTTCCAGGGCGCACCGACATAGGAGAAACACACGCTGCCAGAGGGCACGAGCAGCTGGGTGGAGACCCCCTGGTCCTCCATGGGCTCCATCAAGCCTGGCAGAGGGAAGGGCCAGACAGCTTCAGGCCAGGAGCTGCCAGGGGCCAGAATGACAGGGACGAGGGGAAGGAAGGCCCTCACCTCCCTGGGGCCCTGTGAGGGCTCGGCCCGCTCGACCTCGGTCGCGAACCTCCTGCCCACGTCCCATCTCCGGCCTCCATCTCCAGCCCTCATCCTCCCTGCCATCCCTGACCACGTCAGCAGGGCCACTAAATTCCTGATGGAGCTGTCAGGTTTGCACTGAGGACACCACCCTGTGACAGTCCCTCAATGCCACACAGGCCCCAGGAATGCCCGGGCCCCTCCCTGGACGGGAATGCGGAAACATGCTCCTTGCCCGTGGCTCCAAAGTCCTGAAGCCTGAGCACCCCGAGCGGCCGACCTCAGCCACAAGTGCGGGGAGGCTGCTGGGAATCCCGTGGCCTCAGTGAAGCCCTCCGCCGAGGGATAAGAGGTTCCTCACCGGGGGGCTCCGCTGGAAGGGTCCCTGTGTCCCCAGGCAGTGGGGGCGCTGGAGGAGGTGAGGCTTCATGGGCAGTGGGCGGAGTCTGGCCGAACAGACCCTGGCTCTCCTTGATGGAGTTGGAGCGCCCAAGCTGTGTTGGGACCTTGGGGCGAGGAGCCACAGGTGGCGGGGGCCCCTTCCTTGGGCTGGGGGACAGCGCCTGGGGAGGCACAGAGGATGTATCCAGCTGGCTCTAGGGGTGAGGCTAAATTTCATCCCAGAGAGCCTTGGAGTCCCCAAGTGAGAAGCCATGCCCTGGCCAGGATAGGGCCTCACCGACGCAGGCGTCTGGACACCACTGATCCCCAGCTTAGCCAGAGCTTCATCCTTGGGGTTGTTTTTCTTCATGAAAGATTTAGGGGGCTTCCTGAGAGAAGGAAGAGGTCACGAGTCCACAGGGTGACTCCCCAGGGAGTCGGCAGCCCTGGTCACCCCCGGGACCCACCTGGACGGCTGCACTGGCACAGGCACAGGGCCCGGGCGGCTCTGGTACATGCGGATGATGTTGCGGATCTCCCTGCTAGGCTCTGCCTGCCGTCGGGGCCCGGGGTCCGAGCTGCGGACCAGGGGCCTGCCCGGCACAGGCGCCCGCTCACCCCCAGGCCCCACCTCAGCCTCCATCTCTTGTGAAGCTTTGGCTCCCCCTTGTGTCAGTGGCTTCTTCACCGTGGGGGGAGGAGGAGGGGATGGCACTGACCAGGAGGAGACGAGACACATGAGACCCTGTGCACACCCGCAGGGCGTGCCCTGACCACCCCGTCTCCCCACCCCTGTCTCCCCACCACCTGCTCTGGGTTCCTCCTCGTCATCCTGCTCCTCATCCTGCTGCTCCTCCTGGGGGATCTGTATCTTGGCAGGAGGCTTCATGGTCTTCACCTTGATCTGCTGCTGCCCTGGAAGTGCCCAGATGGCTCTCTTACTCTCCACTTGCCCTGCCCATCGGGCTCCCGGACGGGCTACATTGATGCAGGGGAGGAGAGTGTGCCCCACATGCCCTGGACAGGCTGGGGTGGACGGGTCTCTGCACAGGCCTGCCACCTCGAGCACCCTCACCCAATTTCTGGAAATAGTCCTGTTTCTGCCGGAAGCTCTTGGGCCTCTGGGGCTTGTTTCGGGGCTCCTGCGAGGTCTCCTGTGGGCAGGAAGGGGAAGTGAAGGAGCAGCCTGGCCGGCCAAGTTGCCACTCTTCCAGCACCCATGCCCCCGCCCCCACCCGTCCCTGCTCCAGTGGGGTCTCCCAGCCACTCAGCCCTGGAGTCTGCTGTCTCCACCCCAGGCCAAGCCACCTGTCTGGCCTCAGCTCCTTGCCCTCAGGCGAGCACCCACCGATTCCAGCTCCTGCCCTGGCTCCTCCCGCGGGACCAGGGGCTTCTTGGGCTTGGGGGCGATGGCTGGGGGTGAGGTCGGGGCAGCAGATCCAGAGCTCTGGGGCTCAGCCCGGCGCTGGCGCGTCTGCTGCTCCAGCGACAGTGTCATGGCCTGCGTGGTCATCTGCTGGGCCTGAAGAGGGAGGGAGTGGTGGGCCCGGTAAGATCTGGTCTGGCTCTGCCCTCCAGACCTGTCCCCCCCAGGCAGTCTGAGGGTCCTGCCCACCCTCACCAGGATCAGCGCCTGCTGGTTGATGAAGTTCTGCTGCTGGAGTGCCAGCTGCCTCGGGTCCACGCTGGGGAGCGGGGGCTGTGGCTGCGCCTGCTGCGGCACCACCATGGCTGCAGGTGGCAAACAAGTGCCAAGCTTGCCTGCGGCCCTCCGCCCACCGCACCCTCCGGGCCCCTGGTAGGACCTCCCTTCCTCCAGTTCCTACCTGAGAAGGGACCGGTGATTCAGACTTACCTGGCATGGCAGGGACTGCGCCGACCGCTGGCATCATGGGCATGGCTGCAGGCATCATGGCTGGCTGGTATCCGGGCATCTGCATCATCCCTGGGTAAACTGAGGGCACAGGGCCTTCCCAGCTCGATTCTTAATCTAGCCCCTACGACCCCCTTCCTCCAGCCCCAGGCAACAAAAAGAGGACGGGCTATGGGTGCTTCCTGGGGGCCCCAGACCTGGTGCTCCTGGACTGGGGAGACCCCGAGTAGGTGCTCAGCCCTGCACTCACCCATGGGGTAGCTGCCTTGTTGCATGGGCCCAACGGCGCCCCCTCCCTTCATGCGGCTGCTCAGAGCCCAGCCTTGCTCCAGATCCTGAAGGGACAAAGGCCACAGGCCACGGGGTCAGAACTGGAGCCCTGGGAGAGATGGGAGGGGCAGCAGAGGGGGGCCAGGGCAGGTGGGGGCCGGGGGTGCGCACGGAACACTCACGCTGTGGCCTGGGGAGAGGACTGGCTCGAAGAGGTGGTCCAGGAAGCCGTCCAGGCTCCCTGAGGCTTGAGACTCGGCTGTGGGGCCAGAGGGGGTGAGTGTCACCCTGGGGCGTGGGGCTTGCTCCACTGCCATTCTCATCACACTGCCCTCCTCCCTGTGTCCATTCTGGCCTTACCTGTGTGGCTCCTGCTGGACAGTGTTGGGGGTGGACCCAGAGGTATATCTGGGGGCAGTGAGGGGGCCTGGATGCCAGGGGCAGGGGGGATGTCCTCAGGTCTGCAGGAGACAGTGGGCCCAGCTTAGCGGGTGCCTTGGATGGGGGTGGTGACCCGGCTGAGGCAAGGGATAGGAGTGCTGTGAGCTGGGGGGGGCATCCCATAGGGTGGGAGAAGGGTAAGTTGGAGGGGGGCTGGCCCTGTAGCAGGTCCCATGAACCCCAGGGTGTGATAGGGTAGCTATGGGGGTCACCTATGACAGATCAGAGACCAGAACAGGCTGGGGACAGGGGTGCCGGGGCGGCACCTACAAGCCATGGGGGGCAATGGGGTAGCTGCGAGGGCTGACGGGGTCCCCCAGGTCCTCAGTCCGGCCGATGAGGTCCAGCACGAAGTCACAGCCAGCCGAATCCTGCCAGGAATCCCCGGAGTGCAGTGACACAGACCAGCCACGGGGGGGCACCTCCAGGCCTCTGGGAAGGACAGAGGTAGTGGTCAGCCAAGAAGATGACCACCAGTGGGGGGGGGGGGGCAAGGACCTGAGTGGGGACCAGGCGGAGGTGGCTGGTGGACTGGGTGAGGATCTGGCTTCCTCATATGGCTCTCCTTCGTTTGCACCGCAAGACTTCTACGTCTATGTCGGCTCTGACGTGCTCATTTATTTATCAGCCTATTTCATTAGAATCGGGACTGTAAGTATAATCTCTGCTCTTGCTCCCTATCTTTAAACTACTGTCTCGCCTCTGTCCACTTGCCACCCCCCCCCCGCCCCCCGGGAGAACAGTATTGGTCCTGGGTTTTCAGGAGGCATGTGGCGGGACACAGGAGCCAGAGGGGACAGTAGTCAGCATTGGCCACACTCCCCAGCCCAGTACCTGCTCTGCAGAATCCAGCTGGCGAATTGCTCCCCCGTGGTCCAGGACTCTACTTCGGCTGAGTAGCACTCCTCTACAGGGACGGGGGGTAGGGGGCTGGAGTGAGTGGCGGCGGGTCCTCCCTGAAAGGAAGGGGCTGCCATCCCCACCGGGCTTCCAGGAGCAGGACAGAAGGGAGATCAGGGACACAGGAGGGGCCACTGGAGAGCAGAAGGTGAGCATCACCGTTGAAGGTAAAGACGTCCAGTGCCATGCGGCCCCGCCGCCGTCCGGCTGTCCACTCGAGTTGGGTGGGAGGGTGGGTGCGTGCCATCCCGGGGGCCAGCCGCGTCTGCTCCAGGGCCCCCAGGAGCTTGTGCTGGCACAGTGCTGCCATGCCTGTGGGGGCCTGGTCGGACACGAACCTGTGGGGACAGCACACGGCTGCCGTGGTGGGCAGCCCACCAACCCCCTCATTGGGCCCCCACGTGGCAGGCCCCTTACTTGAGCAGCGGCTTCTGCAGGGTGGGCATTGGGGGAAAGGCGCTGAGCAGGATGGCCATGAGGGCCCAGCTGCGCTGGCTCTGCTGCTCGTCCGGGTTGTGCCAGATCTGGGCCACCAGCTGGCTGAAGATCTCGTCCCGCAGCCCCGGCCGGCGCAGCCCCTGGCGCACCAGGTACTCGCCCATGATCTGCTCCTGCCAGGTGGGCAGGGACCCGTCCCCCAGGAGCCGCAGCAGCTGGAGACACAGAGCAGGGCAAGAGCAGAGCATGCACGGCTCAGCCAGCACCAGGAGCCAGGGCCCAGCCACCCCGTCCCCTCCCCCGATGTGCCACTCACCACCTTGTTGATATCCAGGGCATGCTGAGGGTTCTCCCCGTCCAGCCGGGTCAGGGGCTTGGTCAGCAGCTGCCCAGGGTGGGGCAGGGATGGCTCCTGCGAGCAAGGAGGGTGACAGAGCCTGAGCAGGTGCTGGTCTGTGCTGACCTGCTGGAGACCGCCCGGCACAGGCCGAGGGGGCGGGGGCGGGGGGCAGGTGAGGAAAACCACCTGCACAATTCATCTTTTTTTTTTCTTTTGTAGTTCGTTGTCAAGTTGGTTTCCATGTGCCACCCAGTGCTCATCCCCACAAGTGCCCTCCTCCATGCCCATCACCCCCCTTCCCCTCTCCCCTTCCCTCATCAGCCCTCAGTTTGTTCTCAGTATTCAGGAGTCTCTCGTGGTTTGCCTCCCTCCCGCTCCCAAACTATTTCCCCCTTCCCCTCCCCCATAGTCCTCTGTTAAGTTTCTTGCAATATGCATCTTAATTGTTCTTTCTGCATGCAGAAAACTCAGAAAACATGGACAAGGATAAAGAATTTAAAAAACACCATCAGTATTTCACTGCCAGTCATGAACACGATTGACATGTTAGCCTCTTTCTAGTCTTACTTTCTACACGTAGATAACATACGCCGCCCTCCCACACCTGTTGTCATTGTCAACAAAACTGAGATCATTACGTGCAGTTTTGAATCCTGTTTCGTAGCCACCACCGCAGCCCTGCCCTGTTGTCACACACGCCTTAATGAGAAGACCTCAACGGTGGGGCGATGGCACGGGTTTAACAAAGGCCTGGCATCACAGATCCAAGTGACGCTAGAGGGTGAGGCGTTTAGGTTCAACAGATATTCTGCAAGGGGTGCAGCTGCACCCTTCGCTCCCGTGACAAGAGGGGACGGGCGCGCTGCGGGGAGCCGTGGGGGTCAGCCAGGAGGAGCCAAGGCCTGGGGACCCACCTGAAAGCTGATGGAGATGAAGCTGGAGAACGGGAACTGGTCAATGTCGGGAGGGAGGGTCAGCTTGGGCCGGACAGGCACTTCCGGGGGCATCGACTCCGTGATGCTATCAGCCCAGACATGCTGACGGCCTGGGGACAGCACGGGGAGGTGGCCCAGATGTTCTGGGTAAAGCACGGGGCTGTGGCACCGCCTCCCCCCATCACCCCCCCCACACACACACACCCGGTCACCATCAGCCCCCGGCCTCAGGGCCGAGGGAGCTCAGGGGTGCCCAGCGAATCACAGGGAGGGGCTGTAGGGACAGACCCACCACACTGCAGAGAGACTAGGCGGGGAGAGGGGTGGTAGCAAGAGTGACACTAATCAACACTCACCTTCTGCCGTCTTCAGCATGACGGCCAGCTCAGCCGGGATCTCCGAGCGCCCCAGCTCCTGGCAGAGAGGAGCAATTGACGAGACACTCAGGGAGGGGCTCCAGGGACCTCGCGTCCCTCCTCACCCCCAGGACTATAAACTCCAGACACCGAGGATTCTGATCCTGGACACAAACAGGACCCCAAGAGCCCAGAGAGGGAAAAGAGGGCAGCCCAGTCCTCTTCTTAGGGGGCACGTAGGATGCCCCTGAGAGAGGAGAGCCATGGTGGCTCACCTGGGTCCCCACACTCTCCCTCGAGCCATGCCAACTTCAGTGGGTTCATAACCCAGCGGACACCCCCAAGCCCCCCGGTCCACCTACCATGCTTGGCACTTTCTCGGAGGTCCTCCAGCTGTGCCAATGCCCGAGCTGTTCGGGGAGCCGCAGGAGATGCTGGTGTCCCGGGAAGGGGTCTCCTCGAACCTCCCGGCAGCTCCTCCCCACCTGGGCAGTTCAGCTGCCCCCTCCAGCCCCCAGCAGAGAAACAAGCACCGACCCCAAGGGGCCGGCCACCTGTCACCAGCCCTCCAGGGCCCTCACCAGCCTTAGTGCTGTGGGCGTCACTGCCCGTCTGCCAGGGCACTGGGGAGAGGGCAGGAAGAAATGGTCCCAGGGGACAAAGTCCACCCAGGGAGGGGCCCCAGGAGAGCAGTATGTGGGCACCGACCTTTGAATTGCTTTATGGCCCTCACATTAGAGTCTTCGGGCAAAAGAGGGGAGCTGGCAGGCCCTAAAGGCTTGGAGGGGATAAGAAGGCACCCCAAGTGGGCAGGGGGGAGAGTCAGACTCTGGAGGACGGGTGGGGATGAAGGAAGCGACCTCTGGGAGTCACCGGCCTACAGGCAGGCAGCGTGAAATGGAAAAGCCAGACCAGCAAGGCTGCCTAACTTGGCCCCCGAGCCGCCCCACCCCGAAACCTCACCTGCCGTCTCTGCCGCCTCCAGAGCAGGGGACGGGCCACCAGCAGAATGGTGTTCAGCTGCCCTAGAGCCGCCCGCCGCCGGAGGTACCGCTTCCTAGAGGCCGGGGAGGGGGAAGGGGGGCGTGGTGAGGAGTCCAGACTTAGATCCAGTACCTGAATCCCCCAGCCAAGACAGGAAGGTGAACACTGACCCCAGGCCAGCGCCCCCCTGGTGCTTGACAGAAGCAACAGGGAAGGGACAGGACACTTTGGAAGAACAGGTGCATTGAGCAGGTGTTCAGTGAAGGAGATTAAGGTCTTAGCTGAGCCGACCACCGGGCTCACTTCCCTCCTGTTCAGTCCGAGGGGTCGTGCGGAAGTTACTTGCCCTCTGTCTTATCCCCACCATCTGCAAAACGAGGATTAGTGTAATACCTGCC
>NC_043716.1:53246244-53261150 GCF_006229205.1 Suricata suricatta | reverse complement strand
AGAAGCAACAGGGAAGGGACAGGACACTTTGGAAGAACAGGTGCATTGAGCAGGTGTTCAGTGAAGGAGATTAAGGTCTTAGCTGAGCCGACCACCGGGCTCACTTCCCTCCTGTTCAGTCCGAGGGGTCGTGCGGAAGTTACTTGCCCTCTGTCTTATCCCCACCATCTGCAAAACGAGGATTAGTGTAATACCTGCCCCACCACAAGATTAACTGAATCAACCGACATGTTGAGAAGAGTCTGGCATCTTTTTATTTAAGGACTTCTAAAAAATATATATATATACTACACTGGAAGTCTATAAGACATCCAGAAGAGATCGTGTCTTTGAGAATTTTCCAGATATAAGAAAGACAATTGGAAACCAACTTGACAATAAACTATAAAAGAAAAAAAAGGGGGCGCCTGGGTGGCTCAGTCGGTTAAGTGTCCGGCTTCAGCTCAGGTCATGATCTCATGGTCTGTGGGTTTGAGCCCCGTGTTGGGCTCTGTGCTGACAGCTCAGAGCCTAGAGCCTATTTTGGATTCTGTATCTCCCTCTCTCTCTGACCCTCCCCTGCTTGTGCTGTCTCTCTCTGTCTCCCAAAAATAAAGTAAAAAGCATTAAAAAAAAATTAAAAAAAAAAGAAAGACCAGACTCCTCAGTAAAGGAGTCATGAGCAGGATTAATATTAAAAATTTCTTAAATGTAGTGTTGAGGCACCGGCTCATTCAGTCTTGTAGAGCATCTTGGGGTCATGAGTTCAAGCCCCATGTTGGGGGTAGAGTTCACTTAAAAAATATAGGAGGGAGGGTCCTGTGTGGCTCAGTTGGTTAAGCGTCTGACTAGCTCAGGTCATGATCTTGCAGTTTATGGGTTCAAACCCTGCACTGGGCTCTGGAGGCTGGAGCCTGCTTTGGATTCTGTGTTTTCCCTTCTCTCTGCCCCTCCCCTACTCACACACTCTCTCTTTCAAAATAAGGTGGTTTTTTTTTAATGTTTCTTTTATTTATTTTTGAGAGACAGAGAGAGACAGCTGGAGCAGGGGAGGGTCAGAGAGAGAGGAGATACAGAATCCGAAGCAGGCTCCAGGCTCTGTGCTAGCTGTCAGCACAGAGCCCAACACGGGGCTCGAACCCACGAACCGTGAGATCATGACCTGAGCCGAAGCCAGACGCTTAACCAACTGAGCCACCCAGGCGCCCCTCAAAATAAGTTTTTAAAAAAAGGTATGAAGTTCTGATACCTGGTACAGCGTGGATGAACCTTGCAAACAGGACACTTAGTGCAGTGAGCCAGGTGTAAAAGGAAATATTGTACAAGCCAACATACATGTAATACCTACAAGAGGCAAGGTCGCAGAGACAGAAAGTGGACTGGAGGTTACTGGGTGACAGCGGAAAGGCGAGTGGGAATAAGTGCAGAAGAGATGCAGAGTTTCTGTTGGAGACGAAAACATCTCGGAAATGGATAGTGGTGATGGATGCCCTCCGTCCCTCCCTCAGAAGACGTCCCTGGTGGCCACGGCCCCGCCCTTACTTTGTTTTAGTGCTTCACCACCACTTTGGGGTGACTGATGGCAGGCTTACTGTCTGCGCCTGACTCCCCAGTGAGCCTGGGAGGCCCCATCTCTGCCTCGATCCCTGGGTCCCCATGCCTGGCCCGGCCCGGGGTCATGGAGAAAGTCAGCCAACAGCTGTTGGGTGACTGAGCAAAGACAGGCGGTGAAAGCGAGTTGATTATGTGAGAAGGGGGAGGGAGCGTTAGAGGATCAAGAAGTCCAACGAGCCTGGAGCATAAAAATCTGACTTAGAGGCTGGAGAGGTAGGCAGGGTCTCACACAGCCTGGCTCCTGCTTTTACTTTATTTTTAATCTTTTTAATGTTTATTTTTGAGAGAGACAGGGTGCGAGCAGGGGAGGGTCAAAGAGAGAGAGAAGACGACACAGAATCTGAAGCAGGCTCCAGCACAGAGCCTGATATGGGGCTTGAACCCATGAACAGTGAAATCATTACCTGAGCTGAAGTCAGGCGCTTAACCAGCTGAGCCACCCAGGTGCCCCCTGATTCATGCTTTTAAAAGAGCATTTTTGCTGCAGAGTGAAGAACAGACTAGAAAACGCTGAAGGAGTTAAGACTGCAGTTTTAGGTGGCCTCAACAGGTGGTGAGCTTCTTGTGACGAGGGATATTCAAGCAAAGGTTGCAAGGATATGGGTGGGGAGGACATTGGGGCCCATAGACTTGCCTTGAGGTCCTAGCCCTCCCACACTCTGCCCTACCACCTGAGACGGCGCGGCCCCTCCCACCCCTGCAGACCTGGCCTGCATCCGCGGCAAGAGGAGGCGGCCGAGGCGCCGGCGGGAGAGGCGGGCACGCAGGCTGCGGTGCAGGGCGCGCCGGGCCCAGTGCTGCTCCAGCTGCCGCCGGCCGGACTCCCGCAGCAGGACCTGGGGGCAGAGGTGAGGGCGCTGGGGAGGCGGGCCCCCTGCTCTTCTCCTGCGGCCTCGGCCTCCTCCCTTCCAGCAGGACAGCCTTGTGGGGAGCCCACCTGCCGCCCACACCCACGCCATCCCCTCACCACCCAGAGAGACCACCGAGTCCTGAGTGTCCCCGAACACTCCTCTCATTTTCCAGCCATACCTGCCTCTCTGCACATATGCACCCACCTGGGTGGCTCCGAGGTGACAGAGGGGCGACTCAGCCCCCAGCACCTGGCTCAGGATGGCGCCACACCTCTCCCGGTCATCGGACTCCTCTTGCCCCTCTGTCCCCAGGGCCTGGAACCTGCCCCTCGGATGGAGAGCTGAGGTCAGAACAAGCACAGCGAGGCCCTCCACCCCCACCTCCCGCCCCAAACCCCTCAGAGTCTGTTCAGTCCCTAAGTCATTCACCAACAATTTGGAAAGCACCTACTATGTGCCGGGCACCCAGCAGAGTTTTGCTGTATGGAGAAGGGGCAGATGGAGGCTTGGAGGGGAGGGTGATAATGGACAGGGAAGGAGTGATGGAGGGAGGGAGAGAAGGAGAAAGAACAGTGACAGGAGGGGGATTGTGGCCAGGCCTAAGGTCCCTAGGAAAGTGAGTCCATCTCCACCCTGAAGGAACCCGTGTCTGCAGCCACCCCTTGGGTCCTAGCCCTGAGGTCCCTAGGCAGTTGGCTGTTCCCGTCCTGGAGCCCTACCTGGCCAGGAAGGCCTGGAAAGGCATGCGCACAGGAAAGTTGGCACTGCGGCTGCACACCACCTCCAGGATGCCTGCCTGGAGCAGCTGCTCTGCCACGTGTTCCACATCAAAGAGGCCCGGAAGCTGTGGCCATGGGCAGAGCCAATGAAAGCTGGAGGCAAGGGACTTAAGGCTGGGGGGGCGGGGAGTCCTGGGGGCCACTGAGAAGGGCGGGGCAGGTGGATGGGAAGGCTCCGGGGCCAGGCGTGGGGAAGCGGGGAGCTCACCCTTCCTGGGTTGGGGTTGAGGCACTGGATGAAATAGACATGGCTCCTGATGGGAGGAAAGGGGGTCATTTGGGCACAGACCAGCCCCCCTCTGTTCAACTCCCTGGGGTCTCCTGTGGGGCGCACTGTTCTCACTTGCGCAACTGGGCTAGGAGGTCCTCCAGGGAATGCTGGAAGCGAGATGCCAGTGTGGGTTTGCCTCGCCCACCCCTGGCCTGGGGCTCTGCTTCCTGGAACAGGCTGCCCACCAGCTGCAGGGGGAGAGGAGGCTGAGCTGGCTTGTCCCCCAGGCCTGTCCATAGCCCTGCCTGCACCCCTGTCCTGCGGAGCTGAAGGGGGCTGCACCCCTGTCCCCACGGAGCTGGGGGGGGGGTGCAGTCCACAGCATCCAGACCCTGGAGAGCTCAGCCCATGACCCAAGGTACCAGGGCCTGCCCCTTGGGCAAGAGTGTCCGGGGCAGAATGGGGGCCACCGAGTGGAGGGCTGGGGGCCCCGAGGAGACTGGCAGGGACACCTGGAGCTGGCTCTGGGCAAGCATTTCCGCCACGGCAGGGTCAAGATGATCCCGGTTTCTGTCCACAAACTTGTGAACCTGCAAGAGACATGTGGGAAGCGGAGGGGAAGCCAAGGAGAGAAGGTTGGGTGGAGGCTGGTCCCTTTGTCAGTAATCCAGCCTCTCCCACTGAGCTAAAGGGCTCCTTTGTTTCTTCCACGAGAGCCTCTGGGAAAACTGGACACCTCCACGCAAATGAATGAACCTGGATTCTTATCTCACACCAGATATAAAAATTAACCCCAAATGAACGGATAGATCAAAGATCTAAATTTATGGGGGAGCCTGGGAAGCTCAGTTAAGCGCCAGACTTGTGATTTCAGCTCAGGTCATGATCTCACAGTTTGTCAGTTTAAGCCCTTGGTCCGGCCCATTGCTGACGATGGAGGGGCCTGCTTGGGATTCTCTCTCTGCCCCTCCCTGGCTTGCTCTCTCTCTATAAATAAATAAACTTAAAAAAAAAAACCAGATCTGAATTTAAGACCTAGAACTCTAAAACTCTTAGAAAACAACACAGCGAGAAGCTTCCTGACATTGGACTTGGCAATGATTTGCTGAATAGGACACCGAAAGCACAGGCAAGAAAAGGAAAAAAAAATAGATGCACTGGATTTCATCAAAATTAAAACTTTTGTGGGGCGTCCGGCTGGCTCAGCGGTGGAGCATCTGACTCAATCTCAGGAGTGTGAGTTCGAGTCCCATGTTGGGTATAGAGAGGACTTTAAATAAGTTTACTTAAAAAAACCAACTTGTGCGCATCAAAAGACATATTTTACTTATTTTGAGAGAGAGAGAGAGAGAGAGAGAGTGAGAGAGAGAGAGAGAGAGTGTACACCTGCCCGTGCAAGGTAGGGAGAAGGGGCAGAGGTGAGAGAGAGATCCTCGAGCAGGCTCCATACTCAGCGCAGCTCCCAACACAGGGCTTGATCTCACGACCCGGGGATCATGACCTGAGTGGAAATAGACACTCAACAGACAAAACCAGCCAGGCGCCCCTCAAAATATAACAGAACAAAAAGACAGGAGAAAATATCACATGTCAGATAAGGAATTAATATCCGGATTACATAAAGAACTCTCACAACCCAACAACAGTAGCTTAATTCGAAAGGGGGCAAAGTGGGGCGCCTGGCTTCGGCTCAGGTCATGATCTCACGATTCGTGGGTTCAAGCCCCATGTCGGGCTCTGTGCTGACAGCTAGCTCAGAGCCTGGAGCCTGCTTTGGATTCTGTGTCTCCCTCTCTCTCTGACCCTCCCCTGCTTGCATCGTCTGTCTCTCAGAAAGAAAGAAAAGAAAGAAAGAAAGAAAAGAAAAGAAAGAAAAGAAAGAAAAGAAAGAAAAGAAAAGAAAGAAAGAAAGAAAAAGAAAGAAAGAAAGAAAGAAAGAAAAAGAAAGAAAGAAAAAGAAAGAAAAAGAAAGAAAGAAAGAAAAAGAAAGAAAGAAAAAGAGAAAAGAAAATGGGCAAAGAACTTGAATAGATATTTCTCCAGATGAGACACACAACTGGCCAAGAAGCACATGAAAAGGTTCTCAACATCATGAGCCATTAGGGAATCATGGATCAAAACCACAGTGAGGTCATCATTTCACAGCCACTAGGAGGACTATCATTTTAAAAATGGAAAATAAGGGGCCCCTGGGTGGCTCGGTGGGTTAAGCATGTGACTCTTTTTTAATATTTTATTTATTTTTGATACAGAGAGAGACAGAGCATGAGAAGGGGAGGAGCAGAGAGAGGAGGAGACACAGAACCGGAAGCAGGCTCCAGGCTCTGAGCTGGCTGTCAGCACAGAGCCCGACGCGGGGCTCGAACCCATGAATGTGAGATCTGACCTGAGCCGAAGTCGGAGGCTTAACCGACTGAACCACCCAGGCGCCCCAAGCATATGACTCTTGAGTTCAGTTCAGGTCATGATCTCACAGAGTGTGAGTTCGAGCCCCACATCTGGCTCCGTGCTGACAGCCAGAGCCTGGTTGGCATTCTCTCTCCCCCTCTCTCTCTGCCCCTCCCCAGCTCAAGCTCACACTTTCTTTCAAAACAAACTTTAAAAAACAAAAAATGGAAAATAACAAGTTCTGGCAGGAACATAGATTGAAGCCCTTGCCCGCTGCCAGTGGCAATGTGGGCGGTGCGGCCACTGGAGCAGGCAGTTTGGTGGCTCCTTGTAAAAAGTAAACCTAGAATTACTGTTTCTTTTATTAAATTTTATGTTTTTATTTATTATTGAGACAGAGAGAAACAGAGCGTGAGCAGGGGAGGGTCAGAGAGAGGGAGGCACAGAATCTGAAGCAGGCTCCAGGCTCTGAGCTGTCAGCACAGAGCCCGATGCGGGGCTCGAACCCAAGAACTGTGAGATTATGACCTGAGCCGAAGCTGGATGTTTAACTGACTGAGCCCCCCAGGCGCCCCTAGAGTTACCTTCTGACCTGGCTCTTCCACTCCTAGCTACACGCGCCAGAAGAATCGGAAGCAGAGACTCGAATAGACTTTGTGCAGCCGTTTTCATAGTATCGTTCACAGAAGCAAAAACTCAAGTATCTGCCAACTGATGAACAAATACACCAAATGGGGTCCAACCATACGACGGATTATTATTCAGCCATGGAAAGGAAGGAAATCAGACACATGCTACAACATGGATGAACCTTGGGAAAATATCCTACTTCGTGCAATAAGTCAGACACAAAAAGACTGTGTGTGTGTGTGTGTGTGTGTGTGTGTGTGTGTGCACTAAGATTCCCACTTACCTGAAGCAATTCTGTTCCGTTGGTGGGTCTGTTCCTTATCAACACCATACTCTTCCAATGACCATGTCTTAATAGCTAGTAGAGCAAACTCCTGCCTAATCTCCTGCTCTTCATTATTTTATTGGCTATTCTCATGCATTTCTTTTCCAGGTAATACTTCAGAGTAATTTTGTCAAAGTCCGTTCCTCCTCCTCCCATAAGAACCCGACTGGGGAATTGTCTGGAATTGTGTTGCTTTTCTAGTTTATCTGAGAAAGAAAGAACGGTACTAGGGCTCCCCGCCAGGAATGTGGTTTGACACTCCTTTTTCCAAGTTTTCTTTTGTGAGCTTCAATATAGTTTTGTGGTTTTCTCTATTCGATTTCCTTGTGTTTCCTTTTTCTTCAGACATGATTGGTTTTGCAGGGGGTCGGGGGGAGAGGTATAATTGGCATATGTCCCTTGGGTTTGTTTAACTCCTGGACAGTTTGTGTTTTCTGCTACAACCAAAGCATGTCACCTCCTCCAGGAAGCCTCACCTGACTTGCCCGACTTCAAAGCAGTCACACAGTCCTACCTTTTATGCCAGGCCCCGACTCCGTCTCCATGACACTCAGAAAGGGGAGAGGAGAGTGCCTTTGGTGGGCACCTAGCAAGTGCCAGGCACCTGTCAATTTCTACATTACTGCATTCAACCCTCACAGCAATGTTATAGGACAGATTCCCACTCCCATTTTACAGATGAGAAAATGAAGGCTCAGAAGGAGAAGCAGATGGGCGTCTGGGTGGCTCAGTTGGTTAAGTGTCTGACTTCAGCTCAGGTCATGGTCTCACAGTTCGTGGGTTCAGGCCCCGTGTTGGACTCTGTGCTGACAGCTCAGAGCCTGGAGCCTCCTTTGGATTCTGTGTTTCCTTCTCTCTCTCTGCCCCTCCCCTGCTTGTGCTCTGTTTCTCAAAAGTAAACAAACATTAAAAAAAAAAAAAAAGGAGAAGCAGCCAGCCTGAGGTTATCAGAGCCGGTCCCACACGTACGCTCTGTCCTTCCTGGTCTGAAGGTCCCCAAGGCCTCTTCTCCCTCCACCCCATCGTGCTCAGCCAGAACTAAGTCGTGCTCAGAGCTGTGAAGCACTGGGGCTCCTGGGAGGCTCGGTCAGGTAACTGTTGGACTTTTGGTTTGGGCTCAGGTAGTGATCTCAGGGTTCTGGAGTTCCATGAGGTCGAGCCCCGCATCAGGCTTGGGGTTCTCTCTTTCCCTTTCTCTCTGCCCCTCCCTGTCAAAATACAGTTTTTTTTTGTTTGTTTGTTTGTTTTAAAGAAGAAACAGGGCGGAGGGCACAGGGAGACACATAGGTCAAGCCCTCGCAGGAGCCTCCCCTCACCTCCTGTTACCCGTCTGGTGACTCAGGTCTGGGGAGCGGACACTACTGATTCACTCAGGAGTCTGTCCCTGACTGACCCTGATACCTGGTAGGTGACGGTCCCGGCGTAATGCCTCACGGTGAAGATAGGAAGGGGCAGCTGCGGCTTGGCATAGCAGGGGTGGTTGCCATGGTGATAGTGGCACTTCTGGAGGAAGGTGTGGTCTGTGGCCTGATAAGAGGGACGAGCCTCCCTCAGGCCTTTGCATGTGACATTGGCCTTGCCTGGACTGTGCATCCCTTCCAGTGATCAGTGTTTGTGGAATGGCCGTACCACAGCCTGCGGCTTGCCCTCTACTAGCTGGAGGCCCTAGGGACCCCTGTGAGCCCTGTGCAGTCCCCACCACGCTGCCCCTTCTGCAGCAAGGACTTGAGGAACCCCAGAGAGGTCAGGTGTCTGGCCAAAGACCACCCGGAGACAGGATTTGAACCTGGTTTGCCCACTGTCCCCCCAAGCTCTGCTGAGAGGCCATGGGCAGGGTTTCTGGACCCCATCACCTTTTGGCTCCTCTGAGAGGCCCTGATGGCCTCGGCCTGGCCGCCAGGGCCCCCACCTCGTCCTTGCCACTGGGGGCTCACCTGGGACAGCCATGTCTGGGCATCCAGGATACTGAGGAGGCCATGGGGCTGGGCTGCGAGGAGGTCCAGGCAGGTCTCCCTCACAGGCTGGGGGACAGGCACCCAGGGCAGTGACTCTCGCTCACATACCTCCTGGGAACAGCCAGCACCGGGCCAGTTACAGGAGGGAGTTCACTGGAGCCAGAGCGGGGGTGGCTCTCCCATTGTACAGATTGGTAAAATGAGGCCCGAGAAGACTGAGATGGCCGCTAGCAGGGGGTGCTTTGGGACAGGGCTGTCAGTCCAGCGGCCTCAGTTTCCCAGGGATGGCCTCTGCTCCGGGAATGCCTGGGTGCCACCCCCTATACCCCCCCCCCCCCCCCCAGGCTCAGCTCCTCTTACCTCCTCCTGGGCCAGCACCATCTGGCTGGCGAAGAGCTGCAGGCGCTCACTGGCAAGGTTATTGCACAGCTGTTCCAGGCCATTCACCCGCAGGGCCTAGGGGCGCGTGGACAGTGAGGTGGGCACCCGACGAGGCGGGGGCACGGGGCAGGTGCGGTGTGGGGGGGTGCTGCACAAGGGCCTGGTATCCTTCATTTCCCTCCCAGAACTCAGGGAGGAGCGAGGCCCTGGGGCTGATGCTGCAGCCTCCAGGGTCAAGTCCAAAGGCCTAGGCACAGCATGTGCCCACACCTCAGTCCACACCCTTCCCTCTGCTTCAGCACAACTGTGAGCCTCCAGCCCTTGGTCACAGCCATCCTGTGGTCTGGAAGGTGCCTTTTCCTATGACCTAGGTGCTTGCTGGCTCCTCAGAAGCAGGGCCCCAGGCTGCTGCCTCCAGGAACCCTTCCAGAATTCCTCCTGTAAGGATTGCAGGCTCCTGCCTCTGTGTCCCCCAGACTCCACTCACAAGCCCAGAAGAGCCCCCACTCCGTGCTTTGTACAGAGAGCTCTGACATGCTCAAACACACACACACACACACACACACACACACACACACGAACACACACTTGCCACAAACATCTCCCGCTCAGAGAGGGCCAGTCCCCCAGGGCATGGTCCCCCAGGGCACGGTGCAGAGGAGAGAGCAGGCGGCAGGGAGTGGTCCCCCTCGGGGGAAAGAGGCCGCCTCCTCTGGCTCCAGCCCCCTCCTCCCTGCTGAAAACTCAGGGCCGTTCCGGGGACTGTCCCTTTTCCTGCTCTGCTTTGTGCATAGGGAGTGAGACCCATCCTAGGGCCTCTGCCTTCTGCTGCCTCAGAGGCTCCTGTGAGACTCTGCAAGGCCAAGCAGGACAGAACTCTCCAGAAGCCAAGTCAGGGCTGGACAGAGCAGAGCAGAAAGGCCACACCCGTGGACTGTGTCCTGTCTCTCGTGGCTAGCCAGGCAAGAGCTCATGGGTGCCACTCTCAGGGAGAGCTGCCCCCAGAAGTGCTTGGGGTGAGGTGGGCACCCTGTCCTGGCCCCGCCCCCACGGTGACCTCGAAGCCGTAGACGTCCACGACGGTGACGGTGTGCCTGCTCTGTCCCTCCCCGGGTGGTGCCAGCTGCGCGTTGATCGTCCCCAGAAGCCAAGTGAAAAGTCGTGAATACAGGGCCTTGGCCAGGGCATCCCTGTGGGCGTAGTGAATGAGCCAGTGCCAAAGGGTGCCAGGCCCAGCTGTGGCTCTCTCCCACCCCCGGGGCCACCTGGCATCAATGGCGCTCTCCACTGGGAGGGATCTGCAGACGTGGCCATACGGTGTCTCCTGGAAGAGGTAGGTATACGTGCCGAACATCAGGCCCCAGGCTGATACGGGGCCTGGGTGATTGGGGCCTCCTGAGGAGCCCAGGGCTCACCGTGACCCTCCTGGTGACAGCCCCCTCCAGGCGTTCGGGTGGCACCAGCAGCAGCCGGGCTGCCGTGTGGATCTCGGCCCAGCTGGACACAGCAGCCACCTCCTGGGACTCCCGCTGGACAGAGAAGGGAGGGAGCGGGGAGGGCTCTGCTGGGGAAGGGCCATGTCCCACAGGCGGCTCTGGGCAGCGAGGAGCTGACCCTGGAGCCTGGGGGCCCTGAGTGCGAGTCCTCATTTTCCCTCCTCACTAGCTGGCCAGCTCTGGCGAGACTCTGAGCCTCCGTGGTCTTATTGTCAAAAGGGAAACAGCCACCCTAAGTTCCAGCGTCACTGTGAGAACCAAATTAGAAAACAGAGGGGCGCCTGGGGGGCTCAGCCGGTTAAGTGAGCATCTGGCTTCGGCTCAGGTCATGATCTCTCGGTTCGTGAGTTCAAGCCCCATGTCGGGCTCAGTGCTGACCGCTCAGAGCCTGGAGCTGCTTCGGATTCTGTGTCTCCCTCTCTCTCTGCCCCTCCCCTGCTCTCACTGTCTCTCTCACTCTCTCTCTCTCAAAAATAAACATTCCCCCAAAACCAAGAGCACACTATATATATTGTATGCTAGTCTACTAGACAATAAATTATATTAAAATAAACAAACACGGGGCGCCTGGCTGACTCAGTTGGTTAAGCGTCTGGCTTCGGCTCAGGTCATGATCTCACGGTTCATGGGTTTGAGCCCCGCGTCGGGCTCTGCCCTTAAAGCTAGCTCAGAGCCTGGAGCCTGCTTCTGATTCTGTGTCCCCCTCCCCCTCCCCTTCTGACCCTCCTCTGCTCACACTGTCTCTCTCTCAAAAAAAAAAATAAATAAAATAAACACTTAAAAACAATGAAAACAAATACATAAAGTGACTTAGGTGGCTGCTGGGCTAAGACAGGTCCCCCCCGCCTTTCCAGGGAGGCAGCGTGATGGCACTGGCATCTGCGTAGATGATTCCAGGTCTCCGTTCTCCCATCTATATGATGGGAACCTGCCTGCTTCCCAGGGCAGCTGTGAGGCCCAGAGGGCGGCCCACAGGTGTTCCGTATGATGGTGCCCTGACCCCGCAAACAAGCCACCGCTGACCCAGCGTCCATGCCGGCCCCTGGCCACAGCGGGGGCCCACCTCTGAAGAGGAGAAGCAGATGTTGCCCAGTTGCAGGATGGCGGCCAGCACGGCCCAGGCTGCAGCCAGCTCCTCGGGGCACGTGACCAGCACCTGCAGGGCCTTCAGAAGTCCTTGGAAGTCCTGGGCATCATCCTTGCCCTGGAGCCTGCAGGCCTGGCCCTGCAGAGCACAGCAGGGGTGAGGGAGCAGGGCCTGATGGCCCGTAGCTTCCCTCCACTCCAGCCACTCCTTCAGCCCCTGCTCCTTTGAGACCTTTCCCCAGGCAAGCCGTGCCCCCACCTGGTTGAGGTAGTAGTAGGTCTCCGGCCCCTGTAGGGAGAGCTGCTCCCGATCCACAGGGTCCAGCCCCGCCAGCAACTCGTAAAAAACATGGAACCCCCGCTCAGCCTGGGCCTTGGGGAGAAGGACTGGCTTACGGGGAGCAGCGGTCTGGTTCTGTGCTCCAGGGAAGCAAGGACAGGTCCTGGGAAAGGCAGGGATGCAGGCGAGCAACTGCACCCCTGCACAGCCCCTCTCCCTCTCCCACTCTGGGAGCTGGAGAGAGGTGAGCAGCAGCGCAGGCCTTACCTGAAACACCACCCTCGAGGCCTCCAGCAGGTAATGTGACACAGAAGCTCCCACGATGGCCCCCCTGTGGGCACGGGACAGTGGGTGGGGGTGTCCTCGGTGCATGCGACCCAGGGGCACTGGTGTGCCCCAGAATGGGACCCACTATGGGCTGGACCCGGAACCCGGCAGCCTCGGGTTCCTAGTAAAGGGAGCTGATTGGGGGTGCCCTCTGTGCCCACCAGGACGCCCATCACTCACTGCTGCAGGCAAAGGCAGAAGACCTGCCCGAAGCGACTGGCGTTTGCATTGAGGACCGTCTTGGCGTGGCCAAAGCTGCTGAGCACGAGCAGCGCGGCGTCCAGCTGCGTGGGGGCGGGGCACTCAAGTATCCCCAGGAGCGGGGCGTTCGCGATCGGGCATCCCAGCTGAGGCTACTTTGCGCCTCGGGGCTGTGCTCATCCCGGAGAGGCTCAGTCCTGCTCCACCCGGCCCCGCCCCCACAGGAGGCAATGCCCGGGGCTGCCCCCAAGGAGAAGCCAGAGGCCTAAAGACCACTCTCCTGGCCCAAAGGAGAAGGATGGTTCTTCTTGGAACCCAAGGAAGTGGCCAGCTGCCCCTTACCTGACATCTTCTGTCCCTCATCTGCTCCTGCTCCAGGTGGCTCAGGAACTGCACCATCTTTCTGGCAGCTTCTGTCTTCCCTGAGCCGCTGTGCCCACTGTGGAAGGGAGGGGCTGACAGGGTCCCCAGGAAGGGGCACAGAGGACACCCCCATGGAGCCCAGGAAGTGGGACATGCCCACCTGGAAGTGATTCCCACCCCTGGAAATGTGGGAAGATAGACCCAGGCCATGGAGACCAAAGAGAAAGAAGACGCCAAGAGCCCAGGATCAAGGGGCACTGTTGTGACCTCCGCCAGGACACAGCCCTTCCACATCCAGCGCTGTCGCCCAGCAGCGGACCAAGGAGGGCCCCACGTCCCTGCCTCCCGGTCCTCAGAGTGGCTCATGGGTTCAGCAGCGCCCCACCACTCACCCCAGGAGAATGCATGTGCCCTGCCCAGTGCTCTGAGACAGGCTGTAGGCTGACGCCATGATGGCGAAGATGTGTCTGAGGGAGGAGGGTGGGAGCAAACGAGAAGGTTGCCAGAGATGGCCATTTGGGCCCTCCTACATGGAGGCAGGCACGCCCTCCCTCCCCAGGATCTCAATCAGTGGCACGTGCAGGGCTTAGCCGCCGGGGCGGGGGGGCAAAGTCACGTACGGGGTGGTGTTAGGGGCTTTCTTAGGGTGGTAGCTGGCCAGGACCTCAGCTGAGAAGAGAGGCAGGGGCCGGCGGGGGTTCAGAGAGAGCAGAAAGGGCCCCCCGAAGGTCTGGGGAGAAGAGCAGATGCTGTTGTCACAGCATGGAGGAAGCAGGGGATACAAATGGAGTGGGGCTTCCGTCCTCCCCAGCCCAGCCCCCCCACGCCCCCTCTGCAGGTCCCCAGAGAGGGTTCCGCATCCAGCCCAGGGAGGAGAAGGAAGGAGAAGTTCTAGAAGTGCCGGAGAGCGCTCTGATCCCAGGGCACGGGCAATCCCAGCCCAGCCACCCTCCCCAGGTGCCCCCATACGTAGATTCGGCCCAGATGAAACCTCTTCTTGAGGCACAGCAGCACAGAGCTGTTACACACTGGTCTGTGGGGACAGCAGGATAGAGGAACAGGGAATTGGGGGAGGGGCAGAAGGAGGTCCTCAGCGCTACCACTGGCTGCAGAGACACTGTGGGCAAGTCATGCACCCTCTCTGAGCCCCGACCATAACACAGGGGTCCAGCTGCTCAGTGAGTTACCCCCCGCCGTGGCGGCTACAGGCAGGAGCAGGAGCTGACCCAGAGGGAAGCTTTGTGCCAGTTAGAGAAGAAAGTCCCAGGCGGGGGCGTCTGATTTCCACCCCTCACCTGCGACTTCCCGTGGGAAGCCCTTCTGCTACAATACCGGCTAAGGATACAACTTACGAAAATGGACCTAGGGTGACATATGAGGGCTCTGTGACCCACACAGGACAGATTTAGAATTGTGCCTGCTCACCGCAGCCAAGCCAGGTCCTCCGTGTCTTCCAGGCCTTCCCCAAGACTCCTGTCCTCCGTACCCAGTGAGGGCGGTACCTCCAGGCGGGGCCCCAGGCTCAGCTCCAGGTCCCTCTCCAGCGCCTCCTCAGCCTCATCTTCTGGCACCCACCGCCCCCTCGGAGGCCCGCAGGGGCCCAGGCCTCTCTCTGACCGCTGTTGGGTCTCCAAGGTGAGTCGAGGCAGCAGTGCGTCGTCGGTGTCAAGTCCAGGGTCCTTGCGGGGTTCTGAGCTCTGAGTCCAGTGGACCAGAGCCTCGGCCTCCAAGAGTTCCGGCTCCGATTCACTGCTGGAGCCGCTCTCGTCGGGTGGGGGCTCGTCGTGGGGAGCAGGGCCGAGGAGAGAGTTCTGGCGGGGCCCGGCCGCACCTTCTCCATTCGCCCCACGCCCCTCACTGTCCCCCAAAGCCTCTGCACAAGGCCAGACGCGCCCCTCCCCGGCTGGGGCGTCGTTGGAAGCTTCCTCTGTGCTCCGACGGCTCGACTCCCTCCCAGGGAGTGTCCCAGGCCTGTGCATCCTGGGGAACACGACCGCGAACTTGGGATCCAGAGTCCTGTCCTCGTCCTCAGAAGGGTCC
>NC_043716.1:53215425-53246144 GCF_006229205.1 Suricata suricatta | reverse complement strand
GAGCCGCGGCCTGGGGCACGGGGTCCGGCGGGGCTTTCGCGCGGAGCCTGCGGAGCGCCACAAGGGCGGCCAGCGGCGCTGGGGCCCGGGGCCCGCCTCCCCCTCCAGCCCCAGATTCGCTCTCGCCTGCCGCCACTTGCACCTTCCCCGCCACCTTGCCGACCTGGCGGCGCCGGATCCCGGAGGCCGAGGCCGACGGTCCTCCTGGCTCGGTGCCCTGCGGCTCGGCCTCCGGCCGCGCCTCGTTGTCACTTGTGTCCCGGGCCAGCCTGGGGTCCCGAGAAGCCTTCGAGCTCCGGGGGACGTGCTCTGGGCTGCCCTCGAGGGGGCTGGGGGCCTTGGCTTTTTTGCCCTCGGCCCCCTTCTCTTCGACTTCAGTGGCCTGGCTCGCTGTTTCTGGGGCTCTCCGTGGGCCCCCTCGAGGCCCGGTCCCCTTCAGACTCGATTCCGTGTCTGCCCCGGAATCCTCACTCTCTCCCTGGGGTCCCAACCCCGATGACCCTTCCGGGCTCCAGGGTTCAGTGCTGTCCCCGCCGTCACTGCTGGGGCGTTCGTTGGGTTCCAGCTCTGGTTCCGACCCGGTTTGGGTGTCTCCGGGGACTGTGTGCGTTAGCTCCGGCTTGGGTCGCAGCTCTGGGGCCCCGGTGCTCTGGCTGTCGCTCTCCTGGGGCTCTCGGGCTTCGCTGTCGGGGCAAGAGCTGCCCCCATCTCCACCCGACGTGTCCCCATGGAGGTTCCGGGTCTCTCCGCATCCATGCAGAGCCGAGGGTCCCCGCCCTTTCCGTCTCCTCCTGCGGCGGCAGAGCTCACTGGTTGTCCCTTCTCGGGAGAGACTCTCTTCCTCCAGGCGCCCCCCAAGGTCGTCCCTGGGCTTGCGCCTCTCCTTAGATCCGGGCCCCCACCGCCGCGCGCTGCCTAGTCTCCCCTGGGCCTCTGCTGGCCGCCCAGCCGCTGACTGTCTGCAGCCGCTGGTCCCCTCTGCGGTGGGCTTCCGGCGGCCAGCGTGGGTCTTGTGGCTTCCCCCAGTGGCGGGTTCCAAGACCGGTCTGGCCCTGCGGGCCTTACCACGACCCTGTCCGCGTTCCTGGCTGGGCGCCCCGTCTGCGCTGGCGGACCCGGATTCCTGCTCCCCTGAGGCTGGCCGCCCTGGGCCCTCCTGGCGCTGGGGCGCTTTGCCCTTGCTCCCACCCATGGCGGGCCCAGTGAAAAGGGGCTTCTCGCGTCTCTGCCCTCTCCCTGAAGATCTGGCAGCCGCAGCGCCCTCAGCCCTCCGCAGCGCCCACACCCGTTTCTGCTCTGGCTGGCTCTCCTGGCGCAATCTACCCCCTGGGGGCTCCAGCCTTACTCAAGAGCATTAATTATGCAGGTGGCTGTGGGGTCCTGACCCTTTAGGCCAACAAAGGAGTGGAGGCTGCCCAGGAAAGAGGAGACGCCTCAGCAGCAAAGGCCGAGAACAGGGCAACTGTGCCACCTGGGAGGCACTGCCAGCCAGGCCAGCCAGGCACAGTGCCAAACTGAGGGGGCCCACATGCTCTGCTCCCCTTTCACTGCTTGCCCAGCGAGGGGGTGAGCCCCCCCTTTCAAAGAACCAGTCTGGACCTAAGGGATACCCACTCATCTTCCTTAGTCCCCTTGGACTCAATAGTCTCAGTAAATAGCTAACACTATAGGGTTGACTATACTAGGTACTGTTCTAAACACTTCACTATGGGGTCGTTTAATTCTTGAAAACATGCTAAGAGGTGGGGGCCCTGAGGATTCCCATTTTATGGCTGATATGACTGAGGCATGTAGTTGAGTGTTACAGCGGCGGTCAGAGATGGGATGCCAGCCCAGGCAGTCTGGCTCCCAAGGCCCGCTGGAGAACAGGTGTGAGGGGCTATCAGCAGCAGCAAAGTTGACTTTCTTTGGCCCATTACAGCGCATCTTGTGCACTCTGTGGCAGACAGCTCTGCCCTCCTCTCCAGTCTCTTGCCTTCCTGGTCCCCTCCCCTTGGCCTGGCCCTATTGATTCACGCCAGGGCCTGCAGCTCACTCAGCTGTGTGGGTGTGGCTAGCTGCCCCCACCCCCCAGCCTCCTGTCCCTTCCCTAGCACCCTCTCTGAACCCTAGGAAAGGGATGTCATCTTGTTTTACAGCTGAGGAAACAGCTCTAGAGGATAAGTGGCTTAGGGACACACGGCCAGGCACTGGGCACCAGTGTGCCCTTGACCTCCCTTGACCCTTAGTGCTTGCTCTCCTCCACGGAGTTTGTGCTGGGAACTGGCTTTGGAGCCAGCCAGCCTTGGTCCCCCAGCTCACCTCCTGGCTGCGTGACCTCCAGCAGCTTCCAGAGAACCCTGACACACAGCTCTCACCGGTGGCTCCCACTTTCCCCGGTCTCTCCTTCACCTGCTTTGCTCCTCCAGGCTGTGGGAGTCCTCCTCTGACCATCCTCCACTCTCCCTTCCTCGGGAACCCTCTCCTCCTCTCCTCGCCCCTACTGCCAGCCGCAGTAACTTTCACCTCCTTTGGTTGGGTGTTAAGGTGCTGAGTGATTTTATAGACTCTCACTGACTCCTTGCCACCCTCTGAGGCCCTGTTATTATGCCCTGTTTTATAGTTAAGTAACCTGGAGTGCAAGGGTGAGGTCATCTACCAAGGCCACACAGTCGGTCATAGGTGAAGCCAGTGTTTGAGGACTGTGTCCGCCTGACTTCCAAGTCTAAGTGAACACTGTCCCCCTCCATCGATGTTGAAGAGCCTCAGATCCAAGTCCGCAGACCCCGTGTCCAGCTGCCGGAGGTACTGTCGCAGGGCCCTTGGAGTCCACAGTGACCTCTGCCACTCACTCACCTTCCCTGCCTGGCAGGACTGGGTCCTTTGCCACTAAGGTCACCTCCCCCTGGACGGAAGCCGCAGGGACCTCCAGCCTCTCTCCGTGCCAGCTCAGTTTCCATTAATCCACTTTATAGACCGCGCCGAACTCTTCCGTTTGTGCACGCCTACCAATAAAAGTTGTTGATCTCCCAACAGGAGAATGTTTTCCTAGAAGCGAAACGGGCGAACCACCAACATTAGCTAATACTTCATAGTACAAAGTACGTAAGGCAATGCTCATCCTTAATGAGTGCAGATGTGAATCCATTTTCAGAGTCTTGATATTTTCGAGTGTGTGTGTGTGTGGTTGTTACTGACTTCTGTTCAGTCTGATGAGCTAGTTCTTTGCTGCAGCCAGGAGGCTCCACTGCATCGTGGAGGTGCTTGGCTCTGCCATTTTCTTCTGGTTTCTAGGCGCCGCCTTATTCCCATGATCTTCAATTCGTGGTTTCTTGGCAGGAAACTTCATGTCACTTGTCCATTTACGTAAGATCATTTAGCTAACTGGATAAAACAAGCAGCAATCTCTCTAAACCAGCAGTCAGAAAACCACCCAAGTCCTCCCAAGCTGTGTGTGTGTGTGTGTGTGTGTGTGTGTGTGTGTGTGTGTGTGTGTGTGTCGCTGTCCAGCTCTCCCGGGTGTGATATTCACTCCCTCCCTGGCACCCACTGTTGGTGCATAACCCTCTGACCTACAGACTGAGGACCCAGTGCCACAACAAGGCTGAATTTCTTTTATGATGAAAATAAAGATGCTGTGCATTTTAACTTGTTCTCCCTGACTCTGACAGAGGGTCACCCCCATCGTGAACCTCGTGGGCTCCCACGAGCCTCACGACAGATTGTGAGCGGATCCTCTTATCATCCTGTCCCCCAGAAAAACCTGGGACACAGACCAGGTAGGCAATTTGCCTAAAGCCACACGAGTGGAACTTGTGGGGATTTAAACCACAGTGCTCTTTGGTTTTCATGGAAAACCAAATTCCATTATGGAATTTCATAATGGAACTTCCATGTTCAAAGCCCTTCAGATGCTCCCAGAGTCTCAGGATCAAGTTCAGATGGTCTTGCAGGGTCCGCAGCACTCCCCTCCTGTCTGTAGCTTTGTCTTTTTATCTACCCAGCATGCCTTCTCCACTGCTTCTGGGACAGCAGTCTGCGTTCCTCTTGCCTTTGGGGAAACTATTCCCCCCATTCCTTGTGGTTTCGGAGATTCCCGTCTGAGTAGATGCCACCCCCGCCCCCGGCACTTCTAAGAACGGGGAGCTGGCGTGACCCAAGGTACACAATCCAGACTCTTGAGCTGCACATGCTTGGGTGGGAGGGTGCGTAGGGTGCTCCCATGTCGTATCCATCCAGGGACTTGGGCCGGGGCTCCTCCTCTATCCGGTGCGCTAACCCATGTCCTTCCAACATGGCCGCGTGGGCTCCTGTGACACAGCAGTGCCCTTGCCTTCGCCAGGCTCCAGGGGGGCCCAGTCTGGCCCCGGCCACTTGGTGGTCTCATTTTTGGCACGCTTCCAGCCAACCACCCTCAACTTGTGACGTAATCCCACGGCAAGCTGACTGGTTCAAGCGCTGCCCGCCCCTCTAGCCTTGGTGTAGACCGGTGCACCCAGCCGATTCCGGGTCGTGTCCCTGCCCCAGCTGAACGTCACCTTCCCAGGCACATCTCTCACAGGCCACCCCCCCACCCACCCCGCTTGCCCACATTCTAAGACTTCCTGCCCTTGTTAGTACTGTGAGCCCCACAAGGCAGGGACATTATCTTGGCCACCTCTGACCCCGAGCGCCTGGCATGTAATAGGCGCTCAACAAAGACAGGTAAATGAAGCAGAATCAAGTAGACTCAACCCCCTGGCTTACAAGGACCGTACCAGCGGTCGGATCCAGCTCCTCACCTCTGAGAACTGCCTCCGACCCCAGCAGCACCCTACGGTCCGTCCCTGAAGTCTGGAGGAAGCCACCAGGTCTGAGAGACTGTCTTCCCCCTTCTGACAGCAAGCAAAGGCCAGTCAAAGGGGACTCTCTCTGTCACCGACCCTGGGATGCAGCCGTGCTCACTCAGGACGGTTAACTCTTGCCACTGGTTCCCAAAGACAGGAGGCGTAGTGTTCAGATACAAACAGGCAGAGCCTGCTGTGGCTCAACCAACTCAAAAAATGGATTCTCTGGGGTACTGGACCCCAGGGGCAAAGGCAAGGCATCAGCTAACCATCATTTCTGTTTACGGGGAAAATGTCTGATTAAAAAAATCAGTCTTTGGACCAGTCCAGCCAAGAGGTAATAAGGTGTTTATTAAAAACTTTTTCACCCAGAGGCAGTTAAAATGTATAATTTAAAACCCAGCCCACTACAAAAAGGGGAGGGAGAAAAAACTGTGCAACATTGACAAAAGAACCAAGACAGACTAGGCCCAGGCGGGGCAGCCCCATGGCCCTGAGTCCCTCCTCTCCGAGGCCAAGAGCAGCAGCAGGGTGGACACTGGGTGGGCTCCGGCCCCGGCGCAGCCCAGCGAGGGCCTCCGAAGGGGGGGGCGGGGGGGAGGGCAGCGCCCCAGGAAGCGCCCTCAGTAGTGTGTGTTCATCGTGCAGCCTGGACTCGAGACCTGCTCACTCGGCTGCGGAAGGACAGAGAGCAGTGACAACCCCGGGGGCCTCGGGCCCCCAGCCAGGTGCGTGTGTGGGCTCTTTCTTCTATCCCTCCCCCACCAGGAGGCACGCCTTCCCAGATGCCCCCCAGCCCTGCAGTGCTGCCCAGACCCCCTACCTCCCCTGTTGCTGAGGCTGTAACCCATGGCCACTCTTTGAGATCGCCAGTCGCCATAGCTCCTGCACGGGCAAAGACAGGGCAGTCACCACCCGTGGGGACCTCTGGGAGGCCAGGCGAGGACCCTCCTTCCCAGAGAACTCCTGGCGCCTCGGGGCCCACCCCTGCAGGCCGGAGCAGGGACTCACCCGCGGTCTCCCTCCAGTGCGCTCTGGATCTCCTTCAGGACCCCTGCAGGATTGGGGAACAGAGGCCTGCTGAGGCCGGGCCAGACACCAACGCTTCTCCCCCTCTTACTGGTGGGGTGTTGGACGGGTCTGCCCGCCTCCGAGTAATGGCCCTCGGTTCTACCCTGGCTTTCCAAGCCTCCCTCGGGACATCCCTCACGAGGGCCCACCAACTGCTGCCCCAACTCACTCTCGTCATTGAGCAGAGCGTGCTCCATCACCAGGCCAGGCCTCCTCTCTGAAAGGCAGGGGGCAGGTCAGGCGAGCCCTGAGTCCTCCTCTGCCCCAGCTCCCTCCTTCCTGGAACGGCAGTGCTGGAGCCCAGAGCCCAGGACTGGAAGGGATACCGTCTCTACTCTTAGCCTGAACGCCACCTGCTGGCCTGGGGTTCCCTTCCTTCCCCCTTTGGTCTGGGTCTGGGCCCAAGTATCACAATGTCTCTGCCGCCTACCCCCAGCCCCGGGCACAGGGAACCGTGTCTTACCCTCTCCATCACTCTGGCTCCCTGAGTTCCTGTGCGGGGGAGAGATGGTGAGGACCGGGGAGTCCTTAGGCTCCCATTCCGGCTCAGAAAGCCCTGATCCCATGAAAAATGAGGTCAACTGACCTGGCTCACCTTGAGCCAGGGAGAGAAACCAACCCCTGCCCTGGATGGCAGCTGCCATGGGAAGGAGGGGCACATGAGGGGGGGCAGCGAGCCAGAACTGGGAGGGTGGGCTTAGCTCCCAGGAGAGGGACCACCTGTCTTTTTACTGACCTGGCTCGGCCTGAAACCTTCTCTGGGCCTGACCCATTGCGGGGGCAGCTGTGGCTCTTGGTTTCCACCGAATCCACCAGACACCGGGGTTCAACCAGCCACTTGGTGGAGAGAGAGAAGCGCTCAAACTCTGAGGGTGAGATCAGGTAGAAACCTGGAGGGAAGGAGAAGCCTGGGGGTGAGACCAGCCCACGGCTCCCAGGCCGTGCGGCTGCTGACGGGACTTCCCCCCCAGGAGGAAGGAGGGACTGGGGGCCTCCATCAAAGTTCTCTGAAGTCACTCAGTCCAGCCTGGCCTCGGCGGCGACGCCCCCGCTGCCCTTCTCAGCAGCTCCTGGCAGCGCAGTGGGAGCAGAGCCCTACAGCCACCCGCCGCCACCCGCCCTCAGAGGCCCAGGAGCGCCCCGCCCACCTTGGCCGTATTTGGTGAAGACGCAAGAGGCAATGCCGCTGACGTCCTCCCGGCGGATGCAGCTGTACCGCACCTGGGGCTTGAGCAGGGGCAACGAGACCACCTGGACGTCCCCCAGGTTGGTGAGGACAGCCAGGTGGTGCTCCCCATAGTCCTCGGCCCGACAGCTGCTGAAGTGAGCCACGCTGACCCGCCGCACCCGTGAGCCCTCCAGGGCGGTCAGCTTCAGCTTCAGCTTGGCGCTCACCTTGGGCAGTGTGAACACCTGGGGGCACAGGACACGGCTCACACCCGCGGCTTCCTTGCCTGGTGCCGTCACAGGGCCCTGGTCCCCAGCAACGACTGCCTAGTCTCTGTGCCCGCTCTGCACTCGAATATGCAGTCACTACGCTTTGACTGCGAAGGATACCAGGGTATCTATTCCCATGTCTGTGCTTTCCATCCCCCGCCCCACTCCCCCTCAGACACAGGTCCTGCTTCAGTGCCCCCGTGCTGACCCCAAGGTCCAGGGTCTCTACCCCTTCTCCTTTTGTGTGCCTCGGTAGTCTCTCACACGCCAACTGCAAGTATAGCTTTAAGTGAATCCCGGCCATGGCCATTTATGCCCAGGATCTGCCTCCCCACGTGCCCCAGGGGCCCCCGTCTCCACCCGAGCAACACCTTGAACTGCTCTTCTGACACCACAAGCAGCTGGTGGCTTCCCTGCATGTCCGGGCTCTTTGACAGGTCATGGGCCACCTCCAGGGGCTCAGGAAGGGGCACGTTGTGTCCGTCCAGCACCAGGATGCCCACTACGGGCGCTCGGTGCATCAGCTGGATCTCCTTGGCTGCCGGGAGGGAGGCAGGCGGTGGCTGACGGTCGGGTGGAGGCTGAGGCTGGAGACCCCACCCCACTCCACCCCAGGCAGGTAAGGACCCTCTGCTCTCCCCCTGCCCAGCACTCACCCTGCTCTGCCCGCACAGGCTCATCCATTCTCCGCTCGTTGGGGGGCACACGCAGGGCAAAGGCATAGACGGTACCGCCGTTGGTGCCAGCCCACAGCGAGGGGCAGTGGCGGGAGCCTGCCAGGAAGCAAAGGTTTACATCTAACCCACAGTTCTGGGGGTCAGGTGGAGCCAGGTGACCTGGCACTGCCACTCACTGCCTGTGTGACTCCAAGGTCAAGTTAGCAGACCTTGGAAGCCTGTTTCCTCCTCTGTAAAATGGAATGGCTACAGGCCCTGCCTATCTCTTGGGCTATAGACAGGAAAAGCTGGGAAAGCTCTCTGACAACCAAGGGCACATGCACAGGTGAACCCTGGACACCTCGGCCCTGAAGATCCAGCAACAGATACCCCCCCACACTCGCCCTGGTGGGCGGGCAGCAGGGACCTTCTCCAGGCCACATGGGGCACGAGCAGGTATTCTTGGAGGAAGATATTCCTTCACTTTATAGGGAAAGAAGCTGAGACCCAGGTTAAGTGACATGTCCAAGGTCACACTTCTAGAGAGTGGTGGTGCCTGAGTACAAAGCCAGGGCAACCCGCCGGGGAGATCCAGGCACAAGAGAGGAAGGGCAGGCGGATCGGGTCTCCCCAGGCTCCCAGCCAGGCCAGGCAGTAGCCTCCAACACCCCCTCAGGCCAAGGACTGCACTCCGGGGCCCCCCCACACCTCCGGATGGCCACTCACTGTCCCTCAGATAGGTGTCAGCAAAGTAGAGGGTGCGGACGAAGCCCGTGAAGGAATCCTCTGCCGAGCGAGCCTCGATCTTACGCTGCACGGGGGCCAGCTCCATGTTCTGCACACCCGTCCGCTCAGCCTTGGCACCTCCCTCCGGCACCTGCAGCGGGTTTGGTGAGGCTTGAGGGGGGTTCTGGCTTCCGCTTCCTGGGGATCTGATCGCCCAACACCAATCCTTCCAGGGAAGATGGCCAGCACCTGTCTGCTGATACTGACTGAGGACTTAACCCTCTACGCGTGAGGCCCAGAGGTGCAATATGACGTATCCGAGGCCACGTAGCTGGTGGGCAGTGGGGCACACAGTGGGCGGGATGGGAGCCTGCTAGGTGCTTGCGGCCAAAGCCACAGGGAGGGCGGGCCAGTTTGGACCTGCCACCAGCTGCCCTGGGCTCGTGGCTGGTCTCAGGCTCACCTCTCCAGGGGGACCCGCTGGCCACCGCTTCCGGCTGGACACCCGGCTACGCCGTATCCGGCGGAAGGACTGGCGCAGGGACTTCTTTAGGGACTTCACACGGGACAGGGGGCCCTCCAAAGCCAGCTGGTCACTGGGGTGCAGCGTGCATCTGGGGGGAACATCCAGACATCAGTGCTGCCAGGGCCCTGGGGTCTTTGCCTACTGCCAGTCCTAGACTCGGGCTCCAGCCACCCCAGGAGGGCTGCTCACTTGACAAAGACCTGTCGCCGCTGCTGGTGGTCAAAGAGGCCGAAACCGTGGCTTGTGCCAAAGGCCACGAGCCGCCACTCGGAGTGCAAGGCCAAGGAGGTGACCACAGCCGGGGGCTGGCACTGCACCAACACGAAGGGCTGGAAGCCGGGCTCGAAACGCACGGGCCCTGGGCGGGCACACAGGCGCTCGTGGCCCTTCCAGCGGTAGCCCTCCTGGTCCTGCAGCAGGTCGGCCTCCACCTGCTCCACGGCATGCTCCGCCTCCTCGTCGTTCAGCTCCAGCACCAGCACCTGGGGGGAGGCAGCAGGTGAGCTCAGGAGCCCCCCCCCCCTGCCCCCAACAAGGAGCCATGAGACCCCAGGGACAGCGAGGGACCTGGGACCCACGCCAAAGCCCAGGGCCCAAAGAACGCTGGAAGGCCTCTGCCTGATCCGTGGCCCTTAATCTTGGTTTCTGGAGGAGAAATAATCATCCCGAAGGCCTGTTCTCTAACGGGACCAGGCAACTCCTATCCACTGGGAAAAGCAGCCACAAGAGCGGGTGATGGTCCTGGTGACACTTTCACGGGCGCTCAGGAGGCTGGTGCCTGTCCTTGCTGTCCCCTAATCCTTGGACACTGCCCAAAGTCAGCTGCCCGCTCCTCCTAGCTGCCCCCACTCCCCCGCCCCGGCCCAGCCTGCTACCTGCCCTGCGGTGCCCGCCACAGCCAGGTAGCCACTGTATTTGCAGAGGAAAATCTTCTGGATTCCCAGCCTCGGATCGTCACTGTAGGGGTCAAAAGAGCCCACCTGACAACAGAGAGGAGGTCCGTGAGTGTGGCCCTAAGCGCGGGGCCCACGCCTGTCGCCCTCGCCCCTCGCATTTCCCGGCGTCCGGCCCCACCTTGCGGAGAGGCGGCCAGTCATCGTCGCCCTGGGCGGTGAGGCTCTCGCTGGGCTCGGTGTCGGTGAGGAACACCTGCACCGTGCTGAGTTTGTAGAGCAGCCGCAAGCAGACACCGGAGGCGTCCCAGAAGCGCACCGTGCCGTCCTCGTGCCTGTGGGCAGCGTCCGCCTGCCAGTTGTGAGGGATGCGGGGCCAGGTGCCCGGGAGGCCCAGGACTGACATGCACCCCCTCCTCCCCCCGCCCTGGGCTCTGTTCCCACCCCGCGTATTCTACTGGGCAGGAGGAGAGTGCCATGAAAGTCACCTACCCTGTGAGCAGCAGGTCCCTCTGGGGAGGGGCCGGGGCCAGGCTAGTACCACCGTCAATGGGCCACTCCTACAGAATGAGACCAAGAAGTCCATGGGAGAGCCTGGCCCGACGTGGGGCAGGGGCTGGTGCCAGACGTACCATGGTGGAGAAGTGCGTGTGCTGCTGGCTGCCGGCGGCAGCGATGCGCTCCCACAGCTTCAGGGGGATGTTGGAGACGTGGTGGGAGCAGGTGATGGCGGAGCAGTGAAGCGAGGCCAGGTAGGGAGGCTGGACCGGCGGCCAGCCAGCCGCCTTCAGGTCAATCACCACTAGCTCCTCCTCGGCCAGCACCACAAGGGCGTAGGGGTCATCAAAGGCTGGGGGACAGGCCAAGGGTCAGGGGCTGCAGTAACTGTAGGAAGCAGTTTGCCCCCAGCCCAGCCCTGCAGGAGCTGAAGCTCCGGGGCTGGAGTCAGAGAATCTGCATTTTAATTTTTTTATATTTATTTCTTTTAGAGAGAGAGAGTGCAAGCGGAGGAGGGGCAGAGAGAGAGGGAGACACGGAATCTGAAGCAGGCTCCAGGCTCCAGATGCCCCTGGAGAATCTGCATTTTATTTTTTTAATTTATTTTTGAGACAGTGTGATCAGGGCAGAGTCAGAGAAAGAGGGAGACACAGGATCTGAAGACAGGCTCCAGGCTCCGAGCTAGCTGTCAGCACAGAGCCCGACGCGGGGCTCAAGCCCACAAACTATGAGATCGTGACCTGAGCCCAAGCCGGATGCTTAACTGACTGAGCCACCCAGGCGCCCCTGGAGAATCTGCATTTTAAAAATAAGCCCCAGGGGCGCCTGGGTGGCTCAATCAGTTAAGTGTCCAGCTTCGGCTCAGGTCACGATCTCATGGTTCGTGGGCTCGAGCCCCGTGTCGAGCTCTGTGCTGACAGCTCAGAGCCTGGAGCCTGCTTCGGATTCTGTCTCCCTCTCTCTCTGACCCTCCCCTGCTCACACTGTCTCTCTCTGTCTCTCAAAAATAAATAAATTAATTAATTAAAAAAAAAAATAAAAAACAAGCTCCACCTTCGGGTGAGCCCCAGTTCTCTGTCCTCCCCACTGCTCCTCCTGGGAGTCTCTCTCTCCCTCTCTCTGTCCTTTACTGACTTGTGCCCCCTCTTTCTCTCTCAAAAGAATTTTTAAATAGATAGATAGATAAGATAGGTAGATAGAAGCTCCAACGGCACCTGGTGGCTCAGTCGGCTGATCATCCAACTCTGGCTCAGGTCCTGATCTCAAGGTTCCTCTGCTGTCAGCACGGAGCCAATCCTCTGCCTTCTCCCCTGCCCCCCTTTCCCCACTCATGCTCTCTCTCCCAAAATTCAACAAATAAGAACAAGCTCCAAATCCACAAACATACAGAGAAAATTACACACCACGACCAAGTGGGGTTTATCCCAGGTCTGTGAGACTGTCAACACGTGAAGACAGTTACCGGAACCCATCACGTCAATAGGCTAAAGATCCAAGCAAGAAAAATATCGGACAAAACCTGACACCCATTTATGACAAAACTCTCAGTCAAGTGGGAAGAGAGGGGAACTCCTCTACTTGGTAAAGACGGTCTACAAAAACAAAGCAGCTCATGTAACTCAATAGTTGGAGACACGAAGCTCTCCTGCTAAGACCAGGACTGTGGCCGATGCCCCCTCTCTGCTTCACTGTGAGTCCTAGCTACTGCAGGGAGACAAGAGAAGGAAATAAAAAGGTACACAGGTCAGAAAGGAAGAAGTAACGCTGTCTTTCACAGAGGACGTGATCATCTCTGTAGAAAATCTTGAAAAATCGACCCCACTCCCAGCATCCTGCGACAGGCGTGAGGAGGGAAGAGGCTGAGAAAGGAGGAAAAGCAGGTTTGGATTCTCTCTCCAAGCTGCCTTGAGGTGGTGAGGCTGGGGGTGGGGTGGGGTGGGGTGGGGGTAGACAGCCCAGGGTGTCCGGAGCAGGCCCGAGCCCTTCACCTGGCGGCCTTGACCTTGTGAGGCCAGACCCACTTGGAGGAGAGGCCCGCCCTCCTGGGAATCTCCCACCAGGCCTCCTCTCCAGGTTTCGACATAGCCCTTTCTGGTCTTGCCTGTCACCAACTTACCAGGCTAACTAAGGGTTTTGTTGTCTTGGCCCCACTCCAGGAGGCCGGCTCAGAGCCGGCCCCACACGGCACCCCCTGCCCTGCCCCACGATAGGAGGCCTCTTAGCCTCAGCCAGGTAGCTGTCAAGCCCCACAGCCCAGATCTGCCTGCCTTGGGCTCAGTCCTGTCAGAGTCGAGCGAGGGCGAAGAGAGTTTGGAGTGGGTGGGAGGTGAAGCCACAGGCTGGGAAGGGAAAGGCATGGAGAGGGGTGCTGTGGGGCTGAGGGGCTGATGGGTTTGGGAATGGGCAGGCTGCATCCCCTCACCTGCTCCCCAGCCCACCTACCTGCCGCAGGGTCCGCCTCGGCAAGGACAGTGAAGTCAATGACTCGGGAGGTGAAGTCGAAGGCTGTCTGCTGGCCATTGTGGACCACCGAGATGCAGTGGCGGTCCCCGTAGCTGGCCCGCGGCATGCCCCCCTGGAAGATGGTGAAAGGCAACCTGGCGGGCACAGAAGAGCCGTGGGGTGGGCTGGGGCTCCCAACAGCCCCTCAGAGAGCCACAGGCTGAGGTGGCAGCTCAGACTTCACAGTGACAGGAGTGGCAGGACCTGGGGGGGGGAGCCCCATCTCAAGGTGAGTGCTCAAAGTCCCCAGAAGGGGTGGGTGGACCGCCCTCTCTTCATGACTACAATAACCTGACTATAATAACTTGGAGTGAGGTGGGGACACCCAGGCTGTGGTTCCTGAGTCTCTGCAGCCACGCCTGCTTCAGCCAGGGTCTCTCTCCGCCCCCCACTCTTGCTTATGCACCGGGTGGGTTTCCCTGGATTGTCTCTGAAGAAGCAGGTCTCCTGATCAAACAGAGTTTGAAAACGGCCGATCTGAATCCTCTCTCTGGGAGAGTGGAGAGAAAGGTCAGAAATGTTTGCTCAGGGGGCGCCTGGGGGGCTCAGTCGGTTAAGTGTCCAACTTCAGCTCAGGTCATGATCTCACGGTTCGTGGGTTTGAGCCCCATGTTGGGCTCTGGGCTGACAGCTCAGAGCCTGGACCCTGTCTTCAGATTCTGTGTCTCCCTTTCTCTCTGACCCTCCCCTGTTCACACAGTTTCTCTCAAAAATAAATAAAACATTAAAAAAAAAAAGAAGAAGAAGAAGAAAGAAATGTTTGCTCAGGGATTAGCCATGAGAGGTATGAATGAACGGTCCTGAGCTGGCATCTGAGACACCGATGCGGGACCCCTAAACCTCTCCCTGGACACTGCCTCCCACAAGCAGAGGCCAGAGCAGCCCCCAGAAGGCTGCAGAAAGGGAGCAGAGAGCACTGATTACCTACCCCTGCTTGGTGATCAGCCAGAAGATTTTGGTAATCGCTTTGCAAGGGAAAGGACCTACAAGAAAAGGAACCGGCTTGAACGGCCTTCCACCTGTGTCCACAGCGCCCAGACCCTTCCCGCCCATCGCTGTGCGGCAGACTGCATAAGAGTCTCGCTCTGACGTCCCTCCAGAAAGCCATGGCGGGCAACAGAGAAGCTGCTGCACGATGTGGGACAACGCCTTCGCTTCTCTGGGCCCCAAGTTTGCTTCTGGGAGTTGGGCACCTACACCGAACTTCGGGAAGACGGACTGGGAACGGAGGACGCTGCTCTGCAGGCGACAGGGCAGGGCCAGGCCCCCGTCAGGCGGAGGCAGCACTGACCGTAAGGCACACAGTTGCGCAGGGGCTCCGGGTGCTGGGCGTCACCGGACACAGGCCACTGGCAGTAGCTGCCGTCGGAATGGCAGCTGACGATCAGGCGGCCATCCCGCTGCCAGCAGACATTCTCCAGTTGCTTCGGAGGAAGAGAGGGAGAGCCCGCGGGCTGGGGTCAGGGTGGTGGTCCTGATCCCCCAGGTCTCAGCACAAGGGCCTCAGGGGATTCGGGGACCTGAGAGCGCCACGCGCCACCCGCCGCCTACCTGGCTGCTGAGGAAATGGCAAAGCACGCGGCTGCCCCGCAGGTCCCAGACAACGATGAGGCCGCGGCTGTAGCCGATGAGGACCTGGCTGGGGTCTCGAGGGTGTTCCTGCAAAGCTTCCACCATCTCAAACACCCGCCGGTGGCGGGCGTCCTCGGGCAACCTGGCGGAGGTGGGGGAGGGGAGAGCACTGTGAGTCCCCCCACCCCCGCCACCATCCACAGGGCAGGACGGAGCCTGCGGCACAGTTGCACGTGGTGTGCGTGTGCCAGCGTGGGGAGGTAGCAGGGGGAGAGAAGCCGTGCCACAGCAGGACAATGACATACAGAATCCTGTACATCCACCTGCAAACGCAGGTGGTGCTGTTATGAGGAAAGGCAAGAAGTGGCTTCCAGAAAGAGTTGAGGCGGGGGTTGCCTTGACTGGGAGGGGCAGCAGGGGCTCCTGGGAGGCTGGCAAAGTTCTATTTCTTTGCCTAAGGGGTGGCTGCAGGGCTGCTCACTTTACGAGAATCCATTAAACCGCACATTTATATTTAGTGCATTTCTGTACAGAGGTGGTTTTTCAGAATAAAACAGTTTTTAAAGCCCACAAAATCACATGCTCCACATTAGTTGGCCTGGCCTTGAGTTTTGTCCCCCTCCTGCTCTGGGTCTGGAATGCTGATGCGAAGTCTGGAGGCGCTGCAGCCAACAGAAGCCCACGAGGTGGCAGGCACAGGACCAAGAACCCACACCAACGAAGGAGAGTACGAAACGCAAACAGCCTGGACCTGAGGGCATTTCTGTGCACCGTACCAGCCAATCTCCCAATCTCTTTTTTTAGAACAGGACTTAGACTGGCAGGAGGGGGGGCTTCCCAGGGCATTCAGGTTGAGGTAGGCCACCCTCCCACAACTAGACTCCCACCTGCACAGAGTCAGGTGGGCGCCCGCACAGCCACATGTGAGGAACAGGCCCTCCTGCTGCCTTGGCCACAGATGGAGGGGGGGCACGAGGCTGAGAAGCCGCCATGCTCTGACCGTGGTCGTGCTGACCTGACTCTGCCCTGCCAAGTGGCAAGGACAGACATTTGGGCTCAGTCTTGCTCTGACCCTGGTCACGCTGACCTGACTCTGCCCTGCCAAGTGGCAAAGACAGACATTTGGGCTCAGGTGGACACATCCCCAAGCAGGAATCCTCCCAAACCGTGCCCTGGACAGTGGGCCCTGAAGGACATGAGTGCTTGGAAGGCCAGTCCTTTCAGGAACGGGGTCCTGTCCGCTGGAGGCTGAAGCAGCTCCCATTCCGAGGACCCTGGGCTTCTCTCTGTCCCGTGAAATGGCCAAACATTCCATCCCTGCCAGTCCTTCCTCTCCTCCTCTGGACCCTGACACCCTCTCTCCATACCCAGACCTGATCTGACCCCCTCTGGTGCCGACACCACCATCATGGAGCAAAGCCTCCAGAATGATCTGTGGAAACCTACAGGCTCGTGGCTACCCAGGATTTTTGGCCGTGGGGCCTGCATGCAAACGAAAACTCAGCACAGACTCCAAAGCATAAATGTCACTAGGAGGTGTCACACCTGATGTGGCAACGTGAGGAATGGGCTCCCTCTACCCCCTGCGGGGCCCCTGGGGTTTTGAAATTCTCGGTATCAGGGGGAAGACTGCCAGACAGAATTGGGGACATTACAAACTCATTTTGAGTGTCATTTTCCTCATCTTTAAATGAAATGACAAGTTACCCCCAAGACCCCTCAGAGTGCTCTGGTGCTAACACATTACGGGGTGAGAGTCTGAATTTCGGGGACAGGTGGGGGGTCGAGACTTCCCAGGAGAGAAATGATGTGCTCCTGAGATACTGCTGGGGCTCGAGGGAGAGGGCCAGGCCCAGCTGGAGGGACCCACTTCCTGATGGCAGCAGGGTCTCTGCGCTCACCCCTGCAGCACGACATCCGCGCCGATGGTCCGGTCCTCCAGCGTGCGGAAGGCTGGCAGCTGCACCGCGAACACGGTGCCACTCTCGGTGCCCAGGTAGAGGAGCTCACGGGAGGAATGAGGAAGGACCACCGTGATCTGTGTGGCACTGGGGGCAGCCCTGCGGATGAGAATGGCCGCCTGTGAGCTGGCCACTAGTCGGGTGGGGGAGACCCCGGGGTTAGGATCCCCGACTCCCACTGCCCCTCAGAAGTCCTGGGAAAGGCTGCGGCTAGGGAAAGTAGGCCCCTGAGGTCCTTTAATGGGGTCCGATGGGGTCTTGGGCTAGGGCAAGCATTCTGAGTATCTTCCGCCAAGACAGAAGACATGGTGGAGAGCTTGGGCCAGGAGGCACCCAGAACTCCCCAGAGCCTCCTGTGCAGACAGTGTGGGGCTGGAGGACCCCGCCCCTCCGGAACACCTGCAGTGGGACATGTGTGGGCTTGAACAAGGGCCAGGACCACCGAGGGCTCCGAGGGACCTCCAAAGGGTGATTCCACCCTGGAGTTGGGTGTTTGGGTCAGGTTGGCCAGGAGAGGATGGGCACCACGTCCTTACCCTGGGGGGCCCCGCAGCGTGAAGCTCTCGTCTTCCTGCAGCTCTGACACCCCGCCTCTGACCTTCAGGCTCCACAGGTGCAGGCTGTTGTCATCCAGCAGGGTGACCAGCTGGCACTAGGGAGGGAAGGGGACAGGGGCTGGGAGTGTGTGGTCTCGCTGACCAGGGAGGGCTGGCATTTACTGGGGCCTTTCACACTGGGGTGGCCCGCCCCGTACCAGTTGATTCAGAGAGCCCTGGAACCAAAAGACCCCTGGCTACCCTTAGGGTGGTCTGTGAACCGGCAGCTGGTGGAAAGGGAGGTAGTCCCAGTCCTTCCCATCAGAACTGAACCCAGGGCTGGCAAATGCCTGCCTCTCCCCACCCCTTCGGTGTGATGTGAGGGTCAGAGGGTGAGGAGGCCCCCTCACCTGGCCAGGGAGGAAGTGGATCTGCACCACAGCGTTGTTCTCCCGGTGCAAACCCATGAACTCCACCCCCGGGGCACCATAGCTACGAGGAATAGGCTCAGGAAAAGTTCCAGAAGGCAGGACACCACCCCCTCCTGCCCAGGGGCCAGGACTTCTGGGCACACGTGGCAAGGAATGTAAATGCCTCAGCAGCACAGAAGGGCTCGCCCTGCTCCCAAACGGCAGTGACCGGGGCTTGGGTTGGGAGGAGATGGCAGTGGCCCCGGCCTGAGGGCCCTGGGCCAGTGGTGACGCCACTGGAGGTGGAACTCCAACCTGCTGGCCCTCCCCGGTTGGCGAGAGCACCCACTCCTGGTTCCTCCCAGCTGCAACCAGGGAGCGCTCTTCCAGCCAGGCAGGCGGGGGCTACAGCTCAGGAGGGTGAGGACTTATCCTGGTAACTGTTGGGCTGCTTCCTACACTGCCCCCCCCCCCCACCTGAGCTGCAACAGACCCATCAGCTACGACAAGGTGGCCCCTGAGAAAAGGCAGGACACCCCCACGGGCCCACCCCCTGCAGCTGTGGCGCTGGGGATTGGTAACCAGGATACTGAGAAGGCCCGGCAATGATTAACCAGCTGAGGGAGTGCTAACCGCCACCTCCAACCTAGGCCAGCCCGCCTGAGGCATCCTCCCCTCCCCTTCCTGCTGCAGAGGAGGAAGGGGAGGGAGCCTCAGCCTCAGCTCCCAACGGGTGGTCCTCCACCTCCCAGTACTCCCAGGTCCCACGTGGCTCACTCTAGGGTCTCAGGTGGGAGGGAGCCTCAGCCTCAGCTCCCGACGGGTGGCCCTCCACCTCCCAGTACTCCCACGTCCCACGTGGCTCACTCTAGGGTCTCAGGTGGGATTTGGGGCAGGGGGCGGCTCCCAGACTTGTAGTCCAGACCAGAGGACCCACGCAGTGATCCTCCATCTTCCTGGAACCAGAGAGCTTGCTTCTGACATAGCCCAGAAGCCCCCGTAGCCCAGGGCCAATGCTGTGGAGGTAAGATGGCGCTTTCAGACCATGTCCTGCCAAACAGGAGACCGTTCTACTCTCTGTGTGTAAACGTCGGGTGTACAGGGTCGGGGAGAATCTGGAAGGCTTAGTGCTGCTCCTCTAAGGACACCCTGGTTTGGACAGCACCCTGGGGCCAGTCTACTAAGTGGGAGAAAGGAAACCAAAACAGAAAAGCCTGCCTCCACCTACTGCATTCAGGGCTGACTCCAGAGAGGACTCGCGGGAACACCCCAGGACCAGGGGGGACCATCTACAACTGGCTTTTGTGTGAATCCCACCGATGCCAGGGCCCCTGCCCGGGTGGGAGCTGGCGGAACAAAGGATACAGCTTGACGGCTCCGGAGCGGGTGCCAATGGCCAGGATGCGCAGGGACAGGCTGTAGCCGAGGGCGCTGGGCTGGTGCGGGAAGCCGTGCTCCACCGTCTGCAATGAGAACCACGTGGGTGTGGAGCCTGCAGACATGTTCCCTCTGCCCTGCCATGGCTGGGGGACCAGGGCCGGACAGAGGAGCTGCAGCATGGAGTCACATTCAGGTTCCTCCCCAGATATCCGAGTGCGGAGTCAGTCCCAGACCCATCTGTGACCTAGTATTAGGCATGGGGGCCATCCCTGGGAGCGCATTCTCCCCTGACATCACACTGGCCACTTGACGCTCTCCAGGAAGTCTGATTTGGTTCCTCCACACCCAGAGTGTGGGTGACTGACCCAGCCTTCCTGTGGGAGGACAGGGGCAAGGGAAGCTTTGAAGGGGCTAACACAGTGGAGGCCCCGATGGCTCAGGAAGCCTGGTTGTACCACAGCTCCGGGCCAGTGCCCGGGGCTAGACAGAACCCCCAGCCATCAGTCCGGGCTCTGGGCTGTCCAAGGCTCCGCCAGGGCCCAACACCTGCTCTCTCGTGAGTCCCTGTTGTGAGGTCTCCCCCACTATCTTTCCATAAAAGAGGCCTCTGGAGTTCTGTTGCAGACGCATGCTTTTGCTCATTTCTTATTACAGAAGAAACACACATTACCTCACGCCTGGGACATGTGAACGAGTTTGAAAGGGCAAACGAAAGTCACCCGTACTCCTGCATCCAGAAGTGGCACGTGCTAACGTGTCGTGTGTCTGTGAGCCTTTCTCGTGCTGTGACTGCACACGTGTGTGTCTCTGCTTAACACAAAGACCTTGCTGGGGTCGTGCCACAAGGACACGTATGTACATGCCTAGCTTTGTCGCTGACTTGCTCACCCGTACGTTGCTGGGCCAAACTGTCAAAAGCACTAAAGTGACTTCTAAACAGCTCAGGACTATTTCCTACGAAAAAGTGCCCTCACTCACAAGGCTTCTGCTGTCGAACCCTGTCTTTCTGTGCCACCAATTGGTGTCACTGACCTTCCATGGATCCTACCCTTGCTTACGACCAGGAGGATTTCCACAGGCAGAGGTCCCAGGCCTGTGACTCCGGGTTTAAAAGGCGTGGATGTAAGTGCTCCAGGTCTGGGTTGATACACCATCTTCAGGAAGGTTTTTGGTGGTTTCTCAATCGGCCCTCCCCGCCCCTCCACTTCCCACCCCGGGGGATGCCAAACCCGTAGAGCTAGATCAGAGCAGGGCAAAGGATGCCAGTCAGCTGCTTTAGTTTTGTTTGTTGTTGTTGTTGTTATTTTAAAGCAGTGGAGACTCTGCCCTGCAGAGAAGGAAGGGCTGTACCAGTCCGGCGGCTCTCCTCAGGCCCCGGGTCCTGTTCTTGGCTGTCCCATCAGCCCTCAAAGGAACAGAGAGAAGTCCTGGCGACGGCGGGCACGACAGTTTAATAAACTTGTGCTGCCCGCTGGCTCGTTCAGTCCAGCCCGGTGGGTCCCGGAAGGAGGCCCTGAGCTGGGGTTGGCCAGGAGCAAAAGCTCCACAGTCTCTATTCTGGGGACACATGGGTGGAAGGGTCCCCCAGGTCTGGCTCTCTGCCAGAACCAGTCTGCCCTATGAGTGGCTATACCTGCAAGGGACAGCCTGGAGAGAAGTGACCCTGCCGAGCACCCCCCAGCCAGCCCAGGTCCCAGCTCAGCTATGTAAAAAATGCAGCGCCTGGAAAAGCCTTGGGGAGATAGCAGCGTGTCTGGAATGTAAACATTTCCCAGGAAAAGGGGGGCAGGGCACACAAGCTCCCCCAGAGCCCCCAGCCTCGGGCTGCTGGGGCCTCAGGAAGCCAGCAGCCAGGGCCTGAGAAAAGGTTCCTGGGACGGCAGCATTTTTCAATCATCCCAATCAGCAGGAGCCCGTGGCCAAGCCTCCGGAATTTGGAGGAGGGGGGTGGGGGGGAACGGCCTGCAGGGGGAGACGCATGTAGCCCAGTGGGACAGCTCTGAGCCACACAGAGGGACGGAGCACTTGCAACGTGGCCGGTGCCACCAAGGAATGCAAGTTTTCATTTTAATTAAAAAATGTTTTCCTAATGTTTTCATGTATTTTTGGGAGAGAGTGGGGGAGGGGCGAAGAGAGAGGGAGACACACAATGTGAAGTCAGGCTCCAGGCTCTGAGCTGTCGGCACAGAGCCTGACATGGGCCTCGAACCCACAGACATTGAGATCATGACCTGAGCCAAAGTCAGACACTTAACCGACTGAGCCCCCCAGGCGCCCCTTAATTAATGTAAATTTAAGAATGGGCACACAGTTCAGTCACTGGAAAACTTTCCAGGTGTGTTTCTGGGTTCCAAAGGAACAGGGGCTGGAGTCAGGCAGACCAAGCTGTGAACCTCCCTTTCCACCTGCACATCTCCCAAACTGTAAGTACAGAGCACAGAGTTCTGAAGAAAATTTTGTGTCTGACTTAAAATATGCTGTAAGTGTAAAATATAATTGGCATTTCAAAGATTTTGTGTTAAAAAAAAAAACTACAACTAGAAAAACCCTCATTAATTTCTGTTGACTATGTGTTGCATCAATATTTTGCATGTACTGGGTTAAACAAAATATATTATTGGGGAGACTGGGTGGCTCAGTTGGTTAAGCGTCCAACTTCGGCTCAGATCATGATCACATGGTTCATAAGTTCAGGCCCTGCGTCAGGCTCTGTGCTGACAGCTCAGAGCCTGGAGCCTGCTTCAGATTCTGTGTCTCTCTCTCAGCCCCTCCCCTATTCTCTCTCAAAAATAAACATTTTAAAAACATTTAAAAAATTAAAAAGAAAAACAAAATATATTATCAAAGTTAATCTCACTTGCCTAAAAAATGTGACGCAGCTCCTAGGACATTTTAAATTACATTTGTGGCTCACGTTTTACTCCCATTGGGCCAAGGTGCTACCCTAGATGATTCTGCCTCAGGATGTGGGGAAGAAGGTCAAGCCGAAGAGAAAAGAGCGTGCAGCTTGCTTTCTCTGCCAGGCTCTCCGGCCATGCGGTGTCCTACCAACCCACCAGCAGGAAGTTCTCCCAGCATCCCACCTGAGTTCCTCCTGCTGCAGGTGGGCCTCTTTTCCTTAATCTGGAGGGAGACCAAGGTTGGGCCCATCCTTCAGCCTCTCGTACTGATTCCTGGTTTCCTTCAGAGTCCTGGGGACCCCGCACCACCGCTGCCTCTCATCTCCACCTTCTTTGCCATAGGCTGATTTAGAAAGAACAGGGACTGGGCGCCTGGGTGGTTCAGTCGGTTAAGCATCTTTTTTAAGGCTTATTTATTTTTGAGACAGAAAGAGAGAGAAAACATGCATGAACACAAGCAGATGGGGGCAGAGAGAGAGGGACAGAATCCCAAGCAGGCTCCACATTGTCAATGTACAGGCCAATGCGAGGCTTGAACTCACAAATTGTGAGATCATGACCCAAAACGAAATCAAGTGTCAGACGTTCAACCGACTGAGCCACCCAGGCGCCCAAGCACCCAGCTCTCGATTTCAGCTCGGGTCATGATCTCATGGTTCGTGGGGTCCCGCCCCATGTCAGGCTCTGTGCTAACAGCATGGAGCCTGCTTGGGATCCTCTCTCCCTCTCTGTCTCTCCCCACTTTCCCTGCTCTATCTCAGCTTCTCTTTCAAAAAGATAAACTTAGAAAAAAAGAAAAGAAAGAAAGGCAACATCGTGGATGGAATTAAGAGTGTATTATGCCAAGCAAAACAAGTCAGAGAAACACAAATGCCTATGACTTCACTCATATGTGGAATTTAAGATACAAAAGAGATGAACATAAAGGGAAACAAAAATAATATAAAAACAGGGGAGGGGGACAAGGCGTAAGAGACTCTTAAATACAGAGAACAAATTGAGGGTTGCTGTCGGGGTGTTAGGTGGGGGGATGGGCTAAACGGGCGAAGGGCACTAAGGAGGGCACTGCTGGGCTGAGCACTGAGCATTATCGGTAAGTGACAAATCACTGAATTCTACTCCTGAAATCATTATCACACTGTATGTTAACTAGCTTGGATGTAAGTTAAAATACTAATAAACACACACAGACACACACACGCGCGCGCGCGCGTACCAAAAAATGAACGAATAAACAAATGAACGGGGACTAAGTCAGGCTTTGAATCCCCTTCTTTTTTCATTTTTATTAAGTTTTTAATTTTAATTCCAATATTGTTAACATACAGTGCTATATTAGTTTCAGATGTCTGTGAATCACATTTTATTTATTTACTTTTATTTTCTATAGTTTATTGTCAGGTTGGTTTCCAGTGAACACCCAGTGCTCTCCCCCACAAGTGCCCTCCTCCATGACCGTCACCCCCCCTTCCCTGTTCCCTGAGTCCCCTTCCGCCACTTAAAATGCCTTGGGGACTTGGGTGAGCTCTTTGCCTCTCTGAACTTCATTTCACATCTGAGAAATGAGAGACAGCACCGAGCAGGTCCGCCCACAGCTTGAACATGACCTTCAAGAAGACGGCGGCTGGAAGGCTCAGCTCGCCCCCAGAGCACACCGGCCTGGCCCTGTATGGCCACCCAGTTCTCCTTCAGCCCCCTGTACTCCGCAGGGTATCTTCTCCAAGGGGCCACGAACCCCTCAAGAACAAAATTAGGGGAGGAAACACCATGGTGCCCGTACCTGGGCAGGCGCCAAGAGACCAGGTTAAAATGTAGTTAGTGTGGTGACAGGGGCCTGCCCAGGTTGGGGGAGGGGGGCAGGAGAAGCAAACATGCAAATAAGACCCACAAATCCCCAAAGGAGGCTGCAAACCTGAGTGTGGGCAGAGGGAGGAGGAGCGGCCCCAGGCCAGATCCACGAGGCCTGGGGGTCTTTTTGGGAAAGGGGAAAGAAGGGATTTGGATTTGGGGAGAGGGCAGAGGTCAGAAACCCAGAGCAGCCTGGCCTCCCCATTCCTTGGCTGTCCCATCCCCCAACTTCTAACAGCCTTTAAAGACATAGCCCCCCACCAGAGTACAGGGACCTCACTGGGTACAGGAAATGGACTCAGCCGCAGGGGTGCCCTGCTGTGGGACTTCCAAGGCACGTAGCAGCCCCGAACCATCCCCCCACCCAGGACAAGAGCTGGGATGGTGACAGCCTAGGACAGCAGAGACCTCTGGCTCAAATTCAAGCTAGGAGGTTGCCCAACGCCTGACCGCCACTGGTGCCAGCCTCCCCTACCTCCTAAGCTCAGCATCCAGCCTACCTGGCCCTGCCCCCACCCTGCTACCTGGCTCAGGTGACCTCTGCCAAGGGAGGAGAGAACAATGAACTCTTTTGACAGCAGCAGGGAAAGGAGAGATTTGTAGAAGCCGCCAAACTGCAACACTAGCCTGGTGCGGGAAAGAAAGCCCCGTCTGTCTCCTGCTGGCTCCAGGAGCCCATTTCAGGTTCTCGGAAGGGAGAGAGCAAAGGCCGTTGGTCAGAGACAGTGGAGGCCCTTCATCTTGTCCTCAGCAAGGGAGGACGCCGGCCAAGATCCAGGGCCGAGGATCTTGCTGGGGGACTGGAAGGAGGGCTGTCTAGGGCCAGAAGGGTCACGCCCAGCCGCCGAGCTGGGTGGCACTGCCCTGGACTGGGTGCGGTCAGCTCAGATTCCTGGCGGTGGCAGCAACCTGGCCCTCCCTGTGTGGCTGTCACCTGACACCAGGGGCCCAGCCACAAAAAAAGCCAAGACAAAACAACCTGGTCCTGGACAGGGGCAGCCGGTCAGGAACATACTGTTTGTTCAGGGCCTGGGGGTGGGCGGTGGGGGCGGGCTGGGCAGGAAGGGCCTAGAGCCGTTATCAACGGCTGGTTTCACCAGGGGAGGGAGAGGCCTCAAGGGAGTTCCAAGGCAGGGGTTTTAATATGGCATGAGTTTCTGTCTCCTTGGCATCACTTCCTCCCGGCTGACACGTCCAGCAGGCTCCACAGTCCCCTCACCTGGTCCTCCAGGCTCAGAAGACTACTTCGTGGGGAAAGAAACTGAGGCTTGGGAGGTGAGGCCACCACCCTCTGGGGCCAGCTGGCAAGTAGATGGAACCAGGGATCTTGTTCCTAGCCAGCGCTACCACTCGCCATATACTCAGGCTGTGCAAGCCCTAGAGGCCTCAGTTTTCTCGCCTGCAGAATGGGAACGCCACCAGCTGTGAGGCACCCATCATGAGGTGACAAGGGGAGGCACCAACTGTGTACCAGGCACCGTTCAAAGCCATTTAACTTGCATAGCGAGCCAACCTGGATGTAGAGACTATTACAACTCTTTATAGATGAGGAAACAGGAGTCGAGAGGTTAAGTAACGTGTCGTAGTGACTCAGCGAGAAAGCGGCACGGCTGGCACCTAGGCCCGGGCCATCTGGCTCCAGCGGCCCTGCCTCTAACCACTGAACGCCCCGGCCGCTTGGCTGTCTGGCTGAGGGTTCAGAGACTCTGTCTACAGGCACAGTTCTCTCCCAGGTACCGCCGGTCTGGTCTGGACGCTCCTTGCTTCACCAGCTGTACGCCCGCTTCGGAGGGCCCCCGCCTCCGCGTGAATGACACCTGCACTGGACAGGCCACCCGAGCGAGGTTCAGAACTCCAGATCTGTGTATCCATCCCACTGTCTGTGAAGACCCAAGCCTTCCGAGGCTCCCCGAACTCAGTCTTAGGCCTGAGAAGGCCCACAGAGCTGTGCTGAATCTCTAGCCACCAGCCATGCACGGCATTGCAACTTAGACCTTAACCCATTTAATCTCCCCACCGACTCTCCGGGGTAGTGTCTGTCATCTCCCCTGGAGAGATGAGTGGCTTGCCCAAGGTCAGCCAGCTGGTGAACCGCGGCACTCGGTTCTGGGGCTGGCACCACTAACCCCTGGGCCAAGCCGCCTCTCGGTAAATGGAGATCACCGTTGTTATTCTGTCCAAATTAATTAAAAACGTCCCTTTCCCTGAACCTGCTCCTCGCCTGTCTTGGGCTCCCCACCCCAGCGCTCGGCACCATTAACCGCCCGGGATGGCACCCCCACAGTCATGCTGGGCACCTGCCGCCCTTCCTTGCCCCGCTACTCCTACACCCCCATCGAGCACCAGGCCTCATGCCCTAAATAGTTCTCTAATCCAGCGGTCCTCAGTTTGGGGCCACTGGGCAGTGTCTGGAGACATTTCTGGTCATACCTCCTGGGGAAGCAGGGCCAGGCATGCTGCTAACCTGTTCTCACCACACAGAAAGCCCCAAATGTCAACAGCGAGAAGGTTGGGAAGCCCTGTTCTAGCCCAGCCCTGGGCCCCTCCCCCTGCACGGCCCAGGCCTCATCCAATCACTGCAATGCTCTTCTTTGAGACAAAAAAAAAAAAAAAAAAAAAAGTTACTGTAAATGGGATGCTCACTCTCCTGCTCAAAATCCACCCCAGCTTTGTACAGTGCGTCAGGCCCCAGATCCCAGGTTCCCGGCTACCTCAAGCTGACCTCAGGGAAGCCTGGGGCGGAAGAGGGGCTGGCATGGGCGGGACTACCCAGGCTCCCACATATTCCAGGATTTGGCCTCATCCCCCATTCCCAGCCCTTTAGGCTCCCCCACTCATTTAGTGTCTAGATGAGACTAAACCAGCCCCCCACCCAGCCCCTTCCTCCTTTCTAATCCCAGGAAGTGGAATTTCAGACCATCAGCTCCCTTCCTCTTTCCAGACTATAAAAGTCCTGGAGGGCAAAGATGCTATCTGAGATCCCCACAGCCCCAGCCCTGGGCTGTGGAGGCAGTAGGTGCTCAATGCAGGCTTTTATTTAGCAAGTGAATGGAAAAGAGGAAGGAATTCCAGGAGCCTCCCCTCCCCCACTCCCCAGCCAGGCCTAGGGGACAGGGCAGCCAAGTGGGGAGGCCACCAGTGTGGGGCATGGTGGGGGGAGGGGAGGTGACTCCTCCCCCCCAGCCCCACCCCGACACACAGCTGGAACTTGGGGCAGGGGTTCCTCCCTCTGCTGAGCCTGTCTGTCCGGTTTCCACTAGAATTGGCCACCTTTCTGGGGTGTGAGATCTCTTGGTGTCATCGGGGACAACTGAGGCATACATAGGGTCACCCAAGCCCCTAGGTGGGTGCTGAGGTTCTGAGACCCCCCCCCACTCCTGGGTTACTCGCTTTGAACCAAGAGTGGCAGACCCCCAAGGACCCCGAGACCCCGCGTTCCCAACACCTGCCTACACCCTGTTTCCCGAGGCCCAAAAATCCTGCCCACAAGCTTCTTTCTGCCAGTGGGAGGAGGTGCTCGTTTAGAGAAGCCCTCATCCCACAGGGGAGTGGCCTCAGAGCAAAGCTCCATCGTGACACTTGCCACAGGAAATCAGAGGAAAATGGCAGGGCACGTGGGGACCGCCACCCACCGCAAGCCCCTGGGAACGCTCTCTCCCTGGGAGGCAGCGCCTGAAGACAGACAGCAGCTAATGTTCTGGACCACAAATTATTTAACTCCGTATAATCCTCGAGATATGCCTATGATGGGGGTGACAGGCACAGGGTCAACCAAGTGCTAAGTAGCCAAGTTATTTGAAGCCCCACGCACCAGCGTGTCCTGGAGGGGTCCCCGCGCCCCTGCAGCGCAGGGCGTCAGGGTGCCCCGCTGCCCGCAGTCTACCTGCCGGGGCGGAGGGAAGCTCAGGCATGCAGGTCGTGGGCCCAGATCAAAGCAGACCCAAGAGAGGCTAATTACCCTGAAACAGGGGCAGATTGCTAGGTGGCTGCAGAGCTAATAAACCACATCGTGCTCCTCCTGTTTACAGGGCAGCTCCGGCCTTCCAGGGCACCAGCCACCCTGGGGAGGCCCTGGGAGCTTCTGGGACCTCAGGAGCAGGTCCAGGGTTGCGGCAGTCAAATGCCAGCTGCGGCACATTGTCGCAGGTGCCTCTCCCCTGCTCGCCCAGAGCTGCCACGAGGAACTGTTGCATTCTGCCTGCAGGGACAGCTGCATTTTCCTCTGGGGGCCACAGACCATGGCCTGTGGTCACTGCCCAAGGGACCTGGCATCACAGGAACATGGGTACACCTTGCAGCGTTCAGCTTCATCTTTCCTGTCCCTAAGCCTCCTCAACAGCACTGTGAGATAGGTCGTCTTTTGCTCATTTTACAGGTGGGGAAAATGAGTCTGGAAGCAGCTGAGAGGTTTGCAGAGGTCACATAGCCAAGGGGACTCGGGACAGGGAGTCCTGAAGCCCGGGCATCCCACTGCCCTTTCCCAGGAAAGCCTGCCAACTAGACCCCATTTCCAGAGCCGGATTCCCAAGAGGCACTGCAGGCAGCACTAAGTTAAGTACCTTAATCCAGGCAAAGGCAACCTGAGCGGCCCGGCCTGCGGAGGGTGGACGACCCACTTCCCCTTACCTTGTTAAACTGGAAAAGGTCCCGCTTGAGCCTCTCCCTCGCAGGGTCATGGCCTGGCCTCAGGAACCGTCTCATGGTGCCTGGTGTGCAGCCTCCTAAAGAGAGAGGAGGGGCCGCTGATCATCATCGAGGCAGATGTGCAGCCCTGGCCCCAGCGCCCCTCTGGCTCCCAGATGCCAGCCTGCCCAGGCCTGGTCGCTGTCCCCCCTGCGCGCCCCCGCTCCATCTGCCGAGTACAGCCGAGGGGCCTCAGGGACCTCTGTACCTGGAGGTCCGGGATCGGGGCGGCCGAAGCTCTAATGCTTGCGGGCGCCTGTGGCCTTATAAAGCCAGCGGAGAGGCTGGGGGAGGAAGCCATTTCGCCAGGCTTTATAGGAGCGGAGGCCCTGAGGTTAATTAGCTTAATTGTTAACCTGTTTTCTGAAAAACCATAAAAGCCCAGCTCAACAGAAAGGGAAACTTCCCAAGCCTCCTCACGAGAGCCAGTAGGGAGGCAGAAATACAAAGGCTGTCCACTTGGGCTCCCAGACCAGAGCCCAAACAGGCGCAGGGCAGAGGCCTGGCAGCGACCCCTGGGGGCCACCCCCACCCTGGGCAGGCCTTTCCCTGCAGGGACGCCTCTCCCACCACGACCGGCAGGAACCTGAGCGGGCGACACGCGGGGCATGCAGTCTGGAGCCGCAGCTCTCGTCCTGGGCTTCCCGGCTGACCTCCCCACTCCCATCTCTGCCACGCAGGTCCCAGCTCCCCTGGGCTCGGATGGGATGTGCCCGTGACTCCCTTTTCCCATGGGCCTAAGCGGAGCCTTGTCAGGAGAAGAAATCTGCTCCCAATAAAGAAACCAGCTCAAGGCCCCAAACCCATCCGCCCAAACCATCCAAATGGAGCACGCATTCCCAGTCCGGGGGGGAACTATTTCTGGATCATCCTTGGGGGAAGGGAGAAGGATCATCTTCTCTCCGGTTTCCGGCTTCCAGCAGCACGGCCTCCCACTGACCACAAGACACCAAGGCCCATCCTCAGGAACCCAGGGCTCAGGCCTGCCCGAGTAAGCAGACCTGGCCCCGGAGGAGGGACAGATAAAAACCAGCCAGTGTAGCATGTGGAGTGCCCTGCCAGGGGGCACCAGGCCAGGGTGTGGGTTGGGGGGAGCACCTGGCCCAGACTGGGGGACGCCCTTCAGGGAAAGAAGGTATCTGAGACTTGAAGGATGCCTTTTTAGTTTCTGGCTTCTCAGGAGGTGACAAAAATTAACTATCAGGCCAGGACTTTGCACATGAAAGGACCCTGTGTGGTCCAAGACTGGGGGCTCCCTCCCAGGCATGTGCTTGGCAGAGGGGGGCAGTGGCAGTGGTCTTCTGGCAGAGCAACCAAGGGCTGGCTATGCTGGGAGGGGTCACCCCACTGGGCAGAGACACACATCCTGGGGCAATCCAACCACCACCCCGGCTGGGAACAGGTAAAGACCAGCCCTTGGAGGGCCATCACTTCCTGGGGGCACCGAAAAGACCATCACTTGCAGGAGGGGGTCCAGTGGATGTGAGAGATTTGGGCCTTTTCACATTTTGGGGAGGCCAGGGCAGAACGGGGAGTCCCATTTCCCTACCGCAGCTAGCCAGGAAACTGCCAGGTGCCCACAGGACCTGCCGCCCTGCCACAGGTCAGGGAAGAAACACAGGTAAGTCCCTGAGGCTCTGGGGCCTGGGCCTGAAAGCCCTGCTAGGCGTGCAGCAGTGACCTGGGCCTCCCGGACAAACAGCTGCGCCTCGGCCTCACATTCCAGCTGTGGGGGAGGGCGGCACAAGCTCATAAATCGGCAGCAGCTCCCCTCCCGGCTCCTGGGGGCGTCCACTCTCCCTGCCTCCGCCTAGGTCACTGGGTCAGAAGCCAGAGGAAGCTGGGAGCAGTGCCCTGGAGAAGAGGGGCCTCCAGGGCAGGCCCTGCTCTAGGGAGGGGCTGCTCTGGGCTCTGGCCTGAAGGATCCACGCCGGCCGTGGGGTCGGGACCAGAGGGCACAGGGCCATCGGTGCCAAGGGCCCACGCAGGCCAGGGGGACAAGGTGCAGGGAGGAGGGGGCAGACAGGATGTGGAGACCGTGGTAGGCGCTCCATCCACCCAAAAGCCTTGCAGAACATCTCTTGCATACCAGGCACTATACCAGACTCCTAAGTGTTATTTTTATTACTTTTTAAACATTTCACTCAAGTAATCCCTGCTCAGTGTTAAAAAAAAAAAAAACCCTAAAAAACCCAACACAACACGACAACAACCAGAGGAGAAAAGCCTCCCTAAATCCCACTACTCATAGGCCCAGTGGCGAGTCGGTACACGTCCTGACCCTTCTTTTCCTTCCCACTTCTGTACAAGGTGCA
>NC_043716.1:53206345-53215325 GCF_006229205.1 Suricata suricatta | reverse complement strand
GCTCAGTGTTAAAAAAAAAAAAAAAAACACCCTAAAAAACCCAACACAACACGACAACAACCAGAGGAGAAAAGCCTCCCTAAATCCCACTACTCATAGGCCCGGTGGCGAGTCGGTACACGTCCTGACCCTTCTTTTCCTTCCCACTTCTGTACAAGGTGCACCTAAACCCCGTCCCGGATGTTTGTTCGCCCTCCACAAGCCTCCCTGGAAGTTGAGTGGAATGTCTCCCCTTGGCAGACAAGGACATGAAGACCACAGAGGGCGGGTAGCTTCAAGTTCAAGGTCGCTAGGGAGAAAAACCAGCAGAACTTGGATTTGCCCTCAGGTCTGGCGGGCGCCAAATCTAAGGACTCGGGGAGGCAGGGAAGGATGGATAGGACAGGACAGAGGATGCCTAAATACATCCCTGCAATTCAAAGGCACGGACACACGCAAACACACACTCCCCCCCCCACATGCCTTCAGCTCGGGGCCAACGAAGCAGTTTGGGGCTTGGGGCCCGGTCGCTGTTTGTGAGGTGCCGGCAAGGTGCCACCTACTCACAGGGGGTTGGGACCTCAGGGGCACGGGGTGACGGAGCTAGGACCAAGACCAGCAGCCGCGACAACATCTGTTCCTCACTCCAGCCAACTCCTCAGTGTCGCTCCCAACACAGAAATAACTGCCCAGGTCAAGGCATAAAAAGCGCACCCACCCCTTCTTGAAAAGGAACAGGTCTGGGATGGGCTAGATTTACCTCCAGGCAAACCCGAGGCTCCACTCATCCCTGATAAGCGGGTTCTCCAGAGAGAAGCTTCAGGAACCTAGGCCTGGAGCTTCATGGTATGGAACAGACCCTACCTACTCAGCCCACTCCTGGGGCTGGGAAATGGGGGGAAGGAGCCAGGGCTTGGTATCAACAGCCAGGGCTCAGCCCCTCCACACTGCGAGGCCTCCCATGGTAGCTCCTCCAGGCCCAGCAAGCTCATCTGCAAAGGGGAATGCACCTGTGGGCTGGCAGGGAGCAGGCGTTGCCCTAGGGCTGGGGACACAGTGGTGACAAAGACAAACGTGATCCTTTATTTCACCAGGTTGACATCTTTGCAGGGGAGAGTGTGATGACACACAAGTTCACAAATCAGTCAGCGGGACGGTCTGAGAGAGAGAGAGAGCGCAGGCGAGCAGGGCCAGCAAGGAAGCGAAGGAAGGGGCCGAGACAGTGACCCGGGTGTGGTGGCTCTAAGGACTCTGTGAACGTCCCGGCGTCTGGGTCCATGGGTTTGCTGATCCTTCTGCCATGGGATGCTTGCCCTCCAGATCACCCACCTGCTCCCTCCCTCCCTGCCCTCCACTTAAATGTCCCTTTTTGGACATTCTCTCTCCTACTTCCCAGCTTTGCTTTGCTCTTTAGCACTGGTCACAGTGGACCAGTGTCCCCACTAAGCCTGTTTTACCCAGCAGCCCTCCCGAAGGATGAGCCTTCTCATTCTCAGCAGGACCCCGGCCCTCTTTTTCACTGGGGCAGCCCTGCTAAATGAATGAACAGAGGTGGAAACGTCTCCACCCACACCTAAAAGATAGGAAGTGGTCAGCCGTGGTGAGGTTCGGGGGCGGGGCGCGTCAGGGGAATGGAACAAGCTCGCATCTTCCAGGGGGACGAAGACAGCACAGGGGGCTGAGCGCAGGCAACAGGAGAGGTGGGGTGGGCCAGGAAGGGGGGACCTGGAGGGCCACTGAGGAAAGTCTCAGTCCTAGGTCACTGGGAGCCGGCTGACAGTCCTGGGCAGGGCCTGCCTTGGGGTGCCCTCCCCTCCCCCACACGATGCACCCCCACCCCCGCAGGCATGGCCCTGTATTGGCCCACCCATCTGCTCAGCCCCCACCCCAGGGTCCATCCACTATGGTCTCCACGTCTGCTATTGTCTGAAAAAACCTCCTTGTCCAACCTCACGCAACACATCAAAAATCATCTAAAAAGCATTTTCTTTCTGAACCCAGCTTGACCATTCTCCCCCTCCTCCCTGAGGGGCTTGACCACATGTTATGCTGAAATGGTCCCTAAAACCACCGTGGACAAGGGCCCCCATCCGGCTCCTGGAATGTTGTCCCCAGCCTTGTTACCAGGGAAAATCAGAAGCAACCTAAGGGGCCAACAACAGGGAGGAGTGAAGTGGGGCCGGCGCCACGAGGGAAGGCACACGGTCCGTAAAAGGGCAGAAGACGGCAGACACGGAACTATGTGCACAAGGTACCTGAGAGCAGATAGACTCCGTTAAAAATATTTACGTAAGTAGAGGACACGCTGGCAGGGTTATGGGATTAGTGGAGATCTTTTTTCTTCATTCGGTTTATCTATCTCCCAGGCAGGGCAGATAAGAGGATCACACGGGAGAAGGGGCGAAGGCCCAGAGAGCGAGCAGGTCTGAGGATGGCCGGCCCTAAGCTCACAGGAGGCAAGCAGTGCCGTTGGTGGGATCGCTTCTACGCTCTTGGGGGCTGGGTTCCTCTTCCGGCCCGTGTTAACCTGAACCGGGGAGAGGCCTGCCCCCTGGACACCAGATGGGTGCAGAGGCCGGGAAGAGATAGGCGGGTAGGACCAGCTGATGACCTTGGGCTTCAGGGTCCCAGGGGTGAAGGACGTTACTACTTTATAGGCCACGCCCACTGAGGGATGACAAGAAGAGGCTGAGGCAGAGTCGCTAGAGATGTGTAAGATGCTACCAGGGTCCCCTGGGCTTCCTGCACCAGGGCCGCCACAGGCCAGAGCATGACCCCAGAGGCGGGGCTTCATGAGGAGAAACACCTCCACTCCCTAAACTCCTAAAGATGCCCAACCTCAGTCTCAGTTCCTGCCTGTCGCCCTCTGTCCTTGACAGGACTAACCTCCAAGCAGCTCAGGGGCGGGGCCATGTGAACCTTGCTGCCTGACGGCTGACTGTGTGTGCTGGGGGGCGGGGCGCTGACTCTCACCCATGGGCCACACAGACCTGTGCCTCATCTGTGGAACCAGCCTGTGAGTTCCCTGCGGGCAGCTGACCTGGTGATTCCCTCCCCTTCTTGCTGCTCAAATCACCCAACACTGCCACAGGCCATGAAACATGCCAGAGGCCAGGACTGGTGTCCCTGACGCACACCCTGGAAAAGACAGGAGAGTGGTCCCCTTGGCAAATTCACACCCTGGCTTCCCTTTCCATCCTCGGGGGTGACCCCCCAACCCCGTTGAGATGCATATGGACCCTGCATCTCAGGAGCTCAGTAAAGAGACCAGGAGAGGCAGAGAGGAAATAACAGAATGGGGCAGGCTTGTCTTGGCACCTCTCTCTAAGCAGATGTGACTGTGCTGCAGGGAGGGGGAAAAAAGGGGGGGGTCCCAGCCCGGACTGCTCAGCCGACACCAGGTACCATTTGTCCAGAGGCAGAGGCTTGGCCAAGCTAAGCTCATCTGTCCTGAAGGTGTGAGATGGGACCTGAGAAGGTCCCTCAACAGCCTTGAGGGCTCTAGACACCAAGGCCCGGGGTAAAGAAGGCCCAGGTAGCCACACTCCACACCTGGCCGAGTTCCCCATCTCCAGGAGCACATGCAGCATGTGCTGAAGTCCCAAGCTCTCCTCTCCTCTCCCGTTTGTTTGTGCTCCCCACAGCCCCCCTGCTACTGCAGAGGCTGCCCTCCCTTCCCCACGAGCGAGGGCGACATCCTGTGTGAGGCCTGCGTGTGGCTGTGTCCTTCCGTCTGCCGGGGGAGTACACCTCCTACCAAGGGGAGCGGTGGGGCAGGGCTCTCACCAACTGGGGCAGCTGTCTGTGCCAACTCAGGTGCCCAAGGCTGCTTTGCAGGCGTCTGTGTTGCCCAGGGAAGCTCAATCTCCCAGAAGCACCGGACAGTGCCCTGGCCAGCAGCGTAGCAACCACACCTTGGCTGGAAGGGCTAGGTGGGAGGTGGGGCGACGAGACCACCCAGAGAGAGGCCAGGAGCCAGAAGGTGGTCACTGCTGGTGTTTGGGGATACCAAGGATCGAGACCCAAACTGTGGCCAGATGCCACCTGAAGCACTCTATCTACATCATCTCATGGAATTCTGTTACTTATGATATAACCCATTCAGACAGAGATCCAGCCCAAGGAGCTAGTGAGAGTCCCAGCCCCCATCTGGACTCCAACCTGACTGCACACCCCTCTGTCTGCCAAGTTCAGGCCTCTCGCCCAGGGCAAAGGGACTGGTCAGCAGTAGCCTGGATGCGACAGCCTGAGTTAGTGGCCAGAGCTTGACCTCACCCTCCCAGGCTGGGCCCAAGCAGCCACGCCCCCTAACCCCAATCTAAGGAGCCACAGGCCAATCCCACAACCCTGGGAGGGCCTTCCTGCCACACCCAAGGCTCCTCCTACAGGGTTTCCCTCCCCAGCTGCCGAAGGGGAGGGAAGTTGAAATGCATCCATTCCCTGAACACATCCTCATTCTGGAGGGCTCAGTCCCTTCCTGCATCCCAACATCAGACTTCTTCCAGGGAAGTGAACAGACTGGAGATGGCCAAGCCTGAAGAGGAGAGCCATCCGGGGAGCAGGTGGGCAGCTTGCCTGGGGTGGGGGTGGTAGGCGGCCTGGCTCATCCTCTCAGGCCCCATTCCACAGCCTCCTACTCACCTCAAACCTTGAACAGCTGACCCAAGGAGGTTCCAAGAGAGGTCCGCTCCAGGAGAAAGGGACAATGCCTGTCCTGTCCATGGCTGTATCCCCGGTGCTTAGTGCATGCACATGGAAGACACTGATGTTATCTGATGAACCCCCTCACCCCCTACAAGTCTCTGCTCAAATGAGGCACCCTCGCCAGCTCTCCAAGTTGCAACCTGCCCCCTACCCCAGGGGTCCCAATCCCCTACTTTTGTCCCTATTCTAAATAACTCAAGAATCAACTTTTAACACCTACTTTATTACTTAGGCTCCTTTTCTGTCACTCACGGTCCCCACCCTTTACAACGTGAGTCCTGGGATGGCAGAGATCTCTGTTTTATGTAAGGACTACGGCTGCTGTCTAAACCACGCTGGGCCCAGAGAGGCACCAGTAGATACTCATTACGGGAATGAGTCAACAGCCAGGACTGAATAGAGATCAACAAAGCAAAGGTCTTCTCTAGTTGGGAGCCACTGACCCCAGAGAGTAGTGGGCTGGGGCCCCATAGGGTCTCTCAGGGAACTTCCCCATCCTGTTCTCAAGTCTCTGGGCCAAGGCCAGGGCCATGTAGACATCATGCCTGGCATCCTGCTGGAGATGTGGCCCTTTGTGGGCCCTGCTTCAGACCAAGGCTCCAGGACACCCAGCAAGGAGGTTCCAGGAATCATAGTATTTGCTAGAATCAAGTAGTCCTGTGGCCCAGATGTCCCTCTCATCAAACCCTGGGAACACTGAGTCAGGCGTATGACAGAAGACTCTAGTCTCTGCTGAATTCCTTAAGAGTAGAGTCAGGTACCTAGCAGCTTCCCTGTCCCCACGCCCAGAGAAGCCTCTCCTAGCTCAAGAATTCACTGTGGTTCCAGGGAAGGGGAAGGAGTAGGGTGACTCTTCAAAGTACCAGTTGCCTCTGAGACGCAGGGCGGGGAGGGAAGGCCACCTCAAAGGAGCTGAGCAGAGCCCCATGGGGCAAGGGCACAGGCAGGGGAGGGTGTCCTGGGGAACCCTGGGAGCCAAGGCTGGAGAAGTGTAGGAGAGCAAGCAGTTCTGATGCCCCCCCCCCAGACACCCCTCTCCTGCCCCATACCCTCCCTCTCCCTGAAGACTGCTCCTGGGGAGGGGAAAACGAACAGACCTGGCATGCCTCGACCCAGGAGGAGCCCTGATTGTGATATCGCCTGAGTGAGATAAGAAGGCTTCTCCAAGCCGAGGACTCAGGAGAAGGAAGTCCAGGCTCACGACAGCCAACCCAGGAGCGGGGACCATGGGCCTCTTGGGCCTCCACTCAGCTGCCCCTTACGCTTCTGGAAGGACCAGGAAGGCTGAGGAATATCACAGGTTTCCTGAGACTCTTGCCCGGTATGCTCAGTGTAGAAGCGGGTGGGGGGTGGGGGGGGTAAGGGGTCCACACTTTCTAGCTCCAGGCACCACTTTGTCTATCAGCAGGGGGCTGGGGGGGGAGGGGGAGACCTGGGGCGGGGGACAGGGCTGGAGTCTTGGGGCCAGGAGGACACTCCTTTCCTAAAAGAGGTTGAAAAAAAGCACTATGGAGTTAAAGCTCCTTAAGGACAACAGCGCAGCACAAGAATGTGACTGAGCCTCTCGGCTGCAGCCAAGCCCTCTGCTGAGCAAAGTAGAGCAGAGCAGACTGTGCACCCTCTTCCTCCCAGGGAAGGCCCCCAGCTGGGGTCTGGCTATCACGCCTCACTCCTGGCTCCCCCAGGGAGCAGGAAGTCCCAAGGGCCATAGAAACACAAGGTGAGGTTAGAAGAGACCACTGCCCTCTACCTCTGCCCCCCTAGTTTCAAGGAACGATATTCGCATTTTAAAAGTTCTGACTTCCAGAGGCTCTCAAAAATCAGGACCCCTTGGGGCGCCTGTGTGGCTAAGCATCTGTATAGTGCAAGCGTCCGACTTCGGCTCAGGTCATGATCTCACGGTTCATGGGTTCAGGCCTTGTGTCGGGCTCTGTGCTGACAGCTAGCTCAGAGCCTGGAGCCTGGAGCCTGCTTCGGATTCTGTGTCTCCCTCTCTCTCTCTGCCTCTTTCTCTCTCTCAAAAATGAATAACCGTTAAAAGAAAATTTAAAGAAATAAAATATTTTAAAATATCAGGACCTCTCGGCTAGCGTCTGGACAAAGAAGCCGAGTTCCCTCACAACTCACCAGACATGTCCAAAAGGCTCAGGTGTCTGCCCAAAGGCCCACAGGTGACGTGTTTTTATGCTTTATGGGGGAAGTTAAGCAGCTCACATGCCTGCTATATGCCAGGCCACGCGTGTTTGTGACGTTTTTCATTCTCCTATCGACAAGGCTTGCTGGGACTTGGCATGGTTAAGTGACTGAGCCAAGATTATGTAGCAAGAAATCGGCAACGCAGGATTCAAAACTACACCTGCTGACCAGAAAGACACTAAAACTTAAACACCATGTTTAAGGAAAAAGACTGTGAGGCAAGAGGGAGTTTTGCCTCTTACCTTACACTTTTCGAAAATGTTTTACCTTCCCCACAATGGGCTCCTACTGCCTTTAAAAAAATACATTTTTTTTAACGTTTATTCATTTTTGAGACAGAGAGAGAAACAGAGCGTGAGCAGGAGAGGAGCAGAGAGAGAGGGAGACACAGAATCCGAAGCAAGCTCCAGGCTCTGAGCTGTCAGCACAGAGCCTGATGTGGGGCTCGAACTCACATACCTCAAGATCATTCCCTGGGCCGAAGTTGGATACTTAACCGACTCAGCCACCCAGGTGCCCCGGACTCCCACTGCCTTTTTAATTCTTTAAACTCACGGTTCAGCAGGAATCATGGGCCTTTTTCTTCTTTTAATGAAACTGTATTAAAAAGTTCTGAAGTGCTAAATGATGAAGTTATTAAAATTACATTATTTTGCCACCAAAAGGGACACTCCATTGACTCAAGGAAGAGTAGGGATGCAGGCTGACCTCAGACACTGGAAACACTGTCCAGTGGCCCCCACAGAGACTGGCCTCCTCTAACTTTGGAGAAGTTAGTGGTCAGAGCCCCCAGAGCTGGGTTAGAGTACTGACTGTCAGAGGTGAGCACGGTGGGCAGATCACTTAATGAAAACCAAATAGATAAAGAAGTAGGACCATCTCCCAGGACCCTTCCCATGCCTCAGCTCACACAGACACAGACTGTCTTCCTTAAAAGCCCCTCTGACCCTGGACTGGGCCTCAGCTAGTCTAGACCACCTCTTCATTGTCCCCACCTGGGGTCTCCTGTCTCCGACATTCATTCCCTCCCGGCTCCCCTCCTTGTTCACAATCCCCTCTGCGGCCAGATGGGGCTTTGAGTTGTAAACTGCTAAACTGCGGAAGATCCCAAGAGCCCCCGGGGCAGCCGCTCTGCATGTGGCACATGATCCCCATGGGAAGGGGCACGGAGTCTAAGTCCCGCCGCCTCACCCAAAGCTCACCTTACCTCTGGTGAGAGCCTGAGCGGGCCACACCACGGTTCTCTGCGGGTGGTCAGTTCTCACTACCAAAGCCCAGCGTGTCTACAAAGTGTCCAGTGGGGACAAACCGAGGGCACAACTTTGCACACTTTGGCAAGACCGTATTTTTCACTCCTCACCAGGTCCCGACGTATCGCAACGCAACTCCACCCCCGTGGTCGTGGAAAACCTACAGTATCTCCGTATGTTCCCGTAAAGGTGTCCAAAGCCGCCATAGGCGGAGAAAGCCCCAGAGACCAAAGTCCCTCCCGCGGGTTTCCTGCGTCCGGGGATTAGGAGGCACAAAGGGCCGGCAGGGAGTGGGCCCAGATGGCAGGGGCAGGGACTAAGCCGCCGAGGTAACGTGCTCCGGCCGCTGCTCGCAGACAGTGGGCTACCTGAGACGCGCGTCGCCGGCCTCCTGGGCCAGGCGCCTTGCACGTGGGGCCCAAGGACCGCGGCTCCCACCCCCGCCTGCGGTGACCTCCTGCACCCACAGCCCGGCCGGGCACTTATTTTCCCGTTTCCCTAAACCAACACTACTTGGCAATTCCGAAGCTCAAATTGTGTAAACGAGGGCGGATCAGGCAGAAAAAAGTTCCCAGCCGCAATTCCTACAGGTGTCTTTCTCCCAGGCGAACGGAGCCCCGGGTTCCAGGGCTGGGCGGGCGGACCTGTACAGCTCTCCCCGCCCCACTCCGGGAAACCAGGGGTCCCGGCCCTCCCCAGCCTTCCCGTCGCGAGTGGAGGGCGCCCCGAAGGGGCGGGCCCAGCTAGGTGCTTCCGGGCCCGCGCCTCACCTGGAGCCCCAGGCCGGCCCCCGCCCGAGGCCTCGGCGTCCCACGGCACCAGCCGCCGGCTCCGCTCGCTCCGCCGCCGGC
>NC_043716.1:53180900-53206245 GCF_006229205.1 Suricata suricatta | reverse complement strand
CCGCCCCCCGACCTCACCTGCGCGCACCTGGACTCAGGACGCACGGCGCGCCCAGTGTCCTGCCGCGCCCGGGAGGAGTAAATAGTCCCTGAGACACGCCTCTGCCGTAGCAGCCTCCCCCGCGGGACTGCAGAAGGGAGCCGTCCCTCCCCCACACCAGCCCAAAGCGGCTGCGGGACGAGCGTGGCCAGGCCAGCTCTTCCCGAGAATGACCAGCCCACTAGAGCGGGTGAGCGGCTGACAGGGGCCAGCTTTCGGGACCCCAGAAAGTGGTGGCCTGGGGACGGGGATATCGCCGCGAGACGCTTCCTCCTCGGAGCGGGCTCCAGGCCGGGATCCCCGTCCTCCGAGTCGCTGCTGAAGCAAGAAAGCACCCGATGCCCCAAGACAGACAGCAACACTGACCAGAGTTTTTAGCGCTACGGGGGAGCGGGTTGGAGCCACGACGCTGGAGCGGAAGGGGCGCGGAGGTCGGGGACACGGGTAGCACGCTCCACAGTACGACTCAGACGCCGCCAGGGTTCAAGTCACACCGACATGGCGCCTCTCCGCCCCCCTTCTACACCCATGCGGCTGCGTTCAGGGAAGGTCCGCTGGGGGCCAGCCTCCCTCCTCGGACTGCCGTGCAGTAAGCCAAGCGGACTGGGTCTGTGACTTCCTGTCCCCTTGTTGCAGGCCCTGACAAAGGTGCGGGGTCGCGTTCTTGCCCTCTCGGGTATTTCTCTTCCCTTCCGCACCGCACCGGAGAAAGCCTCGTCGCCCTCCGTGGGTGTGCAAAGCAGAGGTGACAGCTCCCCAGGGACCAGAGGAAGGAGGGAGAGCTCCATACTCCCAGGCTCAGGCTGGGGACTCATTCACTATCTCCAGCCACAGCAGAAAAGGGATCTATTTTTTAATGGCTTTGGCTTTTTCGCACGAAGCAGGCACCCTCTCGTTTAAAGGCACAGAGTCCTCTCTTCTGCCCCACCCGCTGGGTCTCTGAAATCTAGTCCTGAGTTCCAAGGGGATCGCTGCAAGACAGCAACCTCAGGCATGGGGCTATGGAAGCCAGGTAAGGGGCATGGCATCTTTCTCCTGCAAGCATCAGACACCCAGGGCCAAGGCCCAGACTAGCCCCTGAAGCTACAGGTCAGAGTCTGGGTATAGGAGGCAGCTGAGATGGTCCCTGAGAGTAGACAGTCCAGGTTCTCCAGGGCAGGTCCCATGCCCTGCCAGAGCGGCATGATCAGTGTTCCAGATCCCTGGGCAGCGTGAAGTCCCTGAAGCTGTAGAAGGAGATGTCTCCATGATCCACCAGGGCAAAGATCAGAGGAACATCCCCACTCTGGTAGGACAACCGCTTGAGGGTCCAGAGGTCTGGAACTGGCTCGTCAAATCTGTAGGGATAAAGTTGGACTGAGACAGGGACATAGGCCACCGTAAGCTGTGAGACCCCAGCCCTCTGAGGCTACCAGGGAAGGGAGATGGTAAGACAGGAGTTGGGGGTGCAAGAAGTCTGGCACTGGACTCTCCTGTCTGCAAACTGCATGGCTCTGGTAAGTTCTCCAAGAGCAATCCAGAGCATCGGGTCGGTAAGGGGGGCTAGAAAAAGTGAGGTTCTCACCACTCTTGGCGTGTGAATTCCTCTGATTCACATCCCTTCTACTAGGTGAGCCCGGCACTGGATTGGCACAGGAGAGACACTACCAAAAATGCCAGGAATAAGGGCTGAGGACTTGGAAGCTCTGGTCCTGGAGCACCAACTGGCTGTGTGGCCCTGGGTCAGTCACAGCTCTCTGGACCTCTGGTTCCTTTCAGATTGGCAGGCTGGCCAGGGACATGGAGAGGAGGTCCACTTGGTTTACAAGAGAGCTGGCAGCAGCCTGAGGGTAGTGCTCATTGGTCTCGTACCCACTAATGCACATCCGGGCGTAGGGCTTGCCAGGGTTATTTTTCCGGAATGTGGCCACGGCATCAGCCTGGTAAATGTCAAAGCTGATCTCCAAGCCTCCAGACTTCTCCAGCAGCCTGAAGACAGAGGGAGAAACCTTAAGAAACAGGGAATCTCCTATTCCTCCCCCTTTTCTTTCCCTGCCATGCTTTCCCTTCCCCAGTTCCGGGAAGAGGCCTCCTCCAGGGGAACCGAGGTCCTACTGTGTGATGCCACTTGGGCAGAGGGAGGCTCCGCTGCCTGTCTCAACCCTCAGGCTAAATCTACCTGTTGACACTCATCCGGCCCTCTCCCTAGACACACATGAGTATCAGCCAGGCTAAGGGTCCCTGGAATGATCGCCCAGCTCATGTGCCACTTCAGGAGTCAAATCCCAGCTGTCAACTCCTGCTGGCAGTCAAGGTGCTGTGTAGTCAGGCACTACTGGAAACTCACCATGTACCCCCATCAGCGAGGTGTGTGGTCTGCAGCACAGAGATCTGCTGAAGGACTGTGGCTGTAGGGACATAAGGTCAAAATAAGGTGTTGGAGGGGAGGTGCCTGGGTGGCTCTGTCAACGTCTGACTTCGGCTCAGGTCATGATCTCGTCGTTCATGAGTTCAAGCCCCATGTTGGGCTCTGTGCGGACAGCACAGAGCTGGAGCCTGCTTCAGATTGTGTATCTCTTTCTCTCTGCCCCTCCCCTGCTTGTGCACGTGTGAGCATGCTCTGTCTCTCTAAATAAATAAATAACCATTAAAAAAAAAGGTGTTGGGGAGGGAAGTCCACCATCTACAGACTCCTCTGACATTTCTGAATCTGCCATCTAGTTTACGGTTGCCAGACTTGGCAGATTTTAAAAAAAGTTATAAGCATGTCCCATGCAATATCTGGAATATACTTACACTAAAAAAACATTAGCTGGTTTTCTGAACTTCAAATTGAACTCATCTGGCAACCCTAATCTAGTTACTTGGAATCTCTCATGTTCTTATAAAGATCATACAGTCTTCCGAATCTGTTAATATGGTTCTTGCCCTGTTAGCTCCCTATTTTTTTTCCTACAAATTTTTATTTAAATTCTAGTTGGTTAACATAGTGTAATACTGGTTTCAGGAGAATCTACTCATTCGTCACTTCCATGTAACACCCAGTGTTTGGTTCCCTGTCCTTCAACATGAAGGGTGTACCCGGTTAGCCTTCCGTTTATTCGGCCAACACGGCACTTCCTCGTCTCCTCTAGCAGAGCTGGGAGAACTGGGGGCCACAACGAGCTGGTGGCAGAGCCATCCACATGCATCTTATTATTTTTAAGGCTATAGTTGTAGTTTTCATTCCTCTTTGCCTCTCCCCGGACACAGACCTGCCATTTCCAAACCTTCCCACGTGGGTCCTTTTGCTGCTTCCCAGAAGACTGTCCCTGTGGGTTCCACTCCACGGACCGCTCTATCCGTCCCATCTTCCTTAAGCCTCAACTAGCCGTGGCCAATCCATACCCCCTTTCAAAGTGTTAGGATTCCTCAGCTGCCAGGGGCCTGTGGGGCTATGGCAGGGTGAGGGGGTACCTGGGGACTCTGCCTGGTCGGGACTCAGCAAGGGGTGGACCGGCTGGTCCCACAGGTGTGGAGGGCGGCTCTGGCGGATCCGCAGGTGCCTCCGCTGCAGCAGCTGCTTGTACTCCTGCCAGCTGGAGCAGCACTGCACCTCGGGATCTGCGTTCACATCCTCCCGGAAGCGCTGGGCCTCTGCTTGTTGCTCCCGTTCCCGCCTGGAGAGCTTCTCCTTCCTTTGGTTCAGCTTCTGGCACCAGGATTCAGCATCTGTCTCCCGCCCCGCGACGTTCGCCGGGAGCAGCTCTGGGGCTGGGGCAAGCAGAAAGGTGTGGCGGCTGTCTGAAGCCATGTTGGGGAAGGAGATGTGCTCAAAGTTCCAGCGTGGCTTACAAACCCCCTTAACCCCATTCTCTACTTTGCCACTCTGCTGGCTGCGCCCCACCCCCTCGCTGGCCAGGCCAGGCCAGGGCTGCAGGGATCCCAAAAGCGGAGCGGGGTCCGTTGGGCCCTTTACAGGGCTCGACTCCTGAGGTTTCTCCTCTGGGCATCGGCTGTTCTGGTTGCAGGGAGGTGGGCTGGAGGTTCTCAGGCTCTCAGTTGTCTCATCCACCCCCTGTAGGGGACTCTCCAGGGCCTTGGCCTTCTTATTAATGGACCTGAGGGACGTGGGGAGGAAATGCAGCACATCTGCTCCTGATTGCTGACGTGCACACGTCCCACGCGTGCCTACTGCCTCCAGGGTTCTACAAGGGAGCCGCCCAAACCCAGCTCTTGAGACAATGCTGTTCTCCAGGGTTCCCAAAACAAGCACGCCCTCAACAGCTCCGCTCCCCTGAACTCCCTGGGCGGTGGCCATGTGGGGAGCATTACCGAGGGCTCGACCTCCTCCTCCTCTTCCTCTTGCCATTCCGATCCTCCAAGCTCTGGGCACTGCCATCCAAGTTCAGCTGTCTCTCATAAGGGGACAGGATGGAGCTGTGGGGTGAGAATTGGGGAAGCATCAGATCGACTTCCTCACTCGAGTTCCCAGTGGAATTTGTGAGGGACTAGCCCAGGAGAACAAGTCAGTGGGCCAGGGTCAAAGCCCCACGCCCAGACAAAGGCCCTGGGCAGACCTGCAAGTGGGGTAAATGGGGGCAACCACGGGGGCCTGCCCACGCTTCTCTGCCCAGGCCTCTGGGTCTCACCAATGGCACCTTTGAACAGAGACTTACTGGAACCCAGGCTCCTGCAGAGCCAGCAATAAATGACGAAATCACTGGTGAGAAAAATCAAGAGAACTAGAAAACTTGGAAAATACAGAAAAATAAAAATGAAAAAAAAACCCACAGATACCCCTGTAACACACATACTGCCTCCATATGTTTTTCCTATAAAAAAATGACGTTGTACTAAACACTACTGTTTAATCTTTTTTAGACTCAAGAATGTATATTACAGACAAGGCCCCGGACCACGATCGCATTCTCCCTGCCATGATTTTTTATGGCGCTAAGGCTTCCCTGTCCAAACGGTACCCAGCAGTAGGCACAAAGAGCTATTACGGTTAAATTTAAATCCACGAAAATTTAAAAAAAAATTCAGTTCCACAGTTGCAAAGCCACATATGTTGGATGGCATAGATAGACACAGAATATTTGTTCTTATCACTGCAGAAAGTTCTACCGGACAGTGCCATTCTAAGGGATAAATTCTACTTTGTGGGACTGTGCCTTCCCCGCTGAACTCACACGATGTTTCCAGGTTCACCCATTTTGCAAACTGATGACGTTTCGTGTAAGCTCCCCGCTAAATGCAAATTCTGTGGGGACAGTGATTTTGCTTTCCTTCAGCAATGAGCGCAGGCCTGGCACCCAGTAAGTGATCAACAAGTATTATCGAGTGACTGAACGTTCCCCCAGGTGAACTCATGCACACACCTGTGAACATTTCCTTAGCATACATCCCACTTTCAGGACCTAAAGGACATGTCTGTTCTGGAGCTTTCGTGACGTACTGTGAAACAGCAAAGGCTGTACCAGTTTCCACCCTTAGGCTGATGATCTCTGTAACTCTTAGCAGTGCTAGGCTACTAAGGTGATGATCTTTAGAGGCCCCAGAAAGAATGAACATCTAACAGCAAAAGGTATGTGAGACCCGACTCAACTGTTAATTCCTCACTTGGCCCTTCGTTCAGGCACGCCCTCACCGAACCTGCCTGCACGCCTACTAAGGCACAGAATGTTCCGGTACTACAGCTACATGCCAGGGACCTTTCAGGAACTGGAAGTGTTCACTTGTTATCTGTGGAATGTGATAGCCTGGGATAAACTGAAATGACCCAAACTTGTCCCAACACGCCTCTCAACAAGGCATTTCCAACAGAGGTCCCCAGCCCAAGTCCAGGGAGCTGCAGCTCCCGCCAGGGGGAGGCCACTGTCCACCCTGGGGCTTGTCTACCAGCTCCCAGGACTAGAACGAGGAGGAGGGAGAGGCGATCGGCATTTACCTTGGTTGGAATCGTCGAACCACATAGCCCAGTCTCTTCAGGTGGCTGAAGACCTAACGGGGAAAAAGTAAAGACCAGACGTCTACTTTTGAAAACACCAAACGGTTCCTCTCACCAGGAGCCATTCCCCACACCCCCTCCCCTGCCCCTCCTGCACACCCCGATTCCAAACCCAGGCATGGGCTGGGCCGCACTCCATTATACACACCCTCCCCAAAGGAAGGTCTCGGTCTCTGAATTCTTGTCTCTTGCTTACTTTATTTACTCTGGGCACAAATGACATTTAACACTTTCTTGATTTAAACACAAAATCCTCCCCGCCAAAAAAACAACAGCTGATGAAGCAGGAAAAGAACTACACCCTAGAACGTTATACCAAAGCTGCCGAGAGTGAAGCTCCTGGCTACAGTGGGAACAAGAAGGTGGCAAAGGTGGTAGACAGCCCACCCCCAGCCCCTGCACTCTGCCCTACACCTCCACTGACAGGGGTAGGGTAGGAGCGGCCTTTGGTAAAGAGCCACATGCCCATCCTTGTGTTCTAAGGGCCACATCAGAGAGACGCATACAGGAGCGCCCCATCCTGCTTGGGCTCTCAGCAGCCTTCAACGCAGCCAACCACTTCGTCCTCCTCTTGGCCTCTGTGATACCGCCCCTCCTGGGTTTTCTCCTGTGCTGTCAGACGCCCCTCAGTTTCTGTTTCCGGTTCCTTATCCTCCCACCCCTATCCCCCAATCTCCTCACACTGGAGTGCTCCAGGTCTCCGACAGCTCTCTACTCTGGCCACACTCCCATACAGCCTTGTGGTTTTAGGAACCACCCGTGTGCTCACGATGTCCCCATTTGTCTCTAGACTTGGGCTCTTACCCTGCTTTGTCTTCTTCCTAGCCTTTGGTTCTGTGAAGTCAATCTCTCAATTGCTTGCTCACTTGTTCCCCACTGCCACCACTAGGATGCAAGCACCATGACCGCAGAGCCCTTGCCTGTCCTGCCTAGAACCTCAAGGGTACTTATAATTCCTCGCTGACTTAGCAGGTGGGTGGCTCCTCTCCTGGGAGAGGGTGGCAGATACCTGGTACTGCAGGAAAGTCACAGTGTCCTCAGTGAGCAGGAGCTGGTAGGCCTCCTGAATAGACAGTGGCAGGTCTTGGTGGAGAAGCTGGATGGAGCCCTGGAAGTGGGGTCAACATCTCACTTTGCGGCTTTGGTGGCACACCCAGTGAGGCAACTTCCAGGATGTGACATATGGGTGCCCTCTCCCCCTCCCCACCCCCAGCATCACAGCAAGAATATGGCCAACTAGGAAAGAAGGGAGCACCACTGATTTGGACTGGAATCCCGGCTCTCTACATGGTATTCTTGTCTCCAGTTCTGGAATTCAGGTTACAAGCTTCTTTTTTTTTTTTTAACGTTTATTCATTTTTGAGACTGAGAGGGACAAAGCATGAGCTGGGGGTGGGCAGAGAATGAGAGGGAGGCACAGTCTGAAGCAGGCTCCAGGCTCTGAGCTGTCAGCACAGAGCCCGATGCGGGGCTCCAACCCACAAACGGTGAGACCATGACCCGAGCTGAAGTCGGACGCTCAATCGATTGAGCCACCCAGGTGCCCCACAAGCTTCTTGAATACTCAGTTGTGTCTACACTTTTTCTCCAATAAAATCGTGTCCTTTCGGTTCCTTGGTCCCAACCCTCCCTCCTCCCCCAGGGGCCCCACTCACACACTCCAGCAGATATAAGGCCTCTTCGGGGTGAAGCCGCTGCCGGCCCTGCTCTGAGAAGCCCATGGTCTGCCAGAATTTACCCTGTGTAGGACCCATTGCAAATGTCACAAGGGAGCCAGGAAGGCAGAGAAGGCGGGTCCCTCTGCCTGAGCCCGGCAACTCACCGCTGGAGACTTCAATTCCACGAAGCCCCCTTCCGGTCTCCACTCGGCAGTCACCAAACTGCCCCTGGCGAAGAGTGGGGAGGAGTCGGTCTAAGTCCACCCGCGAATTCGCGTCTACGCGATCCGGCCGCCCCGCCTGTCCCGGCCCCGCCCCGGCCCGCCCCCCTTACAGGCGCTCCACGCGCTCCTCCGCCAGCAGCTGCCAGAGCTCCTCGCGACACTGGCGCAGCCGCTCGGCCTGGGCCGCCGAGCCGTCGGGGAGGAAGTCCTTGGGCCCATGCGAGCGCGGAGGCAGCTTCTGGGACCGCGAGCGGGCGGCGAGGAGCTCCCGGGCACTGGAGAAGGAAGGGACGTCGGGTCAGCGGCGCGCAGTCGGGGCCGCTCGGCCCCGTCCGGGACTCCCGTCCCCCTTCCCGACGCCCTTTCCGCGTGACCCGCGCCTCCCTAGGCCGGACCGCACCTGAGCACGCGCCCGGCGGGAACCTCCACCTCGGCGGGCTGGGGCTCCATCGGGCCGAGGTCTGCGGCTGCGCGCGCACCGCCCTCGGCCCGCCCCCCGCCGGAACTCCGCGGGGCCCTAGCGCCCGTGGATCCTGGTGTAGCTCCGGGCTCAACCAACTGGCTTCCCACCTCCTGGGCTGTCCTAGTGCTGCCAATAAACTTGTGTCTCGATTCCGGGGACAGAGAGATTGCAGGTTTCTGGATTTTTAGGAGCTCCTCTCCTCCCCAGCCCTCCCCTCGGCTCCTCTGGTAAAATTGAGGAATCCGGCGTCTGAGAGTGTAGAATGGATAAATGAGTGACCTTCCTTCCCCTCCTTAGCCCTGGGCCGCTTAGTCTCCACCACTCAGGCTGGACAAGGAGAGAAGAATGGACAGTTTAGAGAAGGGAGAGTGGAGGGTTCCCGCATTCCAGCCTCGCAGACTAGCCATCGGGGGCTGTCTGATGCGGACTGGGTAGGTTCGGAGTTCCTTCTAGGTCTTCCGCTGAGTCCCTTCCGAGGGGCTCCGAAGCCCGGTTTCCCGGGCCGGGGGCGGGAGGAGCTGTCCGGCCCACGATGGTGCTGAAGCTCCTCTCCAGCTCGTCATTAGCACCTCCTGGAGGCTGGGGTCCCCGCAGCAGCCACCGTAGACCGCTCCGACATGGTCCGCTAGGTGGCACCATTGCTCTAACCAGAGGCTGTGGGTCGGCCAATCTGGTCGTGGGAGGAGGTCATCGTAGGAGACCCAGAAGGGGCGAAGGGCGAAAAGGAAGGGGCTTCCCAAGTGGGGTCCCCAGGTCTCGGTTTCTAGACCCCTTCACATAATGTCTTCTCTCCCACCCAGTCATAAACAGGGCATCTCACTCTTAGGTCTGAACTCTAGAGCCCCAGGTCGCGGCGGCTTCGCAAACGGACACCGTTTCGCGCACTCACCCCCTACCCTACCCGTTCACCTGGGCGCATGCGCTGACCCGTCCAGCGAGCCCGGGCGGACGAAAGCGTTTGGGGGCGGGGCGTGGCACGGATGGGGGCGGGACCGCAGGCTCTGACTGACAGTCCGACTGCGCGGCCGGGACGGTCCCTCCGCTCCCGATCCGGCGGGAGGGCGGGGGGGAGGGGCGGGATTTCCTGCGGGAGGCGCCGAGCCGGCCTTGGAAAAGGAGTGAGAGGGAGGAGAAAGGGGCTAAGGGGGGCAGTGGGAGCCACGGTCCAGAGTGCCAGGGACCGAGCCAGGCCACCCGGACCCCCGGCTGGGCAGCTGGGAGAGGTGAGACTGAGGGGCCTGCGCTGGGGGTCAGCACCTTTGAGGGCGGGTACAAACTAACTTTTTTTCGCGATCGGCGGGCGCCTTCGTCTCTGCTCCTTCCGTTCTCCTCGCGCCCGTGTTCCGTCCTCACGCATCAATCCCTCCGTCGCTTGGCTCTCCCGGTCGCTCCTGCCGCTTTGTTCCCCGGGTCGGCCTGGCTTGGGCTGGGTTGGGGGTTTGCGCGGCGCTGGACGGGCATTCCGGGGGGCGGGGGAGCCAGCCCGACCCCAAGCGCTACCAGGGGCGCCCTCCTCCCCTGTCGGCTGCGGACAAGAGCAGGAGTGCCATCTGGGTTGTGCTTGAGACGTTCTGGGAGTAAGAAGACCCCAGCTAGGGCCCCAGGCCTGCGCGGGTCTCATGCCACAGGACTCGGGCAACAAATTCTTGGCCACTGAAAACTGACGTAAGCTTTTCTACAGCGAAGTTGGAGCTCCGGGCCTCAGGTTCAGGCTTGGGGGGCCAGGTAGCCCCATTTTCCAACAGTGCCCCAGCTCTTGTCTCTGTTCCCTGCCCAGCTGCTTCCTCATCCCGCACGAGGGGTGAGGATGGGTCAGCAACAGGTGCTGTAAAGCCTCCCTGTCCGGCAGGCAGACCCCGGCCAGAAATGGGGAGTAATAAGCTCTCCACCCCACCCTTTGAATTCATAAAGAGCCTGGGGCTAGGCCACCCAGCTATTACAGTAAGGCTTAGCTTGGGAGGAATCTGGGGGCAGACACCTTCCACAGGGAGTGACCCCTGCGTGTCTGCCTGCCTGACCCTTCCAGGCTCCACCTCCTGGCCCACCAGTTGTCTGTGGGTGTCAGAGCCCCAGGCTGTGGAGAACAGGCTGCTGGCCCAGCCTGCCCCAGTGTGCTGCCAGGGCCCCTCCTGCCCCCAGGTTGAGGTGCTGCCTGGTGCCCTGGGGCCTCAGTGACTCAGCCTCCCCCTCCCAGAAATTCACCTCCTCCCCCCAAATACTGCTCTCATGCCTGGCAGCTGTCTCCCCGCTTTGAGCAGCTTGGCCCTTCCTTGACTCAAAAGGGCAGCTAGGGTGGTTTGGGGGCTCCCTGGAATCCCTGTCTTCCTCTTCTTCTGAGCCCCACTTCTGGGACCATTGCAGGCCTGGCCCCGCCTTCAGCAGAGGCACTGCACCTTTTCCAGACCCTTGAGATTTGTCCACTGCTGCTGCCCGAGGCCCGAGGGAATGCTGGCTGCTCTCTGGGTGGGCGCCGGTGGTCCTGAGCCACGCTGGGAAGATCGGCGTGCCCAGCCCCAGCCCACCCCTGGGCCGCCAGACGCTGCAAGCAGATATCTGTCCAGATTGCCACACAGCCTCCGCCCCCTCACAGATCGGTTTTCCTGCTTGTGGTGGCAGCTCACGAGAGACCTTGAGGGAGTACCCATCTGTGCCTAACAAGAAGCCCACTGCCTGGGACACCAGACATACTCCCCCAGGACACCTGGCCCTCCATAGGGCCAAAGCATGGTACCCTGAGACCTTGGCTTACACCTAAAGTTTTCCTGCCTCTGCCCCGGACTCCCGATCCCAGATCCCAGCCTAGGGACCAGAATGGGTCGTGAACAGGACCTGATCCTCGCTGTCAAGAACGGAGATGTGACTGGTGTGCAGAAACTGGTGGCTAAAGTCAAGGCTGCAAAAACAAGTGAGTGCTTGGTGGGGTGACTGTCTAGCTGAGACCCTCCCCTGAGTGCTCAGGCCACAGAGAGAGAGGCTTGGGGATCACTGTGACCTAGGGACTTAAGTAGGAGGACTGTCTTATTCTGTACAAGGAATGCCTCTGTGGGAGAGCCAGAGAGGAAGTTGGGTCACCCCCTTACTGTGTATCCTTAGGCAAATCACCTAACTTCTCTGGGCCTCAGTTTCCTCACCTGTCAAGTAAAAGGGTCGAAGTATGTTCATTCAAGGTTTTTTTGAGTGTTGCTGTGTACCAGGCTCTCTTCAAGGCGCACTGGGCCATAGCAATGAATGAACAGACTGAAATTCCTGCCCTCATGGAGTTGCCTTTGGCAGGTGGTTTTTCCGATGTATTCTTTGGAACCCCCAGATTTCCGGCAGTGGTTTGGGAAAGACCCAAGAGCTAGAACTCCGACTCCACCCCCCAGCTCTCTGCATCTGTGTTCGCATAATGGGGAGGCTTGTAAGATGGCTTTTAAAAAGAGACCTCTACTGCTTTAAAACAAAGTTCACTACTATTTCAGCTCTTGCTAACGCGCTTTTCCTCTGGATTTATCTGCCTGTATCCCCTGAGTGAGGGAGAGGGAGGTGTGACCAAGGCTAACTTTCTAGAGGTTTCTCCAAAGCTTGGGGTCTCTAGTCTTGACGGTTACAGGGGCTCTATGCATGGGTGGCCACACTTGAGCCCCATGTCTTGGGTACCTCTGTGGTGAGACCCCTCCCCACCCCACGCCCCTAAGGAGAGTGGACCTCTGGGCTTCAGGGCAAGCTTTCTGAGCTTTCCCAGGAGGACACTGGACTTGTCCCGAGTTCCTAGACCTGCAGGGGCAGAAGGTAGCCCCTGCCACCAGTTTGGGACTTGGGGAGGGAAGGCTCCCTCAGGGTCCTGGGCCTGCGCACAGGAAGGGACCCCCAGACTGTGTGAAGATATCTAATTATCCTCACCCACACCTGGGAATTTGCGGTGCCAGAAGGATAGATTTGAAGGGCCTGGGAGTTGTGCACGTGTGTGTGCACCCCATTGCACACCAAGGCAGGAGACCCAAGGTATGGGGAGATGGAGATAGTGGCTGGCGGGGGGGGGGGGGGGGGGGGGGGGGGGGGGGGGGGGGGGGGGGGGGGGGCGGAGTGGGCACGCAGGGAGTGGCCCGTGTGCTCTGGGGAAGTAGATACAGGTTGAGCAGATGGAAGGAAGGTGCTAAGGAGGTCCTGGGAGGGCCCTAGAGGCCCAAGAATAGGAGCCACTCCCCCTCCTCCCCTCACCTCTGTGTTGTTTTTGGCGACCTGCCCAGTAGGGCCTTGGTTGAGCTGCTGCTGGCCTCACAGCTCTGGGGCCTCAAAGTGAGGCCCTCAGAAGGGCAAGTGGGTGGGGTCTGTAGGCTGGTGGCGGGAACTTCACAGCCACGCTCCTGGGCTCTGGGAAGGTGCCCTGTGCCCCAGAGAAAATGTCTGTGGGGGAAGAGATCCCTGCTCTCAGCCCCCAAGGGAACTTGTACAGAACGCAGGCGTGGGCGTAGAGTGACAGTGTCCCGGACCTCCTTATGAGGCACTGAGCCGCCCCTCCCGGTCCACTGAGAAGCTGGGAAGTCTGGTCCAAAAAGGAGATCACAAGGTGATGTTTACAGACCCTACCTACAGTTTATGAGATGTTATAATCCTTCAATTCCCTGTGAGATGGGTGTTTCTATATCTACTTTACAGATAAGGAAACTGACACTCAGAGAGGGTTAGTGATTTGCCCAAGGTCGCACAGCCCTTATGTGGTGAATCAGAGTCTCTGTCCTCTCTTCTCTGCTCCCGCACTCGGCTGCCCCCTCAAAATTACCCAGTGATTGTTTTGAAAGTGCCGACTCCCGGTTCTTCCTCCGAATGAGAATCGTCATAGAGATCTGGTGACTCTGCAAATCCAAACGGTCGCCAGGTGCCTCTAACGCAGTTCTCAGAAGAGGGGCTGGAAACTCCTACTCCGTATCACAGTGAGGCAGAAGCAACTGATGGGAAGGGAGGTGTCAGGGCTCCCCTTTTTCCTTCTGGTGGGTGGCTAGAACCTTCTGGCTGGCCAGAGAGAGATGCTCCCTCTCGGCCTCCATTTGATAGCTGGTCTCTGGCACTTTGGCATTCCCTGCCCTCCCAGGTCCTCTTAAAGGAGCAGGTGGCTGGGAGCAGAGAGGAGCTGCTGCCCTGGCCTTACCCCTGCCCTTTCTCTCCCCCCCGCCCCCTTTTCTGAGCTGCCTTCTTCTCTGGCCAGCGGAAACGGAGTGGGCCGAGGGTGGCCCCCTGAGCTCACATCCTCTGGCTGAGCCTAAATCAGGAGCGCCCCTTCCACCCCCAGGGCTAGGCCGGGGAAGCGGATTGTGATACAGGGGAAATGCTCGGAGCCACCGCCAGGAACCAGGACCCCCCGCCCTCCAGCCAAGGTCCCAAGCCCAGTCACTCTGAGCCTCTCCCCCACCGCCTTTCCGGCCATTGTTCTGGAAAGAACAGAGCCACCCAGCCTGGCCCTGCCCCTGTTCCTGTCCCTCCGGTCACATTGTCCTGCCACTCCCCGGAGGGGCTGTATCTCACCACTGAGCTACCCCATTCCGGACTGTCCAGGCTGGCAGCAGCTGGAGGGACTTTTCGTGTGTCCTCCCTGCTGACCCCCGGCGTCTTCACCGAAGCTCAGAGAGGTGCCCTGGCTGGCCAGGGTCGCGCAGCCAGTAGGGGGGAGAATTTGAACCACACGCTTCCTGCTTCTAAAGCCCCTTTCCTTTCTGTCGCCTTGAATGGTTCTGTGTGACAAGGACTTTCCAAGGGGCCAAGAGGAAGGCTTGGAGGCCTGTGTGTCTTTCTAGCAGTCCTCACCCCCTCTCCTCTTCTGTCACTGCCCAGCTGTGTGTTTACCTTTTCCGCCTAGTGCATAGCTTACTTCGGTTCAGCCCTAAACGTCGCTGCCGCCTCTCTTCCCACCCCATGCTCCTCACTACTGCGTTGGTCCCTCCCTGTTGGAATGAAGCCCTGTCTTGCTGGGGTATTCAGGGGCCCACCAGGGCCTGGAGGGCAGGCCTGGACCAGCATGCTGGCACCCTGCCCAGCCTGGGTTGAGCCAGGCCTCCTCCTTCCCAGCATGGGTGGGTTCCAACAGGAGGCAGGAGCCCGCCTGTGACAGACACTCCCCTTCCTCTCCCAGAGCTCATCGAGGGCCGCCCCCTCCTGTGCCCTGGCCTGTGCCCAGAGCACACCATTCCTGACGGGGATGAACCAGCATCCTGCCCATGCCCATGGCCTCTCTGGCCACACCCAGTAGAGAGCCCTGTGCCCAGGGCATGACCATCTCTGCTGGGAGCCTGTGGGTGCAGAATCAGCAGTTATCACCCTGAGAGGAGCCAGCGGGGGGACCGTACCAGTTTTGCGGGAGGACAGCGTGTGGGCCATCATGGCTAACGTGTAAGGAGGCCTAAAGGGCAATGGCTCCCGTCTTTGCCGTGTGGACCAGGGTCAGGCATTATCCTCACAACCCTGGTGAGCCGGGTCCATGATTGGCCCATTTTACAGATGAGGACACTAAGCCCGACAGGTTAAGTGACTCCCTCAGGGTCCCACAGCCAAGACATGGCAGAGCCCGGCACAGTGCAGGTTCTGTCTGATGCCACCTTCTTCACCACACTCCACTCGGGGATGCCCCTGGGCTTGAGCCCAGTCCTGTCATCTGCCCTGCAACCCTCCAGCATCCAGGGCCCCTCTCCTTTCTCTCGCAGCCCCCTCGGCCCAGCGAGACAATGAGACACTCCTTAGCCCTTGCAGGCAGGAATGCTAACCATGCGTTCGTGGGCCTGTCCATTGATGGCACGGCATGCCAGCCCCCCCCCCCCCGCTCCCGCCCCCTTTGGCTCTATAAACAAGCTGGGCTGGGGGCCCAGGGAAGCCAGGCCACTGCCGCAGCAGCTCCCCGCACTGGGTGCCCTCAAGCCGATGGGCCAGCGGGCCGGGTGGGGAACCACAGGGCCAGGGCCACAGAAGGGCCATGGGGCAGATGCTTTCTTGCACACCCAGAGGTCAGCTGGACTGGGGAGCTGGGTGGGGAGGGAGCATCGGTTAGGATGCAGGTGAGGACGGATTGATCACTCTCGTGTGTCCTGATGCTTTCTGCTCTGATCCCCTAGAGCTCCTGGGCTCCACGAAGAGACTCAATGTCAACTACCAGGACGCTGACGGGTGAGTCTCAAGAGCTGTGGGGTGGGGGAGGGGTCAGGGGAAAGCCCCGGGCCCTAGAGTCCCTTCCCCTCGCAAACTTGGCCCTTGAATGGTGTTCGCTGAGCACTCCGGTCTCTGCCCACCCTCCTGCCTGTGGAGTGAGCACAGGGAGGGAGCCCCAGTGCCTCTCTGAGGGGCCTCCTGGGTCACATTCCTGCTAGGCCCCCTTTTTCTCCCCAGAGGGTAGGAGCCCGCGGGCTCCTGCTCCCACGGCCCCCTCCCCTGCGCTGGCTGAGGGGGGGAGGCCAGACAAACAGGCCTCTCAGCCCAGACACTGAGCCCTTTCATGCTGGAGCCCCGCTGCTCTGCGCTCCCACGGCAGGGCTGGCAGGGTTGGGGAGCGGGGGCACAGTGGGCAAGTAACTCACCCCTGCCAGCCTCCGGGATGAGTCTAGTGTGGAAGACCAGGATTTGGAGGCTGGGGGACTGCTCGCTGACACCCCTGCCCTGTGTCCCACCACCTCAGGTTCTCTGCTCTCCATCATGCCGCCTTGGGGGGCAGCCTGGAGCTCATAGCCTTGCTGCTAGAAGCTCAGGCCACCGTTGACATCAAAGACAGCAATGGTGAGACCCCGGTGTGTCCCCTAGCCAGACCCTGTGGTCAGAGTTTGCTCCTGCTACCCCCTAGCAATGCTATCACGTGTTGGCACAGCTTCTCTGGCCTGCAAAGGCTTTACCTCTTTAATCATCACAGCCTTCTGGGGGTAGTGGGTGATACTAACACCCCATCATCCAGATGAGGTGGCCGAGGTTACCTTCCTGTCGTGAGGAAGCACCCATGGTGGGCAAGGTGGGATTCTGGCTTGAGCCCCATACGATCAGACATCTCCCTGGCCAGAGTATCATCCCTTCCCTTGGGTCCGTCTCCCCCTCCAGCCAGGGTGGGCCTACAGTATGCTCAGTTCCCTCCCCTGACCCCAGCGCATCCCGGGACCTCCTCCTCCGATCCGCCTTCCCTCCTGCAGGCATGCGTCCGCTGCACTACGCAGCCTGGCAGGGCCGGCTGGAGCCGGTGAGGCTGCTGCTGCGGGCCTCTGCGGCCGTCAACGCCGCCTCGCTGGACGGGCAGATCCCGCTGCATCTGGCTGCCCAGTATGGACACTATGAAGTGGTATGAGAGCCTTTTGCCCACAGGGGCGCTGGGGCCAGGGGCAGGGGGCGTGGGGGTGGGCGGTAAGCTGGCCAGGCCAGACACCTCCCTCCGCTCCCTCCACCCCAGTCAGAAATGCTCCTCCAGCATCAGTCCAACCCGTGTCTGGTCAACAAGGCAAAGAAGACGCCCCTGGATCTGGCCTGCGAGTTTGGGCGGCTCAAGGTGAGGCCTGCAGCCTTTAGGGTGCTAGGGCGCGAGCCCCCGTGGGGTCCCGGGAGGAAGCCCTACCTGGGTGCTGGTTGCTGCAGGTGGCACAGCTGCTACTCAACAGTCACTTGTGTGTGGCGCTGCTGGAGGGTGAGGCCAAGGACCCGTGTGACCCCAACTACACCACGCCCCTGCACTTGGCTGCCAAGAATGGCCACAGAGAGGTCATCAGGTACCCACTGCCCCCTTCCCCCTTCCTCATCCCCTTCCCATGGAATGGGTGATGTCCCCTCGGTGCCCTGCCGCCCTCTTCACTCTCGCTCTGGATCACTCTCCCAGCCTTGAGCAGCCTGCTTCCTCTCTTGCCCTCACCACCCCTGTGACTCGCCCCCCACTCCCCCACTCCACAGGCAGCTCCTGAGAGCTGGGATCGAGATCAACCGCCAGACCAAGACAGGCACAGCCCTCCACGAGGCAGCACTGTACGGCAAGACCGAGGTAGTCCGGCTGCTCCTGGAGGTAAGTGTGGGCACCCAGGCACCCGGCATATGGGAGGGGGTCTCCACCCACAGTGTGGTGCTTGGGTAGGCACTGGCCTTGCACCTGGAGAGCAGACAGACCTGGTTCAAGCCCCACTTCTGCCGGTCACTTGCTGAATGACCTTGAGCTCATCCCTGAGCCTATATGTCTAAGCTTCCACTTCTTCCTCTGTAAAATTTGAAAGCAGTAGGTACTGTTTACATCCTGGGTGGTCATGAGCACTGGGGGAAGTGGCAATCGAAGTTCTTAGTGTGTGCTCACACTGTGCCCGCAGGGCGGGGTGGATGTGAACATTCGGAACACGTATAACCAGACAGCACTGGACATCGTGAATCAGTTCACCACTTCCCAGGCCAGCCGAGAAATCAAGCAGCTGCTGCGAGGTGAGCGTGTGTGAGGTCAGGAGACCCAGCCTGGAGCGGGGGCGGGGGGCAGGGGGAGAGGGCAGAGCCACTCCAGTGGGTACTAGGAAGTGGAGCAGGAGCAATGTCCCAGGAGCAAGAGGTCACACTCCCAATCGTGGGGCTGCTCCGGGGACTGCTGTAGCAGGAACCTGGGGGAGGGTCGTGAAAGGGACAGGGGGGGCGGGAAGACACCCTAAGGACCCTCAGATGATGCCAGCCCTGCATCTTCTCTCAGAGGCCTCGGGGATCCTGAAGGTCCGAGCACTCAAGGATTTCTGGAACCTCCATGATCCCACTGCTCTCAATGTCCGGGCAGGGGATGTCATCACGGTGAGGACTCGGTGCAGGTGCATTGGGCAGGATGCTGGCAGGAAGGGCAGAACCGTGGGTGCGCTTGGGCGTCAGCTCCTTGTGGGGAGAGGAAAAGCCGGACCGTAGCTATAGGGCTAGCTGCCTGCCTCTGCCTGGTGCGGGAAGTGGTTGATGCCAGCACCCCGCATGCCCCTCTGCCTTAGGTGCTTGAGCAACATCCCGACGGCCGCTGGAAGGGCCACATCCATGAGAGCCAGAGGGGCGCGGACCGTGTGGGCTACTTTCCCCCAGGCATCGTGGAAGTGGTCAGCAAGCGAGTGGGAGTCCTTGCACCTCGCCTCCCATCGGTGCCCACCCCCCTCCGCCCAGGCTTCTCTCGGACCCAGCAGCCCCCTGCCGACGACCCTCTGCACTCTCTGACCTATGGCCAGCTCCCTCGGGTGGGCCTCAGCCCAGACAGCCCAGGTACATCCTCCCAGAGGGCGATGCTGGGCACCGGGGTGGGCGTCCGGCCTTGGCAAGCTGCCAGTCAGCTGTTGCTCAGGCCAACTGGGGCTCTAAGCCCGTTGCTTGCACCCCTGCAGCAGGTGACAGGAACAGTGTGGGCAGCGAGGGCAGCGTGGGCAGCATCCGCAGTGCCGGCAGCGGGCAGAGTTCCGAGGGCACCAATGGCCATGGCACTGGCCTTCTTATTGAGAACGCTCAGGTAGGAGGGAGGGGGCATGGAGGCCAGGACAGAGTCCTACGCCCCGCTGTCAGCTTCCCCACGTGCTGAGTTGCTCTTGTCCTGTCTCTAGCCTCTGCCTTCCCCCGGAGAGGACCAGGTGTTGCCAGGACTGCACCCCCCGTCCCTGGCAGGTAGGAAGGGTAAGTGGTACCCGGGCGGCCCTCCTCCATCCTGCCGCCCCTGATTCCATTTCGTTCCCTTTTCAAGACAACCTGAATCACCACTCTCTGGTCACCTACCACTCTGGGGAACAGCTCTTCACCCAGGACGTGAGGCCGGAGCAGCTGCTGGAGGGAAAGGTGTGACTCCCTGACCGGGAAACGGGCCGTGGGCCCGGGGTGGGATGGGCCTCAGTATGGACCCCAGCCCGGCTCTGGCCGGGCCCCTAGGGGAGGCTGGGGCTGATGGCTGGGCCCCAGACTCGGCTTTTGCTCCATAGACCCCGCTCTGTTAACTTCACTCTCTGCTCGCACGCCACAGGATGCACAGGCCATTCATAACTGGCTGAGTGAGTTTCAGCTGGAAGGCTACACCGCCCACTTCCTGCAGGCTGGCTACGATGTGCCAACCATCAGCCGTATGACGCCTGAGGTAGGTGCCACAGCAGGAGGGCAGCAGAGGGCCCAGTGGGTACCGGAGGGGACCTAACGGCACGGGTCTGTGTGGCAGGACCTGACGGCCATCGGGGTGACCAAGCCTGGGCACAGGAAGAAGATCGCCTCAGAGATCGCTCAGCTCAGCATCGCCGAGTGGCTGCCCAGCTACATCCCGGTAAGCAGGTGGCTGGCGCCTGCGCCCATCTCCGGCCGTGGCTGTGTGGGCCCCTCCTGGCTTGGGGGCTGAGGCTGGCTGGGGACCCGGCTCCACTGGGGTCCTTTTCCAGGCGGACCTGCTGGAGTGGCTATGCGCGCTGGGGCTGCCGCAGTACCACAAGCAGCTGGTGAGCAGTGGCTACGACTCCATGGGGCTGGTGGCCGACCTCACCTGGGAGGAGCTGCAAGAGATCGGGGTCAACAAGCTCGGTGAGGACCCTGGGGCCTTCGGGCCAGGCCCCCGCGTGCCTCCCAGGGTCTCAAAAACTTTTCAGGGGTCAGGCCTGGAAGGGAGAACGAGGTCCAGGAGCATCTAAGGTGACCGTTGGCAGCCCCCACTAACCCTGTTGCCTCGACCCGTCCCATCTCAGGTCATCAGAAGAAGCTGATGCTGGGAGTGAAGCGGCTGGCCGAGCTGCGGCGGGGCCTGCTGCAGGGGGATGGCCCAGCCGAAGGCGGCCGCCGTCTAGCCAGAGGCCCGGAGCTGATGGCCATCGAGGGCCTGGAGAATGGGGACGGTCCGGCTGCAGGGGGCCCGCGCCTCCTCACTTTTCAGGGCAGTGAGCTGAGCCCAGAGCTACAGGCAGCCATGGCTGGGGGTGGCCCTGAGCCGCTCCCCCTGCCCCCTGCCCGCTCTCCCAGTCAGGAGAGCATTGGAGCACGCTCACGAGGATCCGGGCACTCACAGGAACAGCCTGCCCCCCAGCCCAATGGTGGAGATTCCAGCACCCTGCAGGAGAGGAACCTTCCGGAGGGCACAGAACGGCCCCCTAAGCTTTGTTCCCCACTTCCTGGCCAAGGCCCTCCCCCTTATGTTTTTATGTATCCCCAGGGCTCGCCCTCCAGCCCAGCCCCAGGGCCACCTCCTGGCGCACCTCGTGCCTTCTCCTACTTGGCTGGTCCCCCCGCCACTCCTCCTGACCCACCTCGGCCCAAGCGCCGGTCCCATAGCCTCAGCCGCCCCGGCCCCACTGAAGGGGAAGCAGAGGGAGAGGCTGAAGGGCCAGTGGGCAGTGCCTTGGGGAGCTACGCCACCCTCACTCGGCGCCCGGGACGCAGTGCTCTAGCTCGGACCAGCCCCAGCCCGACGCCAGCTCGAGGGGCTCCCCGCAGCCAGTCCTTTGCCCTTCGTGCCCGACGCAAAGGCCCCCCGCCCCCACCTCCGAAACGCCTCAGCTCCGTCTCCGGCCCCACCGCCGAGCCGCCTCCACTAGATGGAAGCCCAGGGCCCAAGGAGGGGGCCTCTGTGCCCCGAAGGCGAACACTAAGTGAACCAACCGGCCCATCAGAGCCCCCCAGCCCACCTGCCCCAGCTGGCCCCGTGTCGGACACAGAGGAGGAGGAGCCAGGACCTGAGGGGACACCCCCATCTCGGGGCAGCTCAGGGGAAGGGCTCCCGTTTGCCGAAGAGGGGAACCTGACTATCAAACAGCGGCCGAAGCCAGCTGGCCCCCCACCGCGGGAGACGCCTGTGCCCGCTGGCCTTGATTTCAACCTCACAGAGTCAGACACTGTTAAGCGGAGGCCCAAATGCCGGGAAAGAGAGCCACTGCAGACGGCACTTCTGGCCTTCGGAGTGGCCAGTGCCACACCCAGCCCCTCTGCCCCCCTGCCCTCCCAGCCCCCCAGTGAGGCTCCTTCCTCAGCTTCTCCCAGCCCTCCCCGGCCTGACCCTAGTAGCCTTCCAACTCAGGGAGCTCCAGCCCCTCTTTCTTCCAGCTCCCCAGCCCAGCCCCCTGCGCCCCCCTGCCCCGGGCCTGCTCTGGAAAACTCGGCGGGGAGTCGGCGGCATGGGGAGACGGAGCCCTCAGCTTCCCCCGCCGCCCTCATCAAGGTGCCAGGTGCAGGTATGAGGCAGGGTCTTGGGGGGCGCGGGGGCACTGTTGACAAGCCTTGTGTCAAGCCCAGCCAAGTCATGGCCACCCTTTTTTGTCTCTGCAGGAACAGCCCCCAAGCCTGTGTCTGTGGCCTGTACCCAGCTGGCATTTTCTGGCCCTAAGCTGGCTCCTCGGCTTGGCCCCCGCCCCGTTCCCCCTCCAAGGCCTGAGAGCACTGGAGCCGTGGGCCCTGGCCGGGCCCAGCAGAGACTGGAACAGACCAGCTCATCCCTGGCAGCTGCATTACGGGCCGCAGAGAAGAGCATTGGCACAGAGGAACGAGAAGGGTGAGGGGTCCTGGGTGCTGGGCGGCCAGGGAGGGAGAGAAGGCTGTAGCGAAGGAACAGCTCCTCCTGAATCCGCTTCCGTGGGGTCCTGGGATCACTGGAGGTGGGGAGGTCCCCCAGACAGATCCTTAGGGCCAGGGCCACCCCTATTAAAACAGGAGGAGCCCAGGTTCTGAAGTTCCCCAGACGTGGCCTGTGGGGAATCCTGGGGACCACCACTTAGAGGCACGTGGGGCTGGAGCACACCACTTCCTCCTGGGCCCTGGAGTTCTTAAGGGACAGTAGCGCCTGCTGCCCCGGCAGGCCAGGAGAAGCAAGGGGCACCCCCTTCCCGCCCAGGGCCAAGGGGGTGCATTCTGATCCGACCCCGTCCTTCCCCCGCTCCAGCCCTCCCGGACCCTCCACCAAGCACATTCTGGATGACATCAGCACCATGTTTGATGCCCTGGCCGACCAGCTGGATGCCATGCTGGATTGAGACCCTCTGGTGGCCTTCAGCAGTGCCCGTCGGGACCTTCGGCGTCTGTTGCCTTTGCACCCTCCCCCCAAGCAGGGTCCCCCCCCTGCTGTGACAGGCCAGTGGCCCTTCAGCACTGCAGCTTCAGGGGGCGGTCTCCCATGACAAGCTGAGGGGACCTGTCAGAACCTCACCTGTCAGCAGGGCTCCCTCCCGCTGTGTAATCTGACCAGACAGCCCTGCCCCCGTGGACAGGGACCCTGGTAAGAGCGTCCTCCACCCTCCCGCCACCTCCAGCGTCTCAAGTCCCTGTGCCGAGGACCTGCTCACACCTGCTCTGCTGTGCCGTCCTGGCACTCTGAAAGCTGTGCGTCTGCCCCGTCCCCGCAGGGGTACACAGGACATGTAAATAGGCAGCCGGGGGCTTGCTGTCAGCGGTGGTGGCAGTGCCCAGGCCAGCCCCTGCCCCTGCCCTAGTGAGGCACAGCTGGCAGCGTGGGGGTGGTGGGATTAACAGATCCCCAAAGTCCAAACTTTTTCAACTGTAAATGTTATTTTTTAAGCAGAGAGAAATCCATATATTTTAAATGGAATTTATTCTATCTATAAGCACCTGAGGGCACAGGGGAAGGGGCTTCGGATCACAGCAAGAGTGCCCACTGCCCACCTCGGGGCTGGCAGCCTGACCTGGGTTGGCCCAGGCCCCGGCTCTGTAACCATTAACCTCTTCTCCCAACTAACACCAATGAAAGTGTCATTCCACATGATCGGGCTGTGTGTTTGGATCTGTGTTGTGTACCTCCGGGCCCAGGGTTCTCACCTGAGCCAGACCTGAGGGCTCTTGCCAGTGTGGAAGGAGGAAGGCTTGGGCCCTCCCCTCGCTTTCGGGGCTCCCTCACCAGCCAAGGTCTTGGGTGGGCCCCTTGGTGGCTGCCTCATGGACCAGCCACAGATTTTTTTTTTCTTAAGCAATTTACAAGTTTTAATACAAACCAGTCTACATTCATTCCTAAAAGGCTCATTTCCAGTAAAAAATATACACCAGTAAAAATATTCTCACAGGAGAACTAGGGCAGGGGGCTAAGAGGAGCCCTGGGCCGCGCCCCCAAGACCGAGGCTCAAGGCCAGCCTGAAGGCAGCACAGGAAGAGGCGCCAAGGCCAGTGGGGGTCTTCATCTTCCGGTCTGAGCGTGAAGCTCCCCCGTGGAGGAAGGAAGGGGGAGAAACACTCAGCCACACCCAGGCCCGTACCCCAGGAAGACAGGTTGGAGCGCAGGGAGGATGCACCACCACTGCTGCCTTTGACAGTGGCCTGTCCGGACCTCCCGTGGCTGCTGCCCCTGAGGTCCTGGCCCCACAGTTCATGGCTCTGCCCGGAGACCCAAGAGCAGAGGGCCCTGGGTTAAGAGCCCCCAAAGAGGGGGGCAGCCCACAGTTGGAGGGGGCTAAGGGCCTCTCTACTAAGTGCACTAGGTCATACATTCAAAACCAGACTGTCCTGATGCTGAGGCCACGGTGAGCCCTGGGGGTCAGGACGGCGGCTGAGTCTGACGCAGAGCCGGGCCTCCGGTGCCATGGGGCGCGAGAGGGAACCCTGAAACCTTCACGATCCCAACTCCCCAGACTCAGGAACTGGTCTGGCTTTACCCCCGGGACCAGGGCAACTATGGCCACTGTGGCCAATGGCTCAGAAGGGGGAGTTCATGCCCAGCTTCGTTTCAAACTGCAGTTTCTGTCGCTTCTGGTAGCGAACCCGGACCCTGGTGGGGCAGGAGATGAAAGCAGAGGTTAGGACAGAACCCCAGACCGCGAACAGGGCAGGGACTCCAGAGAAGGAGGGAGGTGCGGGCAGCGGGCAGTGGGGGAACAGTGCCCGGAAAGGGACAGGCTTCGGGAACACGCCTGCCCCCCGAGGGAGGGCCCCGTTGGTGGCTCACCGAATCTCATGCAGCTTCACGATCTCGTTGGTAACCACCACAAGGACCAGGGAGAGGCAGCCCAGGAGCCATGTCAGCAGGGGCACATCCTCCAGGCCGAAGTGGACACGGCTGTCCCTGTGCGTCCACAGCTGCAGGTCCACGGCCGTCTGGACCACCTGCCCCAGCAGACTGCAGGAGGCAGTGACAGCTCTGCGTGAACTTGGCTCTTCTTGCCCCCCGCCCTGCTTTCCCCAGTGCGGCTACCTCAAGGGGGACAGCATTCAACCTCTGGCTCAACCCCTACCTTCAAGCCCTAGTCTTGTCAAAGTCCCCTGCCCCTCCCCCCCCTCCGCCCGGAGGTACTCACACCACAGGCACCGTCATGGCCCACCAGAGGTTTGTCAAGGGGCTCTTTCTCCACAGGGGCTTGGTGCGATGCACGTGGGTGATAGAAATGAAGACTGGAGAAAACAGGGTCAGTAAGGCGGGAGGGGTCAGACTTGCCACCGGCCAAGGCCTCGCCCCCACAGTGCCCCTCCAGCCACACCATCAGCCCCTCCCTGGGAGCCCTCACCCGTGTGTAGGACAGTCAGGGCCGCAGTGAGCTTCTGGGCCGTCAGCAGCCCGTTGGCAAAGTCGTCAAACCAGGCCGGAGCTGTGTCGGCATGACTGCCAAAACAAGGGGTGGACTCAGCCCCCGCCGGGCCCCAGGAAAGTAGGGGTGGGGGGAGGGGGGCGGGCTCAGGACCCACCTGCTCAGCATGATGGAGGAGCAGTTGGTGAGGTTGCGGGCCCGGGAGCTGTCACAGAAGCTCTGCAGCGTGAAGCCAAAGCAGATGAGGCACGAGCTGACCGTGAGGCTGAATTTGAGCAAGAAGCAGAGCAGGAAGTAGTGCTGGGTCTGCAGAGAGAAGGGACACCTGTCACTCCCGTGGCAGCAGGCTCAGCTGGCTCTCCAGGAAGCGGGCAGGCCCAGGGACAGAGGACCCCTGCCGGCTCCGCACCACCAACTCCCCTCCGGCTGGAGGGCAGCTCTGACGGAAGCCCCCCAGGCTCTGTCCCTTACACACACACACACACACACACGCACACACACACAAGGTTCCATCCCTTACACACACACGCACACACACACACACAAAGGCTCCGTCCCCTACACACACACACACACACACACACACACAC
>NC_043716.1:53162524-53180800 GCF_006229205.1 Suricata suricatta | reverse complement strand
CCCCTACACACACACACACACGCACACACACAAGGTTCCATCCCTTACACACACACACACACACACACACACATGCACACACGCACACCCCTCCACAGGGCTCCGTCCCTTACACACACACACACGCACACACAAGGTTCCATCCCTTACACACACACACTTACACACAAGGCTCCATCCCCTACACACACACACACACACACAAGGCTCCATCCCCTACACACACACACACACACACACACACACACACACACACACACACCCTCTCAAGAAAGGCCCAGTCCAGGCTCACAGGCTCCACATTGCTTACCTTCTTAGGAATGGACTGAAGGTTCTTCCCTGTGGCCATAGACATGATGGAGCTATGCGGGGGCTTCCCCAGCAGGGAGATGCTGAAAAGCAGGGACTGGGTGAAGCATGGTGACTGTGACCTTTGGTCCCCCAATTTCCACATGGGTGGCCTTTCATGAGTTTTGGGGACTGAGGGCAGGTGTGGGAGGAGATGGGATAAGATGAGGGAGAGAGGAGACGTGGGCCCTGAGTGGGTCTCGCAGAACCTGGGCTCCCGGGGCTGCTTGGTGACACCCCGCTCCTGCCTGCTGGGGCGCGGAGAGGCAGCCTGACTCTCACCTGAGCAGAGGGTAGCAAAAGCAGGACAGCCACAGGATGTCAGTGGTACTCAGCAGTGGTGGCAGCTGAACGAGGCAAGAGAGGAACTGGACCAGGAGAGCCCAGGAAGCATGATTAGATTCTAGCAAATAGTGGGATGCCTGGAGCCCCAGGGCTGCCTGGCCCTGTGCCCAGACAGGTGCCCAGAGGCCCTGGGGCCACAGGGGCCACCATTCTGCTGACATGGTTGTCTCCAAAAATCCAGGGGTTCCACAGAGGCTAGGGGGCCCCTAGCTAGGCCGTACTGCATCCTCCCAATTCGCGACCCCACCCTCCACTGGCCCTGGGGGGGGGAGGGGCAAGGTCTGTGCAGGCCCCACCTCACCTGGATGACCACAAGAGTCAACTGGCATTGCAGCAGGAAGAGGAAGCACTTGCGAATGCCATAGGTGGCGTGCCGAGCCTAGGGACCGGGAAGGACAGACTGTGACCGGGCCTACAGCTGACAAATCTCAGCCAAGAGCCAGATGCCCCAGATGCTCCTGCTAGGAAAGGGTGGAGGCAAATAAAAGTGCCCGGGAAAGCCTCTCTTGGAGGTGAATCTACCCCTGGGAGGCCAGGTGGATCGTGGGTCCCTATTCCCCACCCCACACTGGCCCCACATCCCTGCCCCCGCCGCCTGCCCGAGCCCCCACCTGCTCAATGAGCCGGATGATGCTGATGGTCTCTTCCTGGCGAAAGGTCAGGGAGCAGGGCAGGCTGTTGAGCTGCCCCGAGAGCTGCAGGGGAGAGAGGCCATCCGAGGCCTGGGCCATACTGGTGCTGGTGGCGTAGCCAAAGGTCTCCCAGGAGCAGCGGGATGGGTACAGGGGATCCAGGGCAATGCTGCTCGGCGCGGGGGGAAAGCATAACCCTCAGAGACACTCCGTAAAGACCCCATCTCCCACGGGACTAGGCGAGCACCTGCTCCCTCTCTCTCCACCATGTCCAGGTCCCTCGGTCCCAATCAGGGCAGGAGCGGCTGTGGAACGTGCCCCAGCCCCGTGTAAGCCCCCGCTCTAGGGCGTCGTCCTGACCTGATGTCGCTCTGGAGGAAAAGGCAACTGTTCCGAAGGTTGGCAGAACTGCCCAGGCAGCAGGTCACCTCCCCGTACTCCTGCATGATCTTGATCATCTCACACATGGCTGAGGGGCGGAGCGGGGGCAGTCAGGGGCCACAAAAGTCAGGCAGGCGGAGCCCTGTGTGAGGCTCCGGGCAGAGACCCACAGGGCAGGAGAACAGGAGACGGGGAAGCAGGCCCCTCTTTGGGACAATCCTAATCCCCGGAGCATGAATATCATGGAAGGACTATCACTTCTGACTCCCTAGAATGGGCATGCCCACAGCCCCAGCCCCCTGGGTCCCCAGCTCGTCCAGCACAGAGCCCTCTACAGTACTCACTCTCGGGGGTACAGTCGGTGAACAGGGGCACCAGCAGAGGCACGTTGTCGATGTTCTGCAGGTGGGGGCGCACCTGGTGGATGCCCCGGGGCAGCTTGGCCTGGAGAGAGCAGAGATGCCAGTAGCCTCATGGTCGGGGAGAAGGGTCCGTCCCTCCCTGCCCCCCTTCTCGGGACTGGCCATTCAGCTACCTCTGGGGGTGGAGGGGCACAGACCCTGCCGTCATACCCGGTTGCAGTCCTCCAGAAAGCTGGGGAGGTCACTATCTGTTGGCTGGAAGCTAATGAGGTCGGAGTGACCCTCCTCCTCCATCAGAAGGAGCCCTTCCGCATCGTCTCGGGACACTGTGGAAATGAAAGCCTGTCCTTCACCTTGAAGTCAGCCTTTCTGGGGGCCTTCCCTTGCCCTGAAGATGGCAGAGAGCTTCCTGCTTCCGGTCTCCTCTCCTTCACTGTCAACTGTTGTTACCGCAGGGAGACGAGAGCCATTTTCCAAGGGAATGCACTTATCAGGAAGGATCTCTGGCTCTTTGTAGCTGTAGCTCCCAGCAGAGAACTGCCCACACCCACCCCGTCCCCACCACAAACCTTCGCCCTTACCCTGATTCAGGTCGTCATGCAGGGAGCCAGCATGGCTGGGGCTGGAGGGGGGGATCTCAGAGCCAGGCATGTCCCCGTTGGGCGTGAGAGAGATGTGGCAGTTCCAACCTGTCTCCAGGCCCATCTTTTCTGCAAACACCTGCAAAAAGCAGATGGCAATGAACAGACGGGCCCACAAGCCCATGGGAGACAGGATCAGGGGCAGCAGAGGGAGATGGCTGTCCCCACCTTGCTTTTGAGCTCATCCTCCAAAGAGAAGTAGACGAAGCGGATGCAGGCATTGACCAGCCCATCGATGAGGCGCACAATGTCCAGCCGGGCCTGGTACTGGGAGGACACCATGCCCATGAAGATCTGGCCACTCAGGGCCTGCATGCAGTCCTCCTTCTCCAGCACCTCCCCGATCCCTTCTTCAGGCAGGCACAAGGCACGCAGCCCAGCCAGGAACACCCAGGAACCAGCAGATTCCAGGAGGCAGCCCGGGCCACACACACAGATGCCACACCCAAATCAACGAGCAGGTGGGCCCCGGGGGACCACACACAGCCACGCACGCACGCACGCACACAGCCAAGACACACAAAGGAGCCAACAGACAGAGGAGAAAAGACAATGAAAGGTACTCATCAGTCAGGTGACAATCCTCAGGGGTAACAATAGAGCTCAGCCCCAGTCTGAGGCTAGGGGGCTGCCCTCACTCAGCAATGGCCTCAATTCATGGTCCCCTGGGTCATAAGACCCTGGGAGTCTGTCTGTTTGGTGGAGCGGGGAGCGGTAGGGTGGCTCTGAGTCCCTCTGTTCCAGCAGGATTGTGACCTGGCCTTTTGTCTGATTCAAATAAGGCCAGCATTCTATAAATACTGCTGCTCTATAACTTTCAAAGAAAGCCCTTCGCGATCCAGTATCCCACCGGAGAGTCACCCCAAACCCGTGAGAAGGGCAGAGCAAGCACCTACCTATCCATGAGAAGAAGGCTAAGCGACTTGCCCACATCCCCAGGCAGTGAGTGCCACCTGGATGCTGTGGGGGCCCCCCCTCCGTCCCCTCTGCTATGATGGATTACACGGCCCTCCAGGAGCCCTCCCCACTTGGGGCCCCCCCGGGATGGACATGTGCGGTACCGTCAGAGCTCCAGCTATTCCGGCGGGTGCTCGGCTTGATGGAGACAGTGCTGGGCAGCTCGCACATGGTGAAGATGCTGCTTTGGCCGGGCACCTGCACCAGCTCGATGCACTTGCCATTGAGCTGGGAGGACAGGGTGCAGCTCATGGGTTTGTAGGCAAAGGCAGAGCAGTAGCCAGACAAGCAGGCTCGCTGGTAGAAATCCAGCACTTTCTTTCTGCCGGAGAAGCAAAGCAGAAGTGAGGCGAGTGGTCCTGAGATGCCCCCCTGCCCACGGGCCGGCGCGGCTGCTCCCAGCGCTGGCGTGTGCCTCCTCACCCACCTGTCAGAACTCGAAAGAGGGTAGATGTCGGCTCCGTCCCAGAAGTCTGTGCAGGCCTCTAAGACCACGTCAGCCGTGCCATGGGACAGCATCTGTTCCGTGCCTGAGGCGGGGAGGAAGAGGCCGAGCCGTGAGTACCCCAAGCCACTGTTGCCCCTCACTCCGGCCTCAGGGAACACCCCGCCATCCTTAAGGGTGCTAAGGAGCCCCTGGGGCATGGAATGCCTGCCCAGGCCTGTGTGGGATGTGCCAGGCTTGCTGCAGATGCTAGGTTGCCCATCCGTCCAACAGTCCTGGCCCCCGTGGCCAGGCCATCCCAGCCCCCGTCCCCAAATCCAATCCCTGCCACATGTGAGGAAGACTCGGGAAGCTGTCTAGTGCTCATCTGCCCAGGCAGCCCCTGAAGAGGGACGCCTAAGAGAAGCCCCGCTCTGCCAAGGCCCAAAAAGGACTGATGCTGGCCAAGCATGGAAGGCTCACTGGTGGTGGTGTCTTTGATGAAGAGGCTGATCATGTGGCTGAGGGGGGGGCGCCGCTTGGTGACACAGGAGAGCCTCCCCAGCGAGGTTTCCTTCACCATCTCAGCACTGGGGAGGCGGTAGAGCGCAAGGTGGTTTTCCTGCTTGAAGAGTTCCTTGGCCCCAGGAGTGAAGCCTGCAGAGGGAGGGAGAGCAATCCAGGGGGTCCGGGAGGAAGCCCACGGCACTGCACCGCCCTCCCCGGCATACACGGAGAGAAGCCCAGTCCGGCTGCGCAGCTTCCCTCCCCCTGCTCATCCCGCCTGCCGAGCGGCGCCTGGGTGAAGGGGGTGGTCAGAGGCTGAGGGCCGGGGCCCCTGGCTGGCTCAGTTGGTCGAGCGTCTGACTTGATTTTGGCTCAGGTTGTGATTTCACAGTTCGTGAGTTCGAGCCCCACATCAGGCTCTGCTCAGACAGCATGGAGCCTGCTTGGGATTCTCTCTCCATCTCTCTGCTCCTCCCCCACCCATGCTTTTTCTCTCTCAAAATAAATAAACATTAAAAAAAGAAGAAGCTAAGAGGGTTGACAGCGCTTCTCATGTGGCCACGGGGCACCCGTGTGTCCGGAAGCAGCCGGCGCACCTATGAGGCGGGCCAGCTCGCAGAGGCCCCAGGGCACGTGCACAGGCAGGACGGCGCTGTGGCTCTCCTGCAGGGCGATGTTGCACAGGTGGTCCGAGAAGCGGCACAGGCGCTCGGTGACGCTGGCGTTGCACAAGTTCAGCAGCACGTTGAGACCCAGGGGCTTCAGGGAGGTGAGGTGGAGCTGCCAGTTGGAGTCATCGAACTGGATGCAGGAGGGGTTCTGCTGGTCCTGTGACAGGCTCAGCATCTCCAGGTGGTAGTCGCACACAAAGTCCTCTGCTTCGTACGGCTCGCCCTCCAGCCCGGGCTGGGTTTCAAGGAAGATGTGGAGGGGAGACGGCAGCCTCAGCCTGGAGGGTCTGTGCCCGCGCCCTGCACACCCCTCCCCGGAACCCTCTCCCTGCCCTTGCTGGCCTTCAGCTGCTTCTAGGAGCTACGCCCAGTGACGGCAGCACCCAGACCAGGCAGGGAACAATGAAGGGTCTCTTTCAGCCAGGGGGAAATACTTTAGAGGGAACCGCTGGCTTTCTGTCTTTAGAAGGTTGTAACTAGGAGAAAGGGCCTCGCCCCAACCAATTACCATCTGCGAGACCAGGAAGGGGGAAAGGGCCTACTTCCCGGAAGGGCCCTGGACGAGGCCTCAGCGGGGAGGCAGCCCTGCCTGGCCAAGCCTGGAGGCCTGAGAACGGAGGCCATGGCCTCTGCACCCCTCACTCCATCCATCCAGGATGGGCTGCACCCCCTGGCCTCTTCGGCAGGAAGGCGGGGACACCCCACGCTGCCCCCCACTCTCCTCTCACCTTGCCAGCCTCTTCTTCACCACCCTCCGTGTCCCTGCTGAAGCTCACGTTGGAGCCAGATGGGTGCTTGCTGCGGCCGTGTGCTTTGTGGTGAGAGTAGAACTCGGGGGGCTTGGGACCATCACCGGGCCAGTCACCGCGCTCCTGCTCATTGGAAAGGTGCAGGGCAGTGTTCAGGGAGCCGGCCAGGAGGGCGTCTCGTTCATGGGGCTGAGGAAAACAAGGAGCACAGGCCTGGGACCGGGGTCCCCTGGCGGCCATGGGCCAGGGAGGCAGGGCGGTTAGGTCCCTTCACTGCAGGTGTAGGGGACCCGCCTCAAATGCCCAGAAGCAGATCCTAATGGTGCTCGGGCTGTCCTCGCTCCCAGCCTCGCCCTCCCTGAGGCCACCGGCCGGGCCCAGAGCTGGGTCCCCAGGAGCCGGCCATACCTCCTCCTCTACCTCGGGGTGGCAGAAGGAGCGGGTGGACAGGTCATCTGTTAGGTCCTCGTGGCTGCTGTGTGGGGGCTCCACCTTCCCACTGAAGAACAACACGGTCTCCGGGCTGGGGTTTGGCCACGAAAGGATCCCCTGTTTGTCCACACAGCACAGGACCTGCGGGCAGAGACAGGAATTGGGAAGGGGGCTTGACGTTCCCTGACCTGCCAGGGTCCACATATGTGGCAGGAAGGCACCCCGCACGTGGCCGGGAGCCTGGCCTCACCGTGACAGAGCCCAAGCTGTGCAACAGGCTGGAGCTATAACTCAGCGTTGGCGATGTCCCCTGGATCACCCGCAGGAAGTGGCCCCAAATGCAGCGGAGCATTTCCTGGTGGGAGAGGTGAGGTCCAGCGTTATTTCCCCAGAGACAGCCTCTGGGGCCGGCAGAGGAAACAGTGCAGGGGCACCAGGAAGTTGGAGTAGAGAGGCATTGGTCTGGGCAAAGCGCCCAGCTGAGACAGGGGACTCAACAGCCGTCAAGCAGGGGAGCCCCAGGGTTCCACGAGGGGCCGGCTGGAGGGCGCTCAGGTTGGTGCGGACGGGGCCTGGCTCCCAGGTGTCCCAGGGGAGCGTACCTGAGAGGAGACGGCTTCTGTGTAGCTGCTGAGAGTGTCCTCCGAGAACTTGGCCAGCTGTGCGGAGAAGACGGAGCCAGCTTGGGGCAGCCGCCTGCACACAGGCCTCCGAGCTGGAAGGCTGGGGGCCCCACACCGGCAACACCCCCCAACACCTCTGGTAAAGGACACCCGGGCAGTCCCCCAATCCGGTCTGCTGAGCGCCACAACAGACGCTCACCAGTCTCCCAGGACCTGGCCCCGAGGACCTTCCAACCTGGAGAGCTGCCCGAGGCCTGCCCGCACGCAGGGCCCACACCCTGCACCGTTCGCTGGGTGCCCTCCTTTTGCTCCTGGTTCTCATTCTTTGTGCACTGTCCCCCCAGATGCCTTGGAGCCACCTACCAGGGAGCTGGGAGAGGCCTTGCTCATCTGGGCCAGGACGCGGGCTTCTCCGCAGGCGGTCGCCAGAACCCAGAGGACTGGAAAGAGCAGGGGGAGGATGGGCAGGACGCCGTTCACCTGTGAAAGCGTGAACCACACTGAAGGCTCCCAAGGATCTGGCGGCCTGGAAGGAGGGAGGGAAGGGCTTCCCTGGCCCTGAAGCCATTCCCTGAGTAGAAAGGGACAGCTGCCCAGGGCAAGAAGGGAAGACGGAAAGTGGGCATTCTTAAGTTAAAGCCTGAGGGACCCTGGGGCTGCGGAGAGAGAGGAACAGTCCAGACGCTGGGAGAGGACCCAGGCTCCACAGAAAGTGCAAAATACGATAGACGATCAGGCGGGGGTTACCTGTAGCTGGAGGAGGGTGTACTGCCAGGACGTGACCCCAGGGGCATTCAGCATGAAGCGCAGGGCATTGGTGATGAGGAAGCCGGCCTTTGGGGCACAGGAGAGGTGCAGCCTCAGCCCCGCACCCCGAGAGGGACTCGGGCTCTGAGGTTCCCCTTCCTCTGCCCACTCGCACACCCTCCAACCGACCCCAGCACTGGCCAGCTCACTCTGGGACCCCCGTCCTCACTCACATGCTCACTTGAACCTGGCCCCGCGGCCCCCCCCATCTCCTGGCCCTCTCCCCTGCCCCTCGGCCCGCCTCACCCACCAGGACCACAGGCACGGCATAGCGCAACATCACCGACTGCACTGTGAACCTCTCATTGTCCAGAGCAGTGACTGGGCGGGACAGGGCCATGTCCAGGCACCACCTGCGGAAAGGGGTGACCCTCTAGTTGGGCAAGCCCTCAGGAAGAGGCCAGAAACACGCACCCTCACTGGGCATCACTGAGTCAGGCAATCTCTCCTCCTCCTTGGCCCCCACCCAGTCCCCCCCTCCACCCCCTCAGAGTTCCAACAGGCAGCGGAACTTTCACCCAGTCTAGAAATGCTCATGAGACCCTAAAGAAAAGACCCCACAGAGGTGCCTGCCCTAAGGGAAGTGTGAACAAGGCTCCTTGTCACCCGCCCCTATCCCCTGCCCACGCAGGCACGAGAGACGAGGACAAGTCAGGGGACAGAAGGAAGGCAGGCCAGCAACCCTACCTGATGTTGTCAATCACAGGCGTCTCAAGGACTCGGAAGAGCCGATGCTGCTGGGGGTTCTGCGGCCCTTTCTTCACTTCTCCCCGGGGGGAAGGGGGCGGGGAGAAAGGGGGAAACAGGTCTCCTGGCTCCAAGACGATGTGTTCATCATCCTGCCAGCGAGGAATGGGAGGAGGTTGAGGGCCATTAATGGGTCCATCCGGAAGCCACTCTTCCTTGATAATTCCAGCTAAGTGAAAGCATCTCATTGGGTTAGGGACCACCAGTTGGCAAAGAGTCAGCTGGAGGGCGGATGGTTGGGGCAGCTGTGGAACTGGATTCCCACCAGCTTAAGGCCCAGAGAAAAGAAAGAACCGGACAAGAAGGAGAAAAATGTTCCAGCTCTTCTCCGTTCTTCTAGAGCCCTTGCCAAGAAGCCTGGGAGGTGGCCAGGAAGCTTCAGGATTAAGCCCTGGGGCCCTCCCGCCATTGCCTGTGGCTGCTCCCGTGGCCTTCCTAGGGGAGGAGGAAAGTCAAGAGCTACCTTGATCCCCCTCAGAGAGGCGAACGATTCCTGGCCGGGCCTCAGAGCTATGATGTCTCCTTCCACCAAGAGGCTAACTGGCAGGTTGACCAGATGTCCATCTCTGTAGGCCCAGTGCAGGGACCAGGATGGCGCAAAGGGCATGTGGAGGTCTGGGTACATGGCATCCGGCCACTTGATCTCCTTGCCATCCCTGAGTGCATCTGACGAGAATGGAAGGAGGAAAAGCACCTTGCCCACAGCTCCATACACCAGCCCCCCAGCAGCACACACCAGGGAGTGCGGCCTGCTCTCTCCTTCCTTTCCCAGAAGGCTGGCCGCAGCCCACACCATTCATTCCGACTCTCCTAAGGTCCCTTCCCTTGTGAAGCCTTTCCCACCACTCCAGCCCAGGCGCTGCCGCCGCCTCTGAACCCCTGAAGCTTTTATTCTATGTAGCCCCTTCCACGCAAACTTATTTCACAACCATGGCTGCGGGCTTTGAGGGGTGCAAAGATCAAAGAAGGCACAGTCCCTGCCCTTGAGGAGCCATAGCCAACAGGAGCGATGTATGTGGGCAGATAACAGCAAAGCAAGGCAAACTCGTGCTCAGAGCGTTAGGAAAGGTCCCAGGGCTGCAGGAGCAAAGCGGAGCTGATGCAATCGGAGGTGGCTTCAGGGCAAAAGGGAGCATTTAAGATGGGTCTTGAAGGATGGGCAAGGTCCGTCAGTAGGAGCTGAGGGAGGGAGGGGTGCAGCACACAGTAGGATGGCAGGACAGAGGCGCGGTGGTAGGGAAGTCCACAGTGATTGTAGGACTGGGGAGCGGTTTTCAGGTGAGGATGAGGAACAGGAGAAGCGGCTGGAGAGGAAGGCCGGGAAGCCTGGGCCAGAGGTTCTGGGATGCTTTGGTGAGCAAGAGGGAGCCATGGACGGTTCCTGAGCAAGAGACTAAGCTCTCAGAGAGCAGGGCCCATCTTTCTCAATCACTGTTGTACTTCCCGTGCCTGGCATGTGGCAGCAACTAATTGGTCATTTCAGAATGAAGTGACCTCTTCTCACTTAGCATATATTTGTTTTTTCTTTTTCTTTTTAATGTCTATTTTGAGAGACAGAGACAGAGAATTAGTGGGGAAGGGGCAGAGAAAGAGGGAGACACAGAATCTGAAAACAAGCTCCAGGCTCTGAGCTGTGAGCACAGAACCCGACACGGGGCTTGAACCCACGGACTGTGAGATGATGACCTGAGCCGAAGTCAGATGCTTAACTGACTGAACCACCCAGGCGCCCCTTGTTTGTTTGTTTTTAATGATTTACAAGACCATGTGCTCTTGGGAAGTGGGAACCACCATCTCTCAGAAAAGCCTAACACCACCCAATCCAGAGCCAGGGCTTAACCACTACCTGAATGAAAGGACAAGAAGAAATCTGACTGGGCAACTCCCTTCTTTAGGAACAGGGCTGGTCCATATGGGTCTCCTGGCTCCGGGCCCCCAACCCTGATCCTTACAGGTCTTAGACGTCTCTGGCTCATCTTCCCACCTGCCCTGGCTCAGTACCACCGACAAGACAGACGTGGACGGGAAATCTTGGGTGATCTCCTGCCCAGAGAGGGTCTCCTCTGTTAGTCTCCCACCGTTAGCAAGCCGGTAGCCTTCCTGCGTGCCGTGCCCAGGCCACTACCTGCATGAGCCTAGCTGTCCCTGGGTCTCACTGTCCTGCTCAAAAGAGGACAGGCCAGCCTTCTAACTCTCTTGATGTCAACAGCCACCAGAATGCTGACCACAGGCAACACCCGTGTGCTGGGCTCCTGGCTGGGCCTCAGGAGAAGAGCTCACAGGGCTCTGACGCATCACAGGGCACCCCTTCCCACCCGGCACCCCTGACCCGTGGCCTCACCTTGGATTTGGTCGATGATCCCTCGGAGCCTCCGCTCTACCTCCCCCCGCTTCAGCCGATCTTGCCGCCCGATGAGGATGAGGTTGAGAAGCAGCAGGAGGAACAGCGCCGAGGCGCTCACCAGCTCTGCCCCGTGGCTGCCAGGAAGGAGTGAAGGGGGGTTCTAGCAGGGAGAGGGGGAGAGGGGCGCCCCAACCCGGCCCCAGCCCCATCTGAAAAGAGTCTCTCGTTCTTATGCTGAGAGCAGTGAGCCAAGGGACTGAGGATTCCTAACAACCTGGGCATGGAGTTGGGGGGCGGGGAGCGGAGGCAGGGGCGGGGCCGGGTGGGGCGCTCACCTGCCCGCTGGCTGGCCCCCGTGGCAGCCCAGCAGCAGCAGCACCGCCAGCAGCATGAGCGAGGCTCCCGGCCAGTGGAAGCAGGAGCAGCGGTTACTGTGGTGCAGGAAGCTGTTCCTCCACATCTCCTGGGGGGCGGGGGGGGGAGTGAGGGGCCCCGGGAAGGAGCCAGACGCAGCCTCCTGCCAGAATCTGGCTGCCTTCTTCCCACACCCGCCTGCCCCTGCCCCTGTCCCAGCCCCCCGCCCACCTCCAACCCTCCCCCCCCAACCGGGGCTGCCTCTGTCCCACTGGGCTCCTGCGGCAAATGCAGGGTCATGGGCAAATCACAGGCCTGAGCACAGGCCTCCCACGCCTCTCCGCCATCCCACTCAGGCTCTGGGCTCCGCGTGAAGAAGCTTCCTTCACCTTCCACGTGAGACATTTCTTCCGTTCTTTCAGGTGTCCTTCCAGAACCGCTTCCAGCTGCTCCTTCAGGATGCTGAGGGCCTTCTGGGTGGACAGGCCCAGGGCCAAGGGCGGCTCGCCCTGGAGGAAAGCAGGAGGCCCTCAGCATCTCTCTGGGGGCCCCAGGTCACTGCCCCAAGTGGCCTGCCCACAAGTCCTCCCTCCTCTTCCTCCACCAGCCCTGCCCCTCAGGGTGTTTGCTCAAATCTCCACCACCTTAAAAATTCCCTACTCCTCAAGGCCAAGTTTAAAACAGAAACAGACACGCAACTCTCTCGACTCAGGGTTTCCTAACCCACCTTCCAAGGCCATCAGCATCTCCCACCCCTCGCACCGACTCACCCCTCACCTCCCATCTACCTCCTCTGTCATCTTTCTATTTCCTGGGGCCAAAAAATAGTGTGTTTCTCAGCAGGGAGAGGAGAACTAACAAAGAGACGGTAGCTCTTCATTGTTCCTACTAAAAGCATTTAGGAAAAAAAACCCACGATCTTCTGTTTTCCACCATTTCACAGAAGGGAGGGTGGTCCAGCATCAGGAAGGCCACGATCTCAGACAAAAGACAGCTGCTCCCAGGAAGTGGAACCATCATGTCACCAAGGGTGCTGGAACAGGGCATGGGGAGCCAGGGTCCTGGACAGCATGGGACCACCCACGTTCTCCTGTGTGACCCCAGCCTGGCCTCTCCTTATTGATAGCCCCAATCCTGGGCTTCACTCCTAGTTTCTCCTTCTCTGTTTCTTTCCTGTGCATCCACCCCAAGGCCTCTTAACAAATTCATGCAAGTTTCCAGGACGACCTCAGCCCCCATCACGGAGTCCACCCATCACCGCCAGGCTTACAATTCCTGAACTTTACCTCTAGCCTGACCACTGACCTGCATTCTGGCCTGTTTACTCAACTGCTATACTCTGCTTCACAGGGACTAGGTGTGGATTCATCCAAAACCCTGGAATGTGGCACTTCCGGGCCCAGACAGCACAGTGCCTGCGGTGACCCCCTCCCCCCAGTCCTTCCTCCCCTGCCCCCTCCCCAGTCTCTACCTTTCCCAAACCAACTGCAACATCCAGCCAGAATAGCAAACATCAGATCAACTGACCCTGTTTATCTCTCAAATCAAGCCCAGACTCCAAAGCATGATCTGTGATCTGCCCGTTTCTCCAGCCCCCTTTCCGGCATCTCTCCCACACCTGATGCAAGCCATGCTCTTCTCGCTCATGGCCAAGTACCTTTCTGCATTTTCCTACTAACAGCACACCGCCTGCCCCAGACAGCTCTTACTTCCCTTTCAAGGCTCAGCTCAAATATTATCCGTGCTGAGAAATTTTCCCAAAACCGAGGGCTGCACTTCCGGGAGAGGTCTGCATTCCAATAGCACCCTGGGCAAACTGGCTCACAGTGTGCGTCCTGGAGAGCTGTCATTACAGATTTACTTCTCTGGCTCTCCCACCTGGCTGCCAGTTCCTTGAAAACAGGTACTGAACTCTTCCATCTCCACAGCCCTGCAGCCAACCGCCAAGACGGGGCCTGGCACACGGCAGCAGCTCAGTGAACACTTGCCGAATGAATGCACACATGGCTTCAGGGATCCCGGTGACATCTCCATCCGGGGTTGTCAACCCAGGATCTCTAGCAGAAACACCTACAGCTTCTAAAAAGGTGGATGTCCAGGTCCCACCCCAAATTCATCCCTAGGTCGGGGATCCTGGGAAAAAGAACACCCCCCAGGAAGAACTGGGGTGGGGGGCAGGGGAGGGCCAGAGGGGAGAACCGGGCTTTTCCCAAGGCCATCCCAAGAGCACCGGTGTGAGCTTCCACCAGGAAAGGGTCTTGAGCAAAAGGAGCAAAGCCCTGGACTTGGGGCATCAAGAAAGGGACTAAGATTATCTACTGAGTCTTGACCAAGGGTGGCTGAGCTGGTGACACCCTCCTTGCCTTGGCTCACCGCCTTCCCTACTCGACATCTGCCTTCCCCGGGGTCTGCCCTGGCTTTGCCCATTGACGTTCCAGACCCCCTCCTCTGTGCCTGTCTCCATCCCCAGCCCTCTCCTTGGCAGCCTCGCCCCTCACAGGACCCACGTCTCCATGACTAGAAGGGGCTAGTGTCCTCCTTCCGGTCAGTGCCCCCTGGCTGCAGACCCGCCCTGGGGGGGCCCACCTGTGTGGAGCCCCCACACTGGCCCATCGCCAGCTTTCTCAGCCAGAGGAATGAGGACGGGCTCCAGAGTGAACGTGGCCCCAAGACTTCCCAGATCCCTTGCCTAAATCTCCCCTAATCCCCGCTCTCCATGCTGGCTTTGGGGGATTACGTAGATAAGAGCTGCTTCTTCCCAGAGGGGATAACTGGGCATTTCAGCTCAGGAAGAAATGGCCCTCTGGGCAGAGGGCCTATACCCCAGCATGGGTAAATACTGTACTCCGCCTCCCTCTGGCAGAGCTCCTGGGGCCTTCCTGAAAAGCCGTGGTCCAGGACAAATGAGCGTCGGGGAAGGCTCAGGTCTGCACGTCTGTGTCCCTGACTCCTGACGAGAAAGTCTCCTACATGGGGTGGGGAGAAGGAAGAAAGGAAAAGGGGACCAGAGGCCTTCTCGTGTCTAAGGGGCTGGCCCAGGAGGTGTTACCTGCTCTACCCAACCCAGGGAAGAAGAGGATTTGGAAAGGCACAGCCACTGTCCACAGGGCCTCCCATAACCCCTTCCAACCCTGCCCACTTCTCCCCCAGGGGCTTTATGAGCTCCCTCTCTGCAGGGGGAGACTTGAAGCTTCCCCAGGTGGACTTGCCAGGGCCAGGCCTCCAGAAAACCTCCCAGAGGCAGGGGAGGTCTGGCCTGCTGAGGTGGAAAGGCTGCCTGGCCAAAGAGATGGGGATTCAGCAGGCCAAAGGGGAAGGCTGGTTAAATCCCAGGGGGCTGCAGCTCACGTGGGAAGCTGCTGGGTCTGGGGTGCGGACCATGCTCAGGAGGGCAGGGAAGGGGTGAGAGGAGCAGCCAGGGAACCAGGGTGGTGCCCCTTCCTCCAGCCAGGACTTTAGCCCTTGGACCCCAGTAATTCCCCTCCGCCTGCCCTGTGGCTGTCCTGACATCCGCTGCCTCATTTCAGGTGCCCCCCAAACCCAGCGCCTCCCCTGCCACAACCCAGAAACTGATTCCCTCTCTCTCTCTGCCCCCAGGCTCCTAGGACTTGCACACTGCTGCTCTCCAGGGGTGGAAGGCATTGGGCCAGAGGGCAGCAGATGCTCCTGGGGCAAGGCCAGCAGAGGCCTGCGGAGCTGACTTTGTGCGTCTGCCCACGCATGTTGTGTCTGGCCAGGAACACCAACTCCAGACTGGCGATTAAAGACAGCACAGCATTGGAAAAGTAGCCATTCTATAATTACGCGCTTCCCGAAGAAAGGGCCTGCCCCTACAGGTAGGCCCTGGGGCGAGGACACAGCCTTCTGGACCAGCGTCCTCTGCCTGCCCCACCCACACCCCTCAATGCCACAACCCCTGGCTGACACGGAGCGGCAACACCTCACCCGTCTCCAGCAGGAGAGCCCAGTTACAGGGAAAACCACTGTTTACTCTCACTGCCCTTTCCCCGCTGCAGTGTGAGAGCCAACGCTGAGGACCCGGGTGGAACCTGGGCATTTTCAAGGGAAATTAAGAAAGGGCCATGCACGAGCGGGCCCTGCCGGCCCTTCTCGATATGACGAGTGAGGCTGGCCCCAGTGTGGAGACTGTACACGGATGCATATGGTAGACTTGAGAAAGAAGGACCCAACTCGCACACTCGCCGCCTGAAGGTCTGCTTTTCTTGCCCACAGGCCCAAGGAGGGTGAGAAAAGCTGCCCCCAGCCTTAAGTATCCACAGGGAGGAAGAGATTCTTCCTGCTTCCCAGATGCTCAAAATCTCCCACCCAGCCCCACCGCCAGACCCTCCCAAGAGGGTCCTGGGTGAGGAGGGATGGCCGGTGGAGATCTCTGCACCAGAGAGATTTACACTTCCGGCGATGCTTGCTGCGAAGAAGCAATCCCATCCCGTGGCTTCAAGTGCTCAGGCTCAACTGGACCCAGCAGAGTAGCCTGAGCCCCTCGGAAGCCCAGGCTCAGGAGGTGCTGGCCACAAATGCCCCTCCTGAGCGGGGCTTCTCCTGCCTGCCCACCATCAAAGAGGGGAGCGCATGGCGATTTAAAGGAGCAGGAGTGGGGGGAAAGGACTCCATCCGTCAAATCAGAACTGTAAAAAGAAATCTGCTACTGAATAGGACCAGCTCTGGGGGCTGGACGCTTAGCATCTGGGTCAGTCTAATGAGCCTTCCCAGAGCCAACACCCCTGAGAGCTCCCACATCACCTCGGTCAGGTTTCCCAGGTGGTCCAGAGCCACAAGCCCCTAGTCCCCAGCCCCGATCCTTTCAGGACCCCTCATAGGTCCACACTGCCTGCTCTTTTCCTTCCCATTCCACCTATTTGGGGAGCAGAATCCAGGTCCCAGAGGCTCAGGCAGATAGGTTACAAACATAGACGGTGACCCTTAGCCTTGACAACAGCAGATAGCCACTAATTAGAACTGGCTGGCCCCTGAGCCAAGTCCCCAGGTCACAGCTTTCGTGGCCAGTGCAGGTGGCGGGGGACCCACATAGTGCCTGAATCACTGAAGCCGGGGGCAGGGGGATCCTTTTTAGTAGCCATCATAAATCTCTTCTGAGCTTAGCCAGACACAAATTGGCCGTGTCTTCAGCCAGGCAAAGCCAAGCCTCAAGCTTCTTCCTCTTCCGGGCGCATGCTGACCTTGGCACTTTGACCCATCGACCCACCTTCTTCTTCCCGCAGCCCCCCAGGCTGAGGAAGAAATCAGCCTGGGTCTGACCCATGTGATCCGGCAAAAAGTCAAAATAAAAGAAAAAGGAAAAAAAAAAAAAGCCCCCTTTCAGGCCCCAGGGAGAGTTGGCATCCAGGCCCAGAGCTTCCCGTCACCTGTGCGTGGAGACCCAGGTCCCAGCATAACTCAGCAGGATGTCCCGCTGGGACACTCGGCTCCAGTCCTGCTCTGGGTGACTTGGGAGCCCGGCTGGCAGCTCCCTAGACACACGGGCACTGTGGCTCCCATCCTGAGCCTCCTTCCTCAGTCCCAGCAACCTCATAATCTGAGCTCCCTCTGGTTGGGCACCCATCTTCGAGACTTGCGCAAATTGCTAAGGGAAAGTCGGGCACCCAAAGCAGAGAACAAGGCGCTTGTAACAGAAATATAAAACCAAGCCGGCATACTCACTTTGGTGCATTTGCCCTGATGGGGCATCCATAGCTCTGTCTGCTTAAAGAGCATGGGGCAGAGCTTGAGCCACGAGAAGTCAACTACAGAACTTCCAACACCACCCTCAAGGAGGAAGGCGAAGAGGCAGGAAGGGGCAGAGGGAGAAGGTGAGAGGAGAGAGAAAGAGAGGAGAGGGCTGGGGAGCTAGGAGCCGGAGCCGGAGCCGGAGCGGAGCCGTGCTGCAGAGGAGGGGATCCGTGCCTGCTGATTAATTCAGCCTATTTCCAGTCACGCTGCAGATTTAGGGAGGGAGGAGGAGGCAGGGCTGCAACAGCAACGTGGGAGGGAGGGAGAGGCGAGCGAGAGGGAGGGAGGAGCCGGGCTGGGAGGAGAAAATTTGTAGATGCTCTGCCTGGTGCCCAGGAGCTTGGCCCATTCATCAGAGGCCACGGAGGGGTGAGCAGAGGGGCAGCCAAGGCCGTCCATGCATGGGGAGGATAAGCCATGCAGGGGATGGCGGCTGGGACCTGGGGCAACCGTGGCACCCAGGGTACCTGGACTCTCTCCCCAGACCCTCTCTCCTGGGCCCCCAACTCACTGGGCAAGGTAGGCGCCCGCCATCCATGAGAGCACCCCTAAATCACTCAGAGACTCCCCGTATGGAGCCACGCCAGCACCAGCTCTTCCCACAGCTCTAGCTGCAGGAAGGAGGGGAGAGGGGACTTGCCAGTTATTAATAGCAGCACATCCGCGTGCAGGGGAAGGACGGGCCATTGAGAAGCCTGGAGCAGTGGCTTCTAAGAGGCAGAGCAGGGGGCCCGGAATCTAGCGGAAGAATCCAGGGGAAGAATCCAGCAGAAGGGGGAGGAGCTGGCAGACAGGAAGGGCTTCTGAGGATTCCAACACCCTCCCACCAGGTTGAGGCGAGAGACCCCAACAGCAGAGATAAATATGCAGTCACGTTTAGACGCACCTGACAAAGAGCTTCTGGGACAGGAGACCCCTGCAGACATGGGGGGCCTCATCTCCCAGCCAGTGACCTGGGGCTCCAAGAGCACTTGGACCCTGAACTTGACACAGGGGCAGCTCTCAGCACAGACCCCCAAAAGGCCTTGGGAGTGGACCACAAACTTCTCAGCCTGGGTCTGGGCCACCCTCAGGAAGGGGCTGTAAAGCCCCAAGGGAGAGGAAGCAGCCCAGCAGGTCCGATAACTAGAGAGCCTGAGCACTTTTCTCCAGGGCCCTGTTTCCTAGACAACACCAACAACACCATGTCTCCAGCTGAGGGGAG
>NC_043716.1:53142598-53162424 GCF_006229205.1 Suricata suricatta | reverse complement strand
GCAGCGCTGTACCCGAGAAAGAGAAGCCCAGACGCTCACTGCCACAGCAGCTCCACCACAGTGGACTGGGGGCGGAGGAGATAAGGTTCTGATGGGGACAGTGAGGACCGGTAGGTCCTGAAGCGGGGAGGGGGAGCAAAACCTCAACCAGCAACAGCCAAGAGGATCCTGGGCTACAGCCAGGGAACAGCAGGCCCTTTCCATCAACTTCCGCCACCCAGCTCTTTGTTCCCACGCTTCCTTGAAGCCCGGACTCTTGGAGGCCACGGGGGGCGATCTTTACAGGCCTGTGTACACAACTCACAAGGCGCCTCTGGTGGAAACCTTGTCCGGCTCTGTTTCTTAGCTGCTTGTTCGATCAGTTCCTCAGCTGGACTGTAAGCCCCTCCAAGCCAGGGGCTACCTCCCCGGGGCCGGGAGTGCCTCCAACCCAAAGGAGGTATTCCACGAATGTGCCTGATGATGCTTCCAGTCCAGGACGCCTCTCTCCGGAAGAACAAAGACGAGGGTAAAGAAAAATTCTCTAGGAAAAACGGCCCCTGAGACTTAACCTTCTTGGGCTTTCGAGTGTTCTTACTCAGGCCTGAGAGAGAAACCAGCCCGCAGGCTGGATCACAGAACTGTGTTTCCCCAACTCACCAGAAACCCGGTGTTTCAGCAACAGGCTGGAAGCAGAGGACAACACTGTTCTCTGTTGAGACACTCAGCCTCACTCAGGCAGGCCACCGCATCATACAATATCAAACCTTCTAGGGGGTGCTTCCCTGGAATTGAGCAGTGCACAGCTCTGCAGCTGTGCACAGCGGCCTTGCACCCAGGCTAGGGGAGAAGCAAATGTAGCTTTTCCTCTGTGCCAATCCTACTAGGATGGACCCTGTAGACCAGCCAGAGGTGTCCGTGAACAGGATACTGAATATACCTGCTTCAAGTTCAGGCCTACAAGCCTGGTCCACAGCTGGCCCAGAGGCATGTAAAGCCTGGAGCTGAACGAGTTGGCAGTCAGCCAGGCTCCACCAGGGACCAGCGTGTGGACCCACAGCTCCCTTTCCAGCCCTTCCAAGATCTCTTTGGCAGGAAGATCACTATCCGTAAGTTCAAGTTGATAAATATTTCCTAAGCCCTCACTGCATGCCAGGCTCTATGCCGGAGCCACGGACACTGCGATCGAGTGGGGGCAGATCCTTTCAATACCGTGTGGCAGGGACAGTGGCAGAGGGACGGTGACTGCTGGAAAGAGGGTCCTCTGGAGGAGAGGGAGGACTTAGCAGGAGAAGGCGATGGCTCTTGAAGAAAGAATCGCAGGAGTTTGTCAGGAAAAAAAGTAGGAGCCTAAATGTGGACAGTGTGTCCAAACGCTGAAGCATTCAGAATTAGTAGTGCGAAAGGCCAAGGCGGGGGAGGCTGGGGACACCGGGCCAACAAGCAGCAGTGGATTACAGTCAGGCTTTGGCCACCACACTCAAGGTGGCAGCAGGTGGCGCGGAGTCACTGGTGACTTTGAAGCAGAGGGGACAAAAGGCGGTCTCTGCATTCTGGATACCTTTCTCTGACAGCAAGCAGAGGGAGGAGATCAGGGACAGAGGGCCCCGTGGGAAGCTGTGGCAGAGTCCAGGCAAGAGACGGAAGGACCTCTGCTGGGGCGCTCTTCGTCACGGGAGAGGGGAATCTGACTGAGGGCAAACGGTGCCAGGAGAAGGCAGTGTACCTGGAGGCTGGGAAGTGTGCCTGCGGCAGGTGGGGGGGGGCGGGCAGGGGTGACCTCGCCGATGCCTGGGCCTCCCGGCTCCTCACCTCCAGCCGGTTACGCAGCTGTGTTTGGAGTCTGACCGGGGAGCTCTTCCCTAACCACAGAGAGGGTGCCCGACAGTACTCAGCATGGCTCGGCAGGTTGGGGCAGAGCCCCGGCAAAGAGCAAACAAACGAAATTACACACCCTTGGGCAAGAAGTGGAAGGCTGGCTCGGAGCCAACCCAAATCAGAAACCTGCTCCCATGCCGCTGTGCCAATCTGTCTCCCCCTAGTCCTCTGCTCCCAGCCCCTGGAGCACTTCCCAGCCCAGGACGGCACCCTCGGTGGGGAGGGGTGTCATCAGCCCACACCCCAATCCTCAGAGCCACACGCACCTCTCACTGTTGGTTGAAAGCCCCCCAGTGGGCGCCCCCCCCCGCAGGCAAACACAAGTAGGGAGCGTCCAACAGAGACACACAGACGATACTCAGGGTACAGAACATGGCCTACCACGTGCTTCTCCTTCAGGTCCATGGGCCCAGGCTACTGTAGGCATGCCCAGATGAGTGTGGTCACCCCCAAAAGGAAGGCTCCTCCCCAGCATGTACAAGGCCCAGTGACTCTGTCACAGTCACGGCATCTGGGGAGAGAGACAGAAGAGACGCCATGAGTCCGGGTTGTTGAATGATGGTGTCGTTTATACAACAGAGCGCCACATGGGGAAGACGTGACCCCTGGGCACCAGAGCCCGGCCGGGCCTGCCCAGGGCACGCTGCTAGGGTGAAGTTTCCTCTCCTTGAGCCCTCATTTCTGGAGGCACACTGGGTTTTGCTCCTCATGTACTCTTACACGCAGACTTCGGGCAAGCAGGAAAAATCTCGGTTTCTCAGCTTTTTAAAAAGTGAAGATAAGGGGCGCCTGGCTGGCTCAGTTGTGAGTTCGAGCCACATGTTGGGCACAGAGATTACTTAAATACATAAAAACTTAAAAAAATAAAGGATTAGGGAAATTCATTCATTCATTCATTCATTCATTTATTCATTCTAAGAATAAATAAAAGTTAGGGGGTGCCTGGCTGGCTCAGTTGGTAGAGTGTGTCTCTTGTGATCAGGGTTCATGAGTTCAAGCCCCACATTGGGCATGGAACCTACTTAAAATTTATTTATTTATTTATTTTAATGTTTTTATTTATTTTTGAGAGAGAGAGAGACAGCGTGAGCAAGGGAGGGTCAGAGACAGAAGGAGTCACAGGATCTGAAGATAGGCTTCAGGCTCTGAGCTAGCTGTCAGCACCAAGCCTGACCCGGGGCATGAACCCATGAACCGTGAGATCATGACCTGAGCCGAAGCTGGACGCTTAACCCACTGAACCACCTAGGCATCCCCCCTACTTAAAATTTTATAAAAATGTTTTTTAACAAATAAAAAAAGTGTGCATTAAGGTAAACTGGACCCCACCCCACGTGCCCACAAACACGCCCCCCGCACATACACATAGACCCATGTATCATGTCGCCGTGTACCATGTGCTTTGCTGCCACATACCTACCAGGACAGGTGATTCAATCAAGACGACAATCTGGAAAAACGGAGACTGGCCCTACCTCCCCACACAACCCCTGCCCGTCACCCATCCGTGTTGGCAGCCAGCACCCTGCAATGGTTTCAGACCAGGGAGCGTTTGGGTAGCGTGCCACTGAGGAATCTGGTTTGGTGCCCAGTGCCTACTTGTGGAGAAAGCACCAACCTGCTGACTAGGGCGGTTCTTTCTGGGGCCTGTAGCAAAGCCTTGCTGAGAGGAGCTGGTCAGAAGCCCAGGAGAAATGATCCATAAAAGAGCTGCTAGAAACAATAAAAAAAGCTGTGTCCAGAGGACCCCAGTCAGGAGGCCTAGGCTCTACAGCCGCCAACTCCACTCCAAGACCCCGTGTGATGCCTCGCAAGGCGGCACCAGGGCAGGCCCGCGCCTGCACACCTCTCCCCACACCTGCCTTTGCAGCCGAGGCTGTCAGAGCTGAGCGAGCCAGCCCCAGAGGGCCAGAGACACAGAGTCGAGGCGGCCTCGCAGCGCAGTGACATTTGGTCCTTGGCAGCCGACTGAAACGGGATCCTGAGAGGCTGAATCCACGTCTCCCCAAGGCCGCTCTGACTCACGCAGCCCAGGCCCCGTTTACCAGTACAGGGCAAGCTCCCCGCGCACCCTGTGGCAGCAGGAGCTGGATGAGCAAGGCACCAGAAGGCAGAGGGGGGTTGTGCTTAACTCCTTCTGCCAACATGACACGAATGAAATGACTCCGCGGCCAGCTGGAACCACAGCGTTCGGAGAGGGCAGCCAGGAGCAGGACATTTTTCTAAGAGTCTCTGTTTTCCCATCACTCCATACGTGGGATTCTGGGAAAGAGCAGTCCTCAACTGCCTGATCTGAAACCAGCAGCTAGATCCTTAAAGGGCCAGTTCTATCCCCTTGTGCAATGTGAAAGAAAGCACAGGCTTCAAAGCCAAATACCCCAGTTCAAATCCTGGCTCCAACATGTATCAAATGCAAATGAACTTGGCAAATTACTTGTCTCTCTGAGCTTCAAGGTCCTTGTTCATAGAATGATGCCCATTTCACAAAGAAGGAACAAGAATTACATAAATTATTATATGCAAAGGGTCTAGTACAGTATATAGCATATGGTAGGTCTTAATAAATACTTTCTACTATTACCAGGAAACAAGAAATAAGAACAAAGTGCCACCTAGGTGAAGAATAAAGACTCAAGGGGGCGCCTGGGTGGCTCAGTCAGTAGAATGACAACTCTTTGATCTCCGAGTCATGAGTTCAAGCCCCACACTGGGCCTAGAGCTTTTTTTTTTTTTTAAGGAGGGAAAAAAGGAGAAAAAAAGAAATGAGAGGCATAAAGATTATAAAGAAATATGTAAAACTGTGTTTATTTGCAGAAGGCTTGATCATATATGAAAAAAATTCTAAGAAATGAACACATAAGTGTGTAAGGCTACAAAATATAGGTCAAAATACAAAAGCAAATATAAATTAAATTTCTATATGCTATAAGGAAATATAGGAAAATAGAACATTTTAAATATCACTTACAATAGCACCAAAAAAAAAAAAACCCACAAAATACTTAGGAATGACTTTTTAAAATATATGTAAGGGGCGCCTGGTTGGTTCAGTCGGTTAAGTATCTGACTTCAGCACAGGTCATGATCTCACAGTTTGTGGGTTTGAACCCTGCATTGGGCTCTGTGCTGACAGCTTGGAGCCTGAAGCCTCCTTCAGATTCTGTGTCTCCTCTCTTTCTGCCCTTCCCCTGCTTGTTCTCTCTCTCTTGCAAAATAAATAAACATTAAAAATTATATATAAGGGTGCCTGGGTGGCTCAGTTGGTTGAGTGTCCAACTTCTGCTCAGGTCATGATCTCATGGTTTGTGGGGTCGAGCCCCGTATTAGGCTCTGTGCTGACAGCTAGCTCAGAGCCTGGAGCCTACTTCAGATTCTGTATCTCCCTCTCTCTCTGACCCTCCCCTGCTCACACTGTCTCTCTCTGTCTCTCAAAAACAAAATAAAAAACATTAACAATTTTTTAAAATTATATATATATTTAAATTATATATATATATAAAAGGCCTATACACTGTTGAGAGAAATTCAAGACATAGATAAATGGAGAGGTATACCATGTTCATGGATTGGAAGACTCAATAATAACATTTAATGTTTAAGTAATTAAAAGTAAAATTTATATTACTATATTTGTGTTTATCAATATTAATATCCATACACACCCTACTGGAATGCCTAAAATGAAAAAGACTGACAACATTTAGTGATGGTGAGGATATGAACCCATAAATTGCTGATGGGAATGTAACATGGTACAATCACTTTGGGAAACATTTTGGCAGTTTCTAATAAAGTTAAGTATACACTCACTACATATCCCAGTAATGAAAACATGCTTCCTCAAAAAGAACTGTATACAAATGTTCATAGCATCTTTATTCAAAATAGCCAAAACCTGGAAACAACCCAAATATCTGTTCACCCATGAAGGAACTGTGGTATATCCATATACTGGAATTCTGCCCAGCAACCAAAAAGAGAAGGAGGGACTGATACATACAACAATGTGGCTGAATCTCAAAAACGTTTGCTGAGTGAAAGGAGCATAAAAGGGCACATAGCATAGGATCCCATTTATATAAAATTTAGAACAGGTGAAATTAATCTATAGTGACAATAAGCAGGGGAGGGGTTGCGGGGAGTCATGGGGAGGGAAAGACTGCAAAGGGCACAGGGGTCTTTAGTTCAATATCTTGACTATGGGGGGCAGTTACAAGGATGTATATATTTGTCAAAACTCTTTGAACTACATAGTTAAATAGGTGCACCCTATCTTGTGGAAATATTGTGTCAGTAGAGTTGATAGATCCAACTAAACCAGCTCTACCAACCTCTAAGATACCTAGCACATGCAAGATTTGGTGGCTATAAGAGAGAAGCGTTGATGAGGGAAGCAAACGTTTATCAAGTGCCTATCGTATGTAATAACTGTATATATATTTACTAAGTGTAAGGGACAGTCCTGCTTTGACAAAAGTATAAGATATGGTCCCTTGCCTAGAGGGATTTATACTATAGCCAGGTTTCAAATATTATGAGAAAATCTAACTAAATGCTCATGTTGGCATTGAAATACTAAATGAGAATTGCAAATTGGGGCTGGCGAGGCCAGGGATCCCTTCCTGGAAGAAGCCAAGGCCCAAGTGGTGCACTCAGGAAAGCTAAAGGAGAGACAAGGGAGAGCAACAAGAAGTCTCAACAAAGGCACCAAGGAAGAAATGCACAGAGTCCTTTTGGAACACGGCGTTCTGATCTGTTCGATTAGAGCAGAAGACCTGAGTAAGAGATAAGAAATGAAAGGCCACTTAAAGAGGGGAGTCAGGGGCTGAAATGTACAGGTGCTTGAAGGCCAAAACAAAGGGACCCTGGGGAGTCGCTGAAGGTTTCTGAGCAGGTCCCAGTATTTTAAGAGGGTGAAGAATGGATCAGAGCGGGAAGGGAAAGAAATTACATGCAGAAGAGGTAGAAGAAAATTACAGTAATTTTGGTTTATCATAACAAGTATCTAGACAAAGGCAGCATGGTAGCCATGGAAACAAAGGGACAGATGCTTCCTGCTGCCAAGTTCAGATCCAGCATCAAAAAGAGCTAAGTGGGTGCCCAAGGTTCAGGTTGAGGGCGAGCTGAGGAGTTGGCTGTCCTTTCTAATTCATTCCAGTACAATCTTCATTAGCTGTGCTGATACTCTAGCCATACCCAACACCCAGAAAACATAATGTGGGGACTTGTATTCAGCTGAATAGCTGTGCCCAAAAGGTACTAACTGATGGACTGACATTCAGCTAGATGGAGGCTTTTAATAATGAGCCTCAGGGTTCTATCCTTGGTGGCGTCCTAATCAATATTTTTATCAATGACTTGGGTGAGGAAACAGATGGTGCGCTAATCAAATTCTCAGATAGCTTAAGTCTGGAAAGGAGATCAAAGTCAAGATCCAAGATCTCAACAGGCTGCCCTAACAGATTCAATTTAACTGTAATAGATTCAATATCATGTCCCATGTTTAGGTTCAAAATCTATTGTATAGGGGCACATGGGTGGCTCAGTCGATTAATCGGCCGTCTGTTCATTTTGGCTCTGGTCATGATCTCACGGTTCATGAGTTCAAGCCCTGCATCAGGTTCTGTGCTCACAGCATGGAGCCTGCTTCAGATCCTCTGTCCCTCCCCCTCTCCCCACCCTGTCTCTCTCAAAAATAAATAAATGTCAAAAACGATTGTGTAAAACTACTCTAAATGGCTTAATTAAGCGCAATTTTGATACAGGTGACATGGCCACCCAAGTTCATTCACAGTTAGGTTGCATTAACAGACATGCCACATCCCCAAAAACAGAGAGGTAAGTCTGATTTTTGTACCTATCAGAACACACCTGGAATATTTTGTTCAATTGTGCATCACACACACTGAGCAAAGTAGGGAGCTTTCTGACAGCAGCAGACAGGTTGAGGGAATTCTGACATAGAATGCTCGAAAGAACTGAAGACAGTTAGCCGCTTGGCCAAAAGCACACTTGGTAAGAGCCGGTCTAGGAGGGCATGATGGCTGCCACATGAAAGAAGGGCCACGTTTACTTACTCCAGGGGGGACAGACTGGGACTCAACATGGGTGATATCTTTTATGTAATGAGAATTGTATAAAAAATTGAACAGGCTGTCCTGAAAGGCAATGAGCTCCCCAGCACCAGAAGGATACAAGCAGAGGCTAGGAAATTATGGAGATAATAAAGACATCAGGGAGCACATAAGAAAGGGATAACCTTTTATAATATCTTCTAATCCTGAGAGATCAGAAATCAAGGCAGTGTGGTATTGGCCTGTTAATAGAGAATCCAGAAATAGATCCAGATATATTTGGCCAATTGATTTTTGAGAAGGCTGCAAAGGCAATTCGGTGGGGAAAAGGAAGTCTTTTCAACAGACTACACTGGAAAAAGTGAACATTGAGATTAAAAAAAAAAAAAAAAAAGACGTGGAAATACAGCTTGCACTATATACAAAAATTAACTAAAAAAGGATCCTATGCCTAAATGTAAAATTATAAAATTTCTAGAAGAAAACATGGAGGAGAAACTCTTGAGAGAGAGACAGAGACAAAGCATAAGCAGGGGAGGGGCAGAGAGAGAGAGGGAGACATAGAATGTGAAGCAGCCTCCAGGCTCTGAGCTGTCAGCACAGAGCCCTATGAGGGGTTCGAACCCATGAACCGTGAGATCATGACCTGAGCTAGAGTTGGACACTCAACGGACTGAGCCACCCAGGGGCACCTGTTTTTAAAAAAATTTTTAAGTGTCTGTTTTTGAGAGAGTGCACATGTGCACGCATGCGCGCACACACACACACACGTGATTGGGGGAGAGGCCGACAGGGGGAGAGAGAATCCCAAGCAGCCTCTGCGCTGATATGGGGCTTGAACCTGAGCAGATTATTGAGAGTTGGATGCTTGGGGCGCCTGGGTGGCTCAGTCGATTAGGTATCTGACTTCAGGTCAGGTCATGATCTCAAGGTTTGTGAGTTCGAGACCCATATTGGGCTCCGTGCTGACAGCTCAGAGCCTAGAGCCTGCTTCGGATTCTGTGTCTCCCTCTCTCTGCCCCTGCCCTACTTGCATTCTCTCTCTGTCTCTCAAAAAAAAAAAAAAAGAAAGAAAGAAAGAAAGAGAGAGAGAGAGATGGATCCTTAACCAACTGAGCTGCCCAGGTGCCCCCAGGATTTTCTTTTAAAGGCTAATAATATTCCATTGCATGTGTAGATGACATTTTATGTATCCATTCATCTATTGATGGACACTGCTGCTATGAACATGAGTGTACAAATAACTATTTGAGCCCCTCTTTTCACTTCCTTTGGGCAAATATCCAGAAGGGGGAGGTTGCTAATTTTCTAAAGATGCATTTGATACATTCACATGGTTTGAAAATAAAAATATATACAGTAAAATTTCTCCCTTCCCACTCTGGTCCCTAGCCACTCATTTCCAGTTTATTCGTTTTTTTCTTTTGTGGGTTCTGCTTTTGGTATTGAACCTGAGAAATCTAAGCCAGGGACCCCTGGGTGGCTCGGTTGGTTAAGGGTCCAACTTCAGCTCAGGTAATGATCTCACGGTTCGAGGGTTTGAGACCCTCATAGGGCTCTGTGCTGACAGCTCAGAGCCTGCAGCCTGCTTCGGAGTCTGTGTCTCCCTCTCTCTCTACCCCTTGCCCACTCACACTCTGTCTCTTTCTCTCTCAAAAATAAAAACATTAAAAAAATTTTTAATTAAAAAAATAATAAAATGATTGATTTTATCACAATAAAAAAAAACCCACCAACCTCTGATTCTGATTTTCCAATTAGATCTGACTTATGTTACTAACCAATACTCCCCTCTTTGGGTTCCATATCAACTTCAGGGATATTTACACTCTTTGGAATGCACCTTTGATTTTCTCTCCAGTATATACCTTTTCCAGGTTCTTCCCAGTATTTTTCTGTTCACCTCCCTGCTAAGGAATATTGCTATCATGAATTTCTTTTTCAAAACAATCCTGAAATTAAGAAAACTGGGTTCAGGGGCACTTGGGTGGCTCAGTCAGTTAAGCGTCGGCCTTCAGTTCAAGTCACCATTTCACGATTCAGGAGTTCAAGCCCCACATCGGGCTCTCTGGCTCTCTACTGTCAGCACAGAGCCCGCTTTGGATCCTCGGTCTCTCCCTGTTTCTCTGAGCCTCCCCCACTCTCTTGCTCACTCTCAAAAATAAACAGTAAAAACTGGGTTCATATAATGACACTGAGATTTCTGGCTTCCCAAAGGCTGCTGTAAGCCCTGGAAGGGTCTCCTTCCCTTGGGCACCCCCGACTCCCCCACCACTTTGGTCTCTGGAGCTAGGGAAACCCAAAGCAATCAGTGTGACATGTGCGGAGCTTTCACGCCGAGTTTAAATCTGGCCCTTATCCTACTTGCCACACCATGTGACCGATTCTGTTTACTACTGTCTCAGCAGCCACAGGCAAAGCTTATTATTACACAAACCCCTGATCACCAAACCACGCATTCTGGCTGGCGGGTCCGTTCTGGAAGAAAAACATTCCTGTTTTGACTTTGGCCTACACTTTAGTTCACCTGTGCTACTGGAAACAAATCCAGGCTTGGAAAGCTGGGTTTGAACAATAATTTGAAAGGAGCCTAGCTTTTAGGTGAAGAAAGACACAATCAAGGAAACAACACTGACATGGTAACAAGGTAAAAAGTATTGACACACATTTACCAGTGGAGAAGGGCCAATGGTGATCTGGAACTTTCTTACTTGGAACACCAGGAATGGGTTTAGAGGCTTTGTGTCTTTCCAACTCACTAGTGGAAGAGTTCCTACTTAACTCACCAGGTCAGGTTCCATAAAGCCTTGGGTGTAGGTAGTTTTTGCATTAGCGCCCTTCCCCCTCCTTATAGGAACTGTTTCCCAAGCCCAACATCACGGAAAGGGCAGTGAGACAGAACCAAAGTATTGTGACCTTCACTTCTCATTAGATCGGCAGGAGTTAAGCTTTCCGAAAGGCTGATTCTCAGCACTTGGAGCTGGCACTCCCTAGCAACTTCTCAAAATAGAAATGTGAAGGGCTTTCTGTTTTCTTCCATCTCAGCGCCCAGCCCCAGCTCTCCCTCCTGGTCTAATCTTCTGATGTCGGGTCACCACAAACAAGGGGCAGGGTAGGGGTGGAGTGAGGGGGGAAGTTCAAGGGCAGTTAATTCCCAATTATTTGGCGGCTGATTATCAAGAGGATGGTTTATACTTCACCTCCCTGGTCAAGGAACTGGCTCCGTGGGATCCACCAGTTTAGGTTCTCTGTTTGAAGTTCTCACAAAAAGAACCAGTGCGCAAGGATGTCAAAGCTAACCGGGCAGCTAAAATAAGACTCGCAGAGAATTTGTGGACTTTATTTGAATACGCTGCCCCTGTTCCAGGGTTAATAACAGGCTACATTCTGATGTGTTTGGATCTTTAGTGTGATTTTCAAACTTTTTTATCCCGTGGACCATTTTCATTTGACTCTTTCGATGATGAACCTTATCTGTGCCATTCCTTAAAAAAAAAAAAAAAATTAAAACTACCTGTTGGAATACTAAGATCAGCCCTTCTTTTGCCAAGATTACCATAAAGACATACGACAGGGAGTATTTCTTCTGCAGCGGTTCTCCACCTTTTTCTGCCTCTACACTGTTCTCATGCAAGGCAATCCCTGTCCATAACACTACAGTAACACAACAGTGCCCCCCAAATGGAGGAAGAGGTTACCTTGCTCTGACCCCATCCCTTCCTGCCCTCTCTCAACTGAGAATCACTGAAATCATTTGGCCTCAGATCGAAAGACCACACAAATATTAATACAAGAAATCGGCTGGTGAACTACCTGCTGGTTGCTTACAAATAACGAAGGCAAAAACGTATTAACAACCAAGTAATTGCTGGCACCTGTGCTATACGCACCTGTACACAAAGATCCTTCATATACTCTGTGTCCTCCATATCCCCAATCACCATGCAAGATGCCCAGAGAAGTGAAGGAGCTTCATTTTTCAATCACACCTAGGAAACAACTGGTCTAGTGGATAAAGAACTTAAGAATCTGGACCTCAGAGCTCCAGTCCTGGATCTAGGTGACCCTGGCCCCGCCCCTTTGCCTTTCCCAAAAGTTACTCTCCACGTTTGTAAAATGAAAACGTTACAACTTCTCCCTCCCCACTTCCGTCGTCTAAGAGGGTCCAGGGAATGACTGAAGTGTGTCACTAAAGCATGAGAAAACTATCATCTCCAATGCAAAAATTACATGCCCGAAGGAAACCGGATTCGGTGCAGAGCTCCCTCCTCTTCTTTTTTTTTTTTTTTTGGTTTTTTTTTTCCCTAGAGCCGCACAAAAACTCGGAAGAGAGGATGGGATGCAGCAGCACGTGACCAAATCAACGAACACGCCCAAGTGCAGCCTGTGGTTCCACACCAATGAAAGAAGGGCAAGGTTTCCGTGGCATGTGGCACCGGGCACCAGGCGGGGGCTCACGCCGTGGCACACGAAGGGCTGGACTTCAGGGCTGTGCGGCAGGGGAAGGAGGGCACAGCACAGCGGTCGGTTTGCAGGATGGCAAGTACTGTGTTCCTATAGTTGCTTTTAAGGAGTCTTTAAATGTTTCTGGAAAGATGGAAAGAAAAAAGGAGAAGGAAAAAAAAAAAGGCAGGGCATGCTCCCACTGCACCGTCGCCGCTCAGGGTTAAGCCCCTCCGGTTCCGTCCGCCTGGACGCGGGACGCGGTTAGCACGAGGGGCCGGGCAGCAACAGAGGGCGCGCGCAGCGCGGACAACGGTCTGACCTGGGGCGGGGGGTGCGGGACCCCAGAGGCCTACAAATACACTGGGCGTCGGCGCTGGAAGCCCCCCTGCGCCAGGGCCCAGCCACGACAAACCTGGGGCAGGGATTCTTTGTTGGCAGGAGGCTTCGATCTGATGCGGGACCCCTGAGGGGCCAAGCCTGGACCATGGACAAGTGTGAGCACTTGGGGAAAGGAAGTGGCCGGGAGCTGGAGGCAAGAGCCCGTCCCTTGACTCCCCCTCGAAGAAATCCCCAGAGGCCATTTCCTGGGTGCAGACCCCAGACTCCTCTCTCCTTGGCCAAGAATCCAGAGGACGTGTAAGGCCGAGCCCCACGCCCCCTGGCTTCCCCGCTCCCCTTGCTTCGGGCCACTGGCCTTCTCGTACTTACCGGGGCCCAGGGGGTTGTCTTCTTTGCTCGCGTCCTCTTCCCTCCCAGCCCCCTCCTCACTTCACGTCCCCTCCTCCAGGGGCCGCAGCCATGTCCGTTGCTGGCAACTCTAAGGGGGCTCGCCTCCTTTCTCGGACAGCAGAGGCGCCGCTGGCAAGCTAAAGTTCTGGACGCCGATTGGGTGAAATCTGAGACGCGTGGAGATTCCTAGCTCCTTATTGGCTATGATCGCGCTAGACTGTAGCTAAAACCGTCCCTCTGGGAGCCTGGCGGAATTAGACGCCGAGTGGTGCGGGAGGGAGAGTAGGGAGCCACTGTCCTGCCTTGGACATGTTACTCTGGCGCTTTCAGGACCAGAGGTCCTGAGTAGAGGCGAGGGCACGGCTTCCACCTCAGTTACTTTCCCTACGTAATTATCCAAAAGAGATGGACAGAACCCTGCCCCCGCCACTTTCTTTCTTTCTTTTTAAAATCAGCCCTTTTGCAGAGCGCCCGAATCTCCTCCTCCCAAGTTCCCTTCTTGTTGCTGTGAACAAATGCCTGGAGACATCTGGCTCAGAGACCTTGGAGGGACTCCCTCAGAGACTAATACTGCATCCAAACCAAAGCTGGAGAATCTGAGACAATACTTGAGTTTGCCCTTCAACTCAGCTGTACTCTAAAGGGAAAAACAAGTTAAAAAAAAAAATTTCCCTAGATAATTAGAGAAATCGTGTAGGAGAGCTCTCTTGGGAAAACAAAGCAAGCCTGTGTCAGTATTTACTTCTGTTTTCCCAGAGATGGAAGTCTGGAGGCTTGGTTTTTGTGTTTTGTTTTTCAATCTGTTTATAAAATCGGAAGAGGGTCATCATAGCTGGCCCTGGGAAGTAAGAACCCCTTTCCCCTGTTAATGAATTTAATTATGTAATTAAAATTTCTCTTCTCAAGAAGGTATCCTTTTGGGGCACCTGGGTGGCTCAGTCGGTTAAGCGTCCGGCTTCAGCTCAGGTCATGATCTCACGGTTCATGGGTTCAAGCCCCTTGTCAGGCTCTGTGCTGACAGCTAGCTCAGAGCCTGGAGCCTGCTTCAGATTCTGTATCTCCCTCTCTCTCTGATCCTCCCTGCTCACTCTTTGTCTCTCTGTCTCTCAAAAAAACAAAAAAAAAAAACCATCAAGAAGGTATCCTTTTGGTACCTTATCATGTGTGGTTCAAGTGTTTTAGCCACTGCTTAAAACAATGATAGAATCATGTGACCTTTCTGCACACAAAAAATCTTCTTCAGTTTATTCTTGCATATAGACAAAGTCTGTATCTCTCTGCTCGACATACAAAGCCCCTCATAAATCAACACAGACACAGGTTTCCAGGCTAATCCCCCACAGGCCAAACTAATCCTGCAGCCACGTAGATTCCATCCCTTTTTAGGATTCCCAATGTGAGGCTTGAACTCATGACTCTGAGATGAAGACCTGAGCTAATATCAAGAGTTGGAGGCTTGGAGCACTGAGTGGCTCAGTTGGTTGAACGCCCAACTCTCGACTGGGCTCCATTCTGAGCATGGGGACTGCTTGAGGTTCTCTCTCTCTCCCTCTGCCCCTTTGCCCAACTCTGTCTCCAAAATTAAAAAGAGAGAGAGTTGGATGCTTAACTGACTGAGCCACTCAGGCACCCCTGATTCTCCATCCATAATATGCATCCAGGACTGTCCTCCTTCTCTGCTCTTTAGCCCAAAAGCTTCCCCACCCTTTGAAGATTCCTTTCTACCAATAAAGCCAACCTTCAGTGGTGCCTGGGTGGCTCAGTCAGTTGAGCATCCAACTTCGGCTCAGGTCTTGATGTCATGGTTTGTGGGTTTGAGCCCCACGACAGGTTCTGTGCTGACCACTAGCTCAGAGCCTGGAGCCTGCTTCTGATTCTGTGTGTCTCTCCCTCTGCCCCCCCTCCACCCATTCATGCTCTGTCTCTCTCTGTCTCTCAAAAATAAATGTAAAAAAAATTAATGCCAACCTTCAAATACACACACATCCGGAAAGTTCACCTCCAATGCTCCCTGCCTCAAAGCCTTCCCTGACTATTAGTCATTGAAATTCTCTGTCTAGTGCTATGCCTCTCTGTGTCTCCACTGAAACCTTTACAAAAGCAGTGCCTTGTACAGCATTATTTTTGTAAGGCCTGGAGCTCCCCGAAGGCACTGGCTTACCCTGGCAGTCCCCACAGGGCCTTGCTCAGAGCCATGTACCCAGTAAATGTTTCCTGACTTGGACTAGCCAATTGCCTATGCCTTACGTCTTTCCACCTTATCCCAGGTTTACGTGGCTACATTTGGAGGGTTAGCAAATGTAACGTGGTCATCCTGCCTTGCTCCACCTTGTACCCCAGTCTCCTCTAACCACACTTGTTTCTCTACTTCACCGTATTTTATGAATATCCCTCAACAAACTCGAACTGTGCACCTACCAGTTTCAGGGGCTGCACTCCTTTACCCCCTGACCATTCCCTCTCTCAGCACCCCCCAGCCATAAAACTTCGCTGAAGAAGTAAATCAAATCACTCAGGTCAAAGCATGCCAGCGGACCCACCCTAAGTTCACCCTGGGAAGACTTTTTGCAACTCCGAGGTCCCTGTGCTCATGTGTTGATGGCTGTCTAGCAATACCAGGTGCTGTAGCGATCCTTCATTGTTCCGGAGCCTCCATCTCCCTTCCAAAATCACCTAGATGAAGAAACCAAGGCCTTCCAGTGGAGATTTCCCATCTCCTCCATCTACTTCCATTTCCTTCTCAACATTCCTCCAAAAAAGAGACCCTTCTTCCTTTCCCATCTGTATCCTCCGTTCCTGTCCCTACCCCAGCCTCACACGCTGTTTCCCGTCCCCAGCCCTTGGCTCATCCGGTTCACTGTGCCTGGAATACCTCTCACCTCCTTTCTTCCTGGCTAACTCCCTGTCATCCTTTATGATGAGGGTCCTGCTGTTTGCTCCTGATTGCCCTAGTTAGCGGCATCAGTTCACTTACCACAGGGAAATAATATTAATAATGCATTAGTGTCAACTGTACTTCAATGGAGAAATTATAATTTATAATAACGGTAATAATAAGAATGTGTGAGTATTTGTAGTCTCTTTTCTCTCCTCTTGTTTGCTAAGGAGGATTCTGTGCTTGTGAGGTTTCCCAGATCATTGCCCAGTGTTAGATTAATAGGGGAAAGGTAGGACTGTGAAGGGCCAAGTCTTTTTTTTTTTAATTTTTTAATTACTTTTTATTTATTTTTGAAAGACAGAGGGAGACAGTGTGAGCAGGGGAGGGTCAGAAAGAGAGGGAGATACAGAATCTGAAGTGGGCTCCAGGCTCTGAGCTAGCTGTCAGCACAGAACCCGACGTGGGGCTTGAACCCATGAACTGTGAGATCATGACCTGAGCCGAAGCCGACGCTCAACGGACTGAGCCACTCAGGCACCCCGAGAAAGGCCAAGTCTTGAATGATTTGGTTTAGTTTGGAAAGGATGGGGAGTTGTCAGCTGATGAGAGCAGATGGAGGTTTTTTCTTTTTTTTTTTTTTTATGTCTTTATTTTGAGAGACAGAGTGAGTGGAGGAGGGGCAGACAGAGAGGGAGACACAGAATCCAAAGCAAGCTCCAGGCTCTGAGCTAGGTGTCAGCACAGAGCCCGATGCGGGGCTCGAACCCACGGACTGTGAGATCATGACCTGAACCGAAGTCAGATGCTTAACCGACTGAGCCACCCAGGTGCCCCTATTTTTTTTATTTTCTTTATAGTTTATTTTTGAGACAGAGACAGAGCACGAGTGAAGGAGGGGCAGAGAAAGAGGGAGACACAGAATCCAAAGCCAACTCCAGGCTCTGAGCTGTCAGCACAGAACCCAATACGGGGCTCGAACCCACAAACCATGAGATCATGACCTGGCCAACGTTGGACGCTTAACCAACTGAGCCACCCAGGTGCCGTGCATTTGGGTTTTAAAAGAGAGGAGGAGCAAGTGAAGAGAGAAGAGCCATGGTGGTGTGGATCTGAGAAGAGGGGGAGGAAGTTTGGAGCAACAGAAGAGAGAAGCCTTAGGGGCAGAGTGAGAAATACCTTAGGTGAACAGGTGAAATACCTTCCCCGATTATTCTGATACTGTCCAGTGATCTGAAAACCTAATAGGTAAGGACAGAATCCTCCTTAACAGACAGGAGGAGGGAAAGAGAAATGAACAATAGGATTTTAAGACAGTTCCTTGTAAGGGGCGCCCAGGTGGCTCAGTTGGTTAAGTGTCCAGCTTCGGCTCAGGTCATGAGCTCCCAGTCTGTGGGTTTGAGCCCTGCTTCGGGCTCTGTTGCTGACAGCTCAGAGCCTGGAGCCTGCTTCAGATTCTGTGTCTCCCTCTCCCTCTGCCCCTCCCCTGCTCATGCCTCTTTCTAAAGTAAATAAACACAAAAAGTTTTTTTTTAAAAAAAGGTTTTTTTGTAAATCATTTATGTAGTTCCCCCTTTGGCATTTTTCTCAAAAGAATGCAATAATATTTGAAATTGCTTTGATTATTTTTGGATCCCAACTAACATTTGTCTACAGTTCTGTATAAAGAATGGATATACCCATTGCTAGGCCTCGTATAGTTAATAACATTATCTATGTGTCGTTTCTCTTCCTGTGACCTCCTTGATTCCTAGGACTGTGTCTTATTCATCTCTGTGTCACTACTCATTAACCCAGCGCCCAGCCCGCCACGGACATCTGATGCTTGTGGAATAAACGAACTTGTGCCCAATTATCCTCTTTCTCTAGCCCTTTTAGTTGCTTCCTTTCTATCGGTTCTTTTCTCCCCGCTGGATAAACACTAATAGTTCTCTCCTTAAAATGAAAGGGGAGGGGCAGTAGAGGGAAAAGAGAGAGAGAAGGGGAGAGAAGGCCTTCTGCACCCAAGGATCTGGCCTGTGTGACACTCCTCTGCCATGCAGCTAATGGATCTGCCAGCAGGAAGTTCCCCCTCCTTTTTAAATATTTTTTCATGTTTTATTTTATTTTTGAGAGACAGAGTGCAGGAGGGAAAGGAACAGGGAGAGAGGGAGACACAGAACCTCAGACAGGCTCCAGGCTCTGAGCTGTCAGCACAGAGCCATGACGCAGGGCTCAAACCCATGAACTATGAGATCAGGACCTGAGCTGAAGTCAGATGCGTAAGTACTAAGCCACCCAGGGGCCCGCTCCTTTTTCTTTTTTTAACGTTTATTTATTCTGAGAGAGAAGAGAGAGTCCCAAGCAGGCTCCGCACTATCCGCACAGAGCCTGACATGGAACTTAATCTCACGAACCGTGAGATCATGACCTGAGCCAAAATCAAGAGTTGGTCATTTAACCAACTGAGCCACCCGGGTGACCCAGCTCCTTCTCCTTCTGCAATGTAATGTCTCTGGTATACTAGCCAATAGTAATGCCTAGTGACTTCACCTTAGGTATTACAGCCGACAGAGAATCATCGCTTCATTCATTTTGTGACCCCGTGGAATTATTTAAGAGATCTAGGTGAACATTTCAGTGTAATTTGACTTTAATAAACATGTTTCAAATGTTATTAAATCAGCCTGAAATAAACCCCTTTGAAACTGACCAATGACACCATACTATGTTGACCTACCAGCCAATTGGTCAGCTCATGTTTTCTGAATCCCTTGTATGTGCCAGGACCAGAACTGGATGCTGGGCATATGGTGGTGAAGAAAACTGACAGGATCCCTGCCCTCAGGTTGCTAATATTCTAGTGGAGGAGCTAAGGTGTTAAACAAACAAATAATTACTTCATCAGAAGCTTGCAAAGTGGTGCAAACAAGCATCTCTAATGGGACCTTAGCATCGTGGTGGCCTGGGGCAGGCTTTCCTGAAGAAGTAACTCTGAAGGATGACAAGTTAGCCAGACAAAGGGAAGGAAAACAAGCATGGCAGAAGGACAGGTGGCATGTGTAAAGGCCCTGAGGAAGGAAGATACGAGACCAAGGAACTGAAGGGGGTTCCTGTGTGACTAGATCAGGGAAGGGGGAGAGAATGGTGGAGACAAAGCCAGAGGTGTCAGGGACAGTTCATCCAGGGTCTTCTGCACCACACTGCAAGCTTTGAACTTTATTCTGAGGGCTTTGGAAGACTCTTGGAAGGGGTTGGTAAATAATCTCCACCATTGGCGTGGGGCTCGAACTCATGACCCTGGAATCAAGACTTGCCCTACTACTGACTAAGGCAAGTCTTGGAGGGTTTTCATCAAGAGACTTGAACAACAAGAGAGTACCATGGTCTGATTGACATTTAAAAAAATACTCATTGGGGCGCCTGGGTGGCTCGGTTGGGCGTCTGACTTCAGCTCGGGTCATGATCTTGTGGTCCGTGGGTTCAAGCCACCGCATCGGGCTCTGTGCTGACAGCTCAGAGACTGGAGCCTGCTTCGGATTCTGTGTCTCCCTCTCTCTCTGCCCCTCTCCCACTCATGCTCTGTCTCTCTCTGTATCTCAAAAATAAATAAACGTTAAAAAATTTTTTTTAATACTCATCTTGGGGGCCCCTGGGTGGCTCGGTTGGTTAAGCATCCAACTTCAGCTCAGGTCATGATCTCACAGGTCATGAGTTTGAGCTCCTGTGTCAGGCTGGACGCTGACAGTTTGGACCCTACTTGGTATTCTCTCTCTCTCCCTCTTGCTCTGCCCCCTTCCCCCGATCCCGGCTCATGTGCACACATCTTCTCTCTCAAAACAAAACATAAACATTAAAAAAAAAAA
>NC_043716.1:53119841-53142498 GCF_006229205.1 Suricata suricatta | reverse complement strand
GTATTTCACTGCTCATCGGTAGGAACTGAGCCTCACCTGGCTTGCCCTGTTGTGGTCAGAGAGCTTGGGGCATTTCGTGGAGGGACCGTCTCAGAAAGTCCTGCTCGAGGAGTTTGGAGCCATTTTCTGAAGAGCTGATATTAATTATCTGAAGATAAATAAGAACACCCCGTCCTCTGTCACTTTTATATTTTTTAAAGTACACTTTTAAGAAATGTTTATTTTGAGAAAGAGAGAGAGAGAGCACATGCATCAGGGAGGAGATGAGAGGGAGAGAGAGAATCCCAAGCAGGCTCTGCACTGTCAGTACAAAGTCCAACATGGGGCTTGATCTCAAGAACCGTGAGATCATGACTTGAGCTGAAATCAAGGGTTGGACACTCAACCGACTGATCCACCTAGGCACCCATCCCCAATGCCTTTAAATAGAGAAGTTGATGCAGGAAAAAAAAAAACACTTGACAAAGTATAGCGTCCTTTCTTAATATAAACCCTTAAGGAGGTCGGAATAGAAGGAACATATCTTCACATAATAAAAGCCATATATGAAAGGCCCACAGCCAATATCATCCTCAATGGGGAAAACTGAGAGCTTTCCCCCTGAGATCAGGAACACGACAAGGGTGTCCACTCTCACCACTGCTGTTAAACATAGTGCTGGAAGTCCCAGCCTCAGCAATCAGACAACAAAAGGAAATAAAAGGCATCCATATTGGCAAAGAAGCCAAACTTTCACCTTTCACAGATGACATGACACTTTACATGGAAACCCAAAGGGCTCTACCAAAAAACTGCTAGAAGTGATACATGAATTCACCAAAGTCTTGGGATATGAAATCAATGTACAGAAATCGGTTGCATTTCTATACACCAATAATGAACCAACAGAAAGAGATATCAAGGAATCTATCCTATTTACAATTGCACCAAGAACCATAAAATATCTCGGAATAAAGCTAACCAAAGAGGGAAAAGATCTGTATGCTGAAAAGTACAGAAAGCTTACAAAAGAAATTGAAGAAGACACAAAGAAATGGAAAAACATTCTATTCAAAAAACAAATATTGTTAAAATGTCAATGCTGCCCAAAGCAATCTACCCATTCAATGCAATCCCAATCAAAATAGCAGCAGCATTCTTTCCAGAGCTAGAACAAACAATCCTGAAATTTGTCTGGAACCACAAAAGACCCCGAATAGCCAAAGGCATGTTGAAAAAGAAAACTAAAGCTGAAGGCATCACAATCTGGACTTTAGCCTCAGCTACAAAGCTGTCATCATCAAGACAGTATGGTATTGGCACAAAAAGAGACACATAGACCAATGGAATAGCATAGAGAACCCAGAGTTAGACCCACAAATGTACGGCCAACTAATCTTCAACAAAGCAGGAAAGGGTATCCAATGGAAAAGAGACCGTCTCTTTAGCAAAAGTGCTGGGAGAACTGAACAGCAATATGCAGAAGAATGAAACTGGACCACTTTCTCACACCATACACAAAAATACATTTAAAAATGGATGAAAGACCTAAATCTGAGACAGGAAAACGTCAAAATCTTAGAGGAAAAAAGGCAACAACTTCTTTGACCTCACCGGCAGCAACTTCTTACTTGACGTGTCTCCAAAGGAAAAGGAAATAAAAGCAAAAATGAACTATTAGGACCTCATCAAGATAAAAACCTCTGCACAGCAAAGGAAACAATCAACAAAACTTAAGGTAACCAATGAAATGGGAGAAGGTATTTGCAAATGACATATCAGATAAAGGGGTAGTATCAAAAATCAATAAAGAACTTACCAAACTCAACATCTATAAAATAATCCAATGAAGAAATGGGCAGAAGACAAGAATAGACACTTTTCCAAAGAAAACATCCAGATGGCTAACAGACATGTGAAAAGATGCTCAATATTGCTCATCATCAGGGAAATAAAACTCAAAACCACATTGAGATACCACTTCACATGGGTCAGAGTGGCTAAAATTAACAACTCAGGACACAACACAAGTTAGCAAGAATGTGGAGAAAGGGGAACCCTCTTGCACTGTTGGTGGGAATGCAAACTGGTGCAGCCACTCTGGAAAACAGTGTGGAGGTTCCTCAAAAAACGTAAGATAGAACTACCCTACGACCCAGCAATAGCACTGCTAGGAATTTATCCAAAGGATACAGGAATGCTGATTCATAGGGGCACATGCATCTCAATGTTTATAGCAGTGCTAGCAACAATAACCAAATTATGGAAAGACCACAAATGTCCATCAACTGATGACTGGATAAAGAAGATATGGCATATATACGCAATGGAATACTACTCGGCAATGAAAAAGAATGAACTCTTGCCATTTACAACAACATGGATGGAACTGGAGAGTATTATGCTAAGTGAAATAAGTTGAAGAAATACAGATATCCTATGTTTTCACTCATATGTGGAATCTGAGAAACTTAACGGAAGACCATAGGGTAAGGGAAGGAAAAATAAGTTACAAACAGAGAGGGAGACAAACCATAAGAGACTCTTAAACACAGAAAACAAACTGAGGGTTGATGGGGGTGGGAGTTGGGGGGTGGTGAAAATGGGAGATGGGCATTGAGGAGGGAACTTGGGATGAGCACTGGCAATTGTGTGTAAGTGATGTGTCACGGAATCTACTCCCGAAGCCAAGACGACACTGTATAAATTATTAAATATAAATAAAGAGAGAAGATTAATCAATAGTCAGGTTTTATTATGCCGAGATCGTGGATTCCCCCGCAGACCACCAGGGAGTCCGAGTCACTATGCAAAAGCAAAGGGCATTTATTCGGGCTTAAGCTCGTCTCTCAGACCTCACCAACGCAGTGGATCTGTGCGGAGAGCCCTGATCATCAGTCGGGCAGGGTTTTTATTACAGTTGGGGGGAGGGATGGTGTGAGGGGCAGGGATTACAAGATGATTGGGTGGCACATTGGCAGAGGTTGGCATGGCGCAGGGTGATTGGCTAATTTAAAACTAAGCAGGTTCACTAAAACAGCGGGAATATCAGGCATTTAATGATTGGCTCGGGCGGTTGGTGGTATCTGCTTGGGCAACAGGTGGATTGTTTTTCTTTCTGTTGCTGCTGAGTCACACCTGGGGAAACAGAAACGTAGGCCTTTAGTTTCTGAGGCTTATTTGAAGCCTGTCATGGAGTCAGTTTGGTCCCTTTGTTTGAGGGGCACCTTACTGGCGTAGTGGTTAGAACATATGACTCTTGAACTCAGCGTCAAGAGTTCAAGCTCCATGTTGGATGTAGAGATTACTTAAATAAAACTTAAAAGAAAAAAAAGATAGTTTTGGCAAGAAGATAGATATATTAGTGGAAAATGAGCTAGAAAGAGGATGGTGCCCCTGGGTGGCTCAGTCAGTTGAACGTCCAACTCTTGATTTTGGCTCAGGTCATGATCCCAGGGTTGTGAGATCCAGCGCCTCGTCAAGCTCCACAATGAGCGTGGATCCTGCCCCTTCCCTGCTCACACTCATTCTCTCTCTCTCTCTCTCTCTCTCAGAAAAAAAAAAAGCTAGAAAGAGGAGCCATGGAGACTGAAAGCCGGCTGACCAGAGAGCCAGCCATCCTCACCTCCCACCCCAACTCCAGGAACCTTCTCTGGCACTTTATTTCCCAAACACCAACTCCAGACTCCTCCGCCTGGCATTCAGGACTCATTTTTGCACTGCTTCTTAGCACTTTGGGTGTAAATACCATTTCATTAACTACATTTGCGCCCGCTGGGAGCACAGACAGTACCCTCCTGCTTTTAGTTTCTCACAGATTATCAGAGTGGTTGTTTATATATCATTTGTGTCCTAAAGTGGCACCAAAAAAATGGTAGTAAGGACACTGTCTTTGCTTAGGAAAAGACTCAATATACGTTTTAAGGAAAGACGAGGCCCCAAATGCCTAGGTCTGCAAGCGCCAAAGCAGTAAGAGGATGCACCCAAATGCTCTACACTGAAAACTGAACCAAAAATCTGGAGCTGGACAGGAAAGAGAGGAAAGGGCAGAAAGGAAGCCTGAGCAATATAGTGGGGGGTTGGAGCCTGACCTGTGGAAATGGCAGGGGACTGTCAGGAAAAAGATTTCCCTGATAGGAATTTAAGGTTGTGTTTCTACAATGTAAAACCCCGCACCTCTCCAACCCCTCAGTGGAGACATCCACATACATAGATGTCTGTGTGAGTGGTTGGTTGAGAGAAAATACAGGGGCAAGGAATGTTTCACACTCTGTCAGTGCTGTTGGATGAGGCACCACTCCAGGGGGATTGTGGGAGAATCCCTGACGCAGTTCAGCCGGAAGTGATCATGACCAGGCTACATCTGTCAGACAGGATGGAGAGCATCAAGGAAATGGTCAAACCTGCAGAGACATGCGCTTTGTCACTGAGCAGTCACCACCTGTCGGGGTAACAGACATGCTTCCTGAAACTTACACGGGTCTCCGGGCCCACCCCTCACCCTCTTAGAAAGACTTTTCTGGGGCGCCTGGGTGGCTCATTTGGTTAAGCCACTAACTCTTGATTTCGGCTTGGGTCATGATCTCACAGTTTGTGAGTTAAAGTCACAAACTGGACTCTGCGCTGACAGTGAGGATCCTGCTTGGGATTCTTTCTCCCTCTTTCTCTGTCCCTCCTCACGTGTGCTCTCTCAAAATAAATAAACTTTAAAAACTTGTTTAGGGGTGCCAAGGTGGCTCAGTCCGTTAAGTATCCGGCTTCAGCTCAGGTCATGATCTCACGGTTCGTGGGATCAAGCCCCGCATCAGGCTCTGTGCTGACAGCTAGCTCAGAGCCTGGAGCCTGCTTCAGATTCTGTCTCCCTCTCTCTCTGACCCTCCCCTGCTCGCGCTGTCTCTCTCTGTCTCTCAAAAATAAATAAAAAACATTAAAAAATTTAAAAATTTGTTAAATAAGGCTTTCCTTCTGTGGACTTCTAGGTCACTGCTCTGTTCTGGTTCCTCTCCTGCTCACTGCTCACCCCTCCCCAGTCCCCTGCTGGCTTCTCCTCTGATCAGCCCTGGATATTGGCATGAGGAGGGCCTCCACTCTTACTTGCTCAGGTCTTTCTCTAGGCCCCTGGTCCTAAATACTGGATATATTCTGAGGACTACCCACATCTATATCAGTCTCTTTGTTTAAAAAATGTTTTATGTCTTTATTTTATTCTGAGAGACAGAGACAGAGAATGAGCAGGGGAGGGGCAGAGAGAGAGGGAGACACAGAATCTGAAGCAGGCTCCAGGCTCTGAGCTGCCAGCACAGAGCCTGACATGGGGCTCAAACCCATGGACTGTGAGATGATGGCCTGAGCCAAAGTTGATGCTTAACCGACTGAGCCACCCAGGTGCCCCTGGTCTTTTTTTTATGTTTATTTTTAAGACAGAGAACACAAGAAAGGGGGACAGAAGATCCAAAGCGGGCTCTGTGCTAACAGCAACAAGCCTGATGTGGGGCTCGAATTCACGGATCATGAGATCATGACCTGAGCCCAAGTCAGATCCTTAACCACTGAGCCACCCAGGTGCCCCTTACATCAGTCTTAATCTCTCCCCTAAACTCCAGATTCATTTAGCCAATTGTGTACTTGACATCTCCCTCCAGATGTGGAAGAAGCATCTCCGACTTAGAACATCCAAAACAAGCTCACGGCCTCCCCCCGGAACAGCTTCCTTCCCCTCCTTGCAGTAAACGGCACGAGCCAACATTCACCTGCTCCAGCCACAACCTTGACAGGTTCGAGTCCTTCTCTTCCTCCCTATCCGTATACCAGCTACCAGCAAGTTCTGTGAGCCCTAACTCCAAATTACAGCTCTAATATTTTTTTAATGTTTATTTTTTTAAGTTGTATTTATTTAGTTTGAGAGAGAGCAACAGAGAGAAAACGAGTGGAAGAAGGGCAGAGAGACAGGGTTAACAGAAGATCTGAAGCAGGCTCCGTGTTGAGCAGAGAGCCTGACGTGGGGTTCGAACTCACAAACCGTAAGGTCGTGACCTGAGCCAAAATCAGACTTAACCTGAGTGAGCCACTGAGGTGCCCCTATTTATTTATTTTCAGGGGGGATGAGAGGCAGAGAGAGAGAGAGAGAATCCGTGTAGAGCCTGCCGTGGGGCTTGATCTTACCACCAAGAGATCGCAACCTGAGCCCAGATCAAGAGTCGGATGCTTAACCGACGAAGCCACACAGGTGCCCCCAGCCCTACTCCGTCCACTTCTCTCACTTCTACTCTACCACCCCCCGTCCAGGCCACGACCAACACCTGCTGTCCGGCTGCCAGGGCTCACCCCCAGACTCAGCTCTTGCTGCTTCTGCAGCTTCCCTCCACCCAGTCTCTGCCCAGTAGCCCCAGGGACCTCCTCGTGACCGAAGTGAGATCCTGTCACTCCACTGCTGGAACTCCTGGAATGGCCTTGGGAGCAGAAGAATCGTATCTATTTTGACCATTACAGTCTTCTCAACACTTTGAACAGTGCCCGGCCCACATTCAGTGACTTTGAGTAATGAGTGCACGAGGACTTTCCAAAGACTGAAGAAGTACCCCACGGGCCTACCCATCTGCTTCTAACTGGGTGCTTTCTAAGTATTAAGGACTAAGTACTGAGTATTGAGTACTAAGCATCCTTCTGATTCAGCTTCCTGAACACCTTCTAAACCAGCGGAGTGATGTCCCGGGAGACATGCGATTGATCAGTGTCAGGAATACTTAACCTCTGTGCAGGCTGACTGTGTGCTCTGCACTGTTCTAAATGCTTTACATAACTCATACTAACCCTATGAGGATAGACCTACTATCATTCCCACTTCAAAGATGAGAAAAACAGATCCCCAGAGTCCAAGTAACCTGCCACCAGGAGCACAGCTAATAAGTGGTAGAGGAGGATTCAAGTGAGGCAGTGTAACTCGAGAGGCTGGGTCCTTCCTTCCTTCCTTCTTTCCTTCCTTTTTCTTTCTTTCCTTTTCCTTCCTTCCTTCTTTCTTTCTTTCTTTCTTTCTTTCTTTCTTTCTTTCTTTCTTTCTTTCTTTCTTCCTTCCTTCCTTCCTTCCTTCCTTCCTTCCTTCCTTCCTTTTTCTTTCTTTCTTTCTGATTCATTGAGGGGTGCCTTAGTGGCTCAGTCAGTTAAGTAAGTGTCTGGCTTTGGCTCAGGTCATGATCTCACGGTTCGTGTGTTCGAGCCCTGCATCGGGCTCTGTGCTGACAGCTAGCTCAGAGCCTGGAGCCTGTCTTCGGGTTCTGTGTCTCCCTCTCTCTCTGACTCTCCCATGCTCATGTTGTCTCTCAAAAATAAATAAAAAACATTAAAAAATAAAAACATTTTTTTAAAGTTAAACAGATTCATTGACATATAATTCACATACCATACAATTCACCCATTCAAGTGTATCATTCAAGGGCACCTGGGTGGCTCAGTTGTTTAAGCATCTGACCCTTGGTTTCAGCTCAAGGGTCGTGGGATCAAGCCCCATGTCAGACTCTGCTGAGTGTGGAGTCTGCTTAAGATTCTCTCTCTCCCTCTGCCCCCTCCATTGCTCGCACACACATTCTCTCTCTAAAATAAAAGAAAATAAAATAAAAACGAATAAAGTTGGGGCATCTGGGTGACTCAGTCGGTTAAGCCTCTGGCTTCGGCTCAGGTCAGATCTCATGTCCGTGGGTTCAAGCCCTGCGTCAGGAGGGGCTAGCTCAGAGCCTGGAGCCTGCTTCCGGTTCTGTGTCTCCTTCTCTCTCTGCCCCTCCTCCTCTCATGCTCTGTCTCTCTCTGTATCAAAAATAAATAAAACATTTTAAAAATTTTTTAATAAAACAAAATAAAATAAAAATGAATAAAGTTGGGGCGTCTGGGTGGCTCAGTCGGTTAAGCATTCAACTTCAGCTCAGGTCATGATCTCACTGTTCATGAGTCTTCTGCGGACAGCTCAGAGCCTGGAGCTGCTTCGGATTCTGTGTCTCCCTCTCTCTGCCCCTCCCCTGCTCATGCTTTGTCTCTCTTTCTCTCAAAAATAAATAAACATTAAAAAAATTTTTTTAATAAATAAAGTATATCATTCAGTGGCTTTTAGTATGTTCACAGATACGTGCAACCATCACAACAAGCAACTATGGAACATTTTTGGAACCCAAAGCAGAAACCCTATCCTTCCTGGCAGTCATGTCCAGTTTCCCCCCACCCCTCCTTCAGCCTCAGGCAGCCACTAATCTACTTTCTATCTTTATGGACGATCTATTCTGGACATCCATATAAATGGAATCGTACAATACTTGATCTTCAGTGACTGGCTTATTTCAGTAAGCACAGTGTTTTCAAGATTCATGCACGTTGTAACATGTATTGGTACTTCATTCCTTTTATTTATTTACTTATTTAAAATGTGTATTTATTGGGGTGCCTGGGGGGCTCAGTCGGTTAGGTGGCCGCCTTTGGCTCAGGTCATGATCTCATGGGTTCGAGCCCCACGTCAGGCTCTGTGCTGACAGCTCAGAGCCTGGATCCTGCTTCAGATTCTGTGTCTCCCTCTATCTCTGACCCTCCCCTGCTCGCACTGTCTCTGTCTCTCAAAAATAAATAAAAGCCATAAAAATTTTTTTACATGTGTATTTATTTATTTTTGAGAGAGAGAGAGAGAGAGAGAGAGAGAGTGGGGAGGGGGGTGTGCAGAGAGAAGGAGAGATTGAGAATCCCAAGCAGATTCCACACTCCCAGCGCAGAGCCCAGTGCGGGGCTCCAACCCATGAACCGTGAGATCGTGACCTGAACCAAAACTAAGAGTCAGAAGCTACACCATCTGTGGCACCCACATGCCCCCGTGCTTCACTTAATCACCAGTAATATTTTGGGGCGCCTGGGTGGCGGCTCAGTCAGTTAAGCATCCGACTTCGGCTCAGGTCATGATCTCACAGTCTGTGGGTTCGAGCCCCGTGTTGGCCTCTGCGCTGACAGCTCAGAGCCTGGAGCCTGCTTCGGATTCTCCGTCTACCTCTCTCTCTCTGCCCCTCCTCCACTAGTGCTCTTTCTCTCTCAAAAATGAACATTAAAAAAATAATAATGATAATTACTAGTAATATTCAAAGGATAGACTCCATTTTGTTTATCCATTCACTCACTAATGGACGTTTGAGTTGTTTCCATTTTCTTTGGCTATTATGAATAATGCTGCTATGAACATTTGTGCATAAGTTGTTGTGTGGACATGTTTTCATTTCTCGTGGGTGTTACCTAGGTGTGAAATTGCCGGGTTATGTGGGATACAGAGACAAGTTTCTCTCTTTCTTTCTTCTTTTTTTCTTATTTTTGAGAGAAAGAAAGAGAGCAAGCAGGGGAGGGGCAGAGAGGGGGCGGGGGACAGAGGATCCAAAACAGGCTTTGTGCTGACAGCAGAGCACAGAGAGCTCAAGGCAGGGCTTGGAGTCAAAATCCTCAAGATCATGACCTGAGCCAAAACCAGACTCACCGGACTGAGCCACCCAGGCGCTCCTAGAGACGGGTTTCTTTCTTTCTTTCTTTTTTTTTTTTAATGTTTTTTATTAATTTTTGAGAGACAGAGAGAGACAGTGCGAGCAGGGGAGGGTCAGAGAGAGAGGGAGACACAGAATCTGAGGCAGGCTCGAGGCTCTGAGCTAGCTGTCAGCACAGAGCCCAATGTGGGGCTCGAACCCACGAACCGTGAGATCATGACCTGAGCCGAAGCTGGACGCCTAACCGACTGAGCCCCCCAGGCGCCCCAGAAACAGGTTTCTTAAGGGCCTCTCTGTTGAGCCTCCTGTAGTGAAGAATACGGTGAATCAGATGACCATTTGGTGTTATCAGTCTCGAGATCCTTAGTTAGCATAGTTGGCCCCTGGCTGAGTTTTTGGGAGACCTAAAACCCAAGAGGTGAGGAGTTGCCTCTGAGAATGACGGAAAATGTCCCCAGAAGAAAAACTGTTGCCAGTTGCAGGTTCCTTATGTTAAGTCACTCCCCGACAAGGTCGGTGCCACTTCCTTTTCTAAAGGGAGAAATGGGTTTGTATGAGTTCACCTGCTCCTTTTCAGCCATGGCCCTTTCTGATCAAGGGCAGAAATTTGCAAAGGGACTGGTTAGTGTCTGAACGCACTGTCAACACAGAGGAATAGAGTATTCCTATTTTTTAAAACAGGTCATTTTGGGGCGTCTGGGTGGCTCAGTTGGTTAAGCGTCTGATTTCGGCTCAAGTTATAATTTCACGGTTCATGGGTTCGAGCCCTGCATCTGGCTCTGTGCCAACAGAATGAAATCTGCTTGAGATTCTCTCTCCCTCTCTCTCTGCCCCTGACTTGCACTTACTCTCTTTCTCTCAAAATAAGTAGACAAACTTTTTAAAAAATTGGTCATTTTAGGGGGACACCTGGGTTGCGCTGGTTGAGGGTCCCGTTTCGGCTCAAGTCATGATCTCCCTGGGAGTTCAAGCCCCTCAGCCAGCTCACTGCTGTCAGCACAGAGTCTGCTTTGGATCCTCGGTCCCCCTCCCTCCCTGGCCCACCCCTACTTGTGCTTTCAAAATTAAAAACAAACATTCAAAAAGAAAAAGAAAAAGAATAATTGGTTGATTTAGGTATCAAGTATAACAGAAGTCTCATGAGTGCTTTTCCCAGCCCTTCCGCTCATGCTGGCACCCCTTTCCCAGCCCCTCAGCACCGAGGCTGCGTCCACTCAGAGAGAGATAGGTCTTTCTCCCCCCAGGGAACTTGTCTGAGCTTCCAGGATCAGGGCGTGCAGAAGAAGGGAGGTTAGCTGGGGAATCCGCTTAGCCAACAAGCCCCAAACAAAGAGCTGGAAGGTTGGAGGGGGGCATTGCTCCGGGACCTGCCCAAGGGCAGCACCTGAGACTCCTTCAAGTTTCTCCGCGGAAGTCCTTTGCCGGCCTGGTGCTATCGGATGACTCTGCCGTCCCCTCTCCACCAAGGCTGCCGGCTTCCCCGCCTCCGGGGAACAGCCTGGGGGGCCTGTGGGTGCAGCAAGGGCTGTGGGATCAAGGTCAGCTACTGAACCCAGGCGGCCTCGCTGGGAAAACACCGGAGGTGCTCAGGACCCGGCCCTGCGGTGGAGCAGTTCATCTTGAGTGTAAAGATCAACCAACCCCCGGTTGTTGCCTTGGTTGTGCTCAGACTGTATCCCGGGTGTGGTCAGTGTGCTGCCCGGTGCCAAACGAGCTTCAGTGTTCCCTCACCGTCTTTACTGGATGCAAGTTCGGAGCCGTTTGTCCTTCTCGTAATGTGCCTTGGATTCACTCACTGCCCTTCCTTTGGGGCCTCTCAGAGCTTTGTCCCGACGATCCACCTCCCTTCTGCCTAGGACATCCCTGTGAGATGGGCCGCAGTCCGTAAAATCCTATCCGTATTCTCCAGGGCAAAAAAGTAGGACAACCACACTAAGTGACTTTGCTCAGGATCACACAATAAATAGGCTGTGGGTTGAAGCTGAAAAGAAGCCCTAAGCTTGTCATTAATCACATCCTTCGCTCCTCAGAGATTTTAAACCGCCTCTCCGCTGGCTGAGTTTCCCAGGGGAGAGGGAATGTTCCATAGGAAGGCGATGCGAGCCGCACACCCCCGCTGGGGTCCCAGCCACTTGGAACGTGCCCTTCCCGCTTCCGGACTAGAAGGGAAAATGCGAGCTTAACTTGAAGGTATGGTCTGTTTCCGTTACCCTTGATAAATAGCCAGGCTACGTCAGGGCTGCAGAGTGACAATTTGGCCAGAGCTGCACATATGTAAAGCCACAGAGTTGGAAACTGAAAAACTGATTAAAGACCAAATTTACCTGACAGAGGCAGAGGGGGAGAAAGAAAGAAAAATTCAAACAAGAAAAAATGTACAACACACTTCATTTTCCATTCAGCATTATAATATAGTTGCTTGGTATAGCTCATAATTTTCTAGGTAAGAAGAACGCATTGTGGGGTGCGTGGGTGGCTCAGTCGGTTTAAATCCGACTTCGGCTCAGGTCATGAGCTCATGGTCCATGAGTTTGAGCCCTGCCTGTATCGGGCTCTGGGCTGACAGCTCGGAGCCTGGAGGCTGCTTCAGATTCTGTGTCTCCCTCTCTCTCTGCTCTTCCCCTGTTCATGCTCTGTCTGTCTCTCTCTCTCAAAAACAAAACAAAACAAAAAACGAACAAAAACAAAAAAACATTTAAAAAACATTTAAAAAAAGAATAATGCATTGTGATGAGCACTGGGTGTTATATGTAAGTGATGAACCACTGAATTCTACTCCTGAAACCAATATTGCACTGTATGTGAACTAACTAAAATTAAAATTAAAAGAAAAAAGAAGAAGAAGAAGAAGAAGAAGAATGAGGACATGGCCATCCGGGAAAAAATATGTTCCTAAAAGATAAACATTTGAATTTCTTATATGAATGCATTCTCTCCACAGGATTAATATTGCCCCGAAAGGCGAATAAAGAAAATTGGTTTGTGGGAGATGAAAAAACTGTAGATATTCTAATTGTTGGTGAGCCTCCAAAGCTCATTTCTGCCCCCAAAAAATCTTATTTCTTGGTATTTAATTTCCCTCATTAAGGATTATTTGAATTCAATTTACTTTTTCTCTTTGGAGGGTAATAACGAAATCCTAAAAGGTTTAAAACACCACTTTATGGAAAAGTTTGCTCTCTCCTACAAAGTCTGTGTCAGTCATAGCCTACCATTAGCTCTTATCTTTTCTGGAAGTCTTAACTACCTATTATTTTTTAGTCTAGTACTTTTTCTCTTTTTTCTTTCTTTCCTTTTTTTAATTTTTTTTTTTTTTTGATACAAAGAGAGACAGAGCATGAGAGAGGGAGGGGCAGAGAGAGAGAAGGAAACACAGAATCTGAAGCAGGCTCCAGGCTCTGAGCTAGCTGTCAGCACAGAGCCTGACGCGGGGCTCGAACCCACGAACGTGAGATCTGACCTGAGCCGAAGCCAGAGACTTAACCGACTGAGCCACCCAGGCGCCCCAAGCCACCTGGTTTAAAATCAAGTATACGGCTCTGAGGGGCACCTGGGTGGTTCATTCAGTTAAGCATCTGACTCTTGATCTCAGCTCAGGTCTTGATCTCAAGGTCATGAGTTCATGCCCAGCATGGAGCCTGCTTGAGATGCTCCATCTCCCTCTCTCGTGTGCTCTCTCTCTCTCTGTCTACAAAAAAAAAAAAAAAATTAAAGTCAAGGACACGGCCCCAAATGCTCGACCTTAGAACCTGCTGCTGCCGCCCAGGTCTGCTCTTCAAAGGCAGCATGCCTAACGTGGCTGCTTGTTGGGGGCGGAGACAGAGGTCAGTGGCCCCAGGACTCTTTCCTGATCTCATGAGATACGGTGTATAAAGATGCTTTGGGACTGCAAAGTATAAAGTGTATCATAAATCCTCCTTCCAACTCTGTGAATAAGCTGCGTGAAGAAAGGCAGGTTTATCTCAGGACGATGACCAGATCCTTGCCTTGATTTTTACCACACAAACTTGAAATAATTGATGGCTGCTTATAAACCCCCTTTTCTATCTTTGGGCGACGGGGCCCTCAGGAGAGCGTGTGACGTGTCATCAGCTGTCCTTCCACCTGGGCTTCTGCAGCCTGGTCTCGAATTGCTGGCTGCATTCTTATTTTTCATCGCAATCCTGTCCTTTCTTCTTGTATGCGCAGAAAGTGCCAGCGATGCAGGGGCTTGTCCTTTCAAGGGGCCCCTGAGATTCTCACAGCTTTGCTCTGAACCCCAGAGCTTTCCCCGCTTCCACCAGAAATGGAGCTGGAGTACCTATTGGCAGTGTCTCCTAACTCAAGCCCAAAGGGTCCCTGTTCCCCTCTGAACGCTGCTCAGGATGTGTCCCGCTGAGAGGGCCCTCGCTCAGGGTGTAGCTGCGGGCCATCAGAGGCCTCAAACTTCCATAAGCAGGCTCTTCAGTTCTCCTGCAGAATGACCCGCGCCGCCAACACGAACAGGCACAGGTACTGGAAAGCCCAGCTTTGCTGTCAGGCAAAAATGCGCATTAAATATTTCTCATCGCTTTTGTGCCTTTTAGGGGTTTGGCTGACAAAGGGATTTGTGAGAAAGTTCATAATATTTTTTTAATGTTTATTTATTTATTTTGAGTGAGAGAGCGCACGTGCATGCGTGAGTAGGGGAGAGGGAGAGAGGGAGAGAGAGAATAACAAGCAGGCTCCACACTGTCAGCACAGAGCCTGCTGCGGGGCTCGATCCTAAGAACCGTGGACGTTTAACCACCTGAGCCACCCAGGGGCCCCCTAATATGTTTGATGCACTTAATACTTCACTGTTCTACTTGCTACGAGGCAGAACGCTTGGGGGTTACGTTGGGCCTGGCCAGGTAAGCCCGGATCTGATACTTACGGGTACAAGACCTCTCTGAGCCCCAGTTTCTTCATCTGTAGAAGCTGGAAAACCAGGGAATGTTCTCATCAGCTTGCTAAGTGAGATCATGAGGCAATAAACAGGAGACGCTGAGCATAGGCCGTGGTACGTGATCAGTTCAAGGTGGGCATGGCTGTGGTGACTGTCAGTAAAATGAGGAGCTGAATAAGAAAGGGGAAAAAACCTGCTTTAGAAGAGAAGGAGCCAAATTAAATTCCACACTGAATTTTACAAACCTTATGTTTAAAAATATTATTGTATTCATAAGTCATTCAGAGGAAACAAAGAGGGAGACAAAGAGAAATAGGTCCCTTCCCAGGCCTGTCACCTACTTCCAGGTCCCCTCTCCAGAGGCAGCTAATACACGAGTTTCCTGAGTATCCTCCCAAAAATTGCCACTATTGAAAAAAGTCGTGAGGGACATTTTTTTAAATTTTTTATATTTTTTATTTATTTTTGAGAGACAGAGACAGCGGGAGAATGGGAGGGTCAGAGAGAGAGGGAAATACAGAATCCGAAGATGGGCTCCAGGCTCCGAGCTGGCTGTCAGCACAGAGCCTGACGTGGGGCTCAAACCCACAAACTGCAAGATCATGACCTGAGCTGAAGTCAAGAATCGGATGCTTAACAGACCGAGACACCCAGGCACCCCTCATTTTCATTTTTTAAGAATTTTCTTTATTTTTTTGAATTTTTAAAAATGCTTATTTATTTTTGGGGTGCCTGGGTGGCTCAGTCAGTTAAGCATCCGACTTTGGCTCAGGTCATGATCTCATGGTTTGTGGGTTCAAGCCCTGCATCGGGCTCTGTGCTGACAGCTAGCTCGGAGCCTGGGGTCTATCTCCAGATTCTGTGCCTTCCTCTTTCTGACCCTTCCCTGCTTACACTGTCACTCTTTCTCTCTCAAAAATAAAAATAAAACACTAAAAAAATTTTTTTAAGATTAAAAAAATGTTTATTTATTTTTGAGAGACAAAGAGAGGCAGAGCATGAGCAGGGGAGGAGCAGACAGAGGGAGACACAGAATCCAAAGCAGGATTCGGGCTCTGAACTGTCAGCACAGAACCCGATGGGAGGCTCGAACTCATGAACCGTGAGATCATGACCTGAGCGAAGTCGGACGCTCAGTCTCCTGAGCCACCCAGGCGCCCCTTGTTTTTATTTTTTAAGATTTTTGTTTTTATTTTTTTAAAGCTTATTCCTTTTGAGAGAGAGAGAGAGAGAGAGAGAGAGAAAGAGAGAGAATACAAAGTAGGCTCTGTGCTGTCAGAGAAGAGTCCACTGCGGGGCTCGATTCCACAAACTGTAAGACCATGACCTGAGCCGAAACCAAGAGTCAGATGCTTAACTGACGGAGCCACCCAGGAACGCCAGATTCTTCTAAGATTTTAATTTTTTTAAAGGAACGTCTACATTCAACGTGGGGCTCGAAGTCACAACCCTGAGATCAAGAGTTGCACGCTCCACCAACTGAGCCGGCCACGCACCCTGTGGGAGCGAAATTCGTTTTCATGAGCACTGCAATGGGATGACTTCTAAACATCAGGCAGAGCAGTGTGATAATGAAGACAGCTGCCTGTGTGGTCTGGTTGGATCCCAAACTTAGGGGGTATTTTGACAGCAAAGCGAGTTCTCCACAGTCTTAGCCAGACGGGATAAAGCCTTTCTAGCTATAAGAAGACACACGGGCTCAGAAAAGCAATATGATTCAGAAGCGGGATTCACAGCTCCCGGAGCGGAGAGCCCCCATCTGTGGTGGAGGACGGCAGGGCAGGGCAAGGCCGCGCTGTGCCGTCTGAACTCTGCACTGTGGACTCATTCCCGGCATTCCCCATTTGCCAAGCCCACATTGCCGACATTCCCCCAGGGCTTAGGTTCGCGGCCTTCCTCCTGGGCAGAGATACTTGAACTGGTCTGGCTTCGCCCTCAGCTGCTGGAGGGTCCGAAGCACGGGTCAGAGAAGACAATGGGCAGAGGCCGGGCTGCAGTGAGCAAGGATCCCTTCCTGCATTCTCTCCCTTGCCGGCTGGAGTCCAGGATCTTTGTCGTGAAATCCAAAGATCTTATATTTATCCACGAGCGACTCGGTGAACGTAAACCTGTCCAAGTCTTAAGATGCACCTGTTTGTTGGATAAACAGGGCTATTTGTTGCCACACTGTTAGCAGGGTGAGTGTGTGTATATATAGAGCTAAGAGCTCACTCACGTGCCTTCAATCTTCTGCCAAACAAACGAGTATTTAATCACCCCAATTGAAAGAGATTCTGTGACCTCAGTAACACATTCCAGTACTTAGCTCTATGTCAGGAAGTTCCCACTTGGATCTAACCCCAATTTGCTGAAGCTGGAACTCGTCTGGTGTCCAGTATTTAAGGAATATAGTGGTGATTGCCTTCTGTGTGCTTGAGGACACTAGCTTTTATCCCTTTAACTCAATTTTTTAATGTTTCTTTATTATTTTTGAGAGAGAGAGTGCAATCGGGGGAGGGAGAGAGACAGAAGACACAGAATTTGAAGCAGCTCCAGGCTCTGAGCCCAATGTGGGGCTGGAACCCACCAACCATGAGATCATGACCTGAGCCGAAGTTGGATGCTTAACGGACTGAGCCACCCGGGCGCCCCTGCCCCTTTAATTCTAAATGAAAGCCCATCCAAGTTCATTCATTTTTCATTTCCATTCAGTTTCTAACCCCTCAGTTACTCCTTTGGCTCAGGTCTGCGTGTTCTCCTTTTCAGTGTCTCCGAAACAGGCCAGGGACTCCAGAAGAACTTTCCCTGCATGGGACATCAGGAAGGACCCTTGACGAGGCATCTATTTCTCACTTCCTGCCAGCATCCTCTTTCCTTTCATCCTACAAGCCTTTGGAGCCACTTGTCTGAATTCATCTTTGGCCTGTGTGTGTATAAGCACAGCTTTATAAAGCAAAAGCCTTTCTGACTTTCCTGAGTATCAGAGTGAGTGAATAAAGACGCTCCCTCTGGTCTCTAGGCAGTTCTGGTGTTTACATTGATCTTAGCTCGTGATGATGCTTACGGAGATTTCATGTTCCTAAAGCCCAAATGTCTGTGTTAAGTTGGGAGAGGATGGAAATGTGTTTTCTTGAGCAGAGCCAAAGACTCGGGAACTCAGGAGTTGACTCCTAGCCCCGGAAAGGCTGCCAGCAAGACTTTGAAGTGAGTTGCTTTATTTCTTTGGGGCTCAGAGCAGGAGAACAGGGGTGGCATCAGTAAGCTTCCCAGGGCAAAGTCTTGTAAAACCCTGAGCTAGACAACGTTGAAGGGGGGAGAGATGGAGGAGGAGGAGGTGGGAGGAGAAAATGGAAAAACAAGAAGCATTAGAATTAATGTACAAGCAATCCTCTTATTTTCCAAATGAAATGAGCCTAAAAAAAGCAGGAAAATGCACTTTATCAACTAGTCTTCATAATTCCCCACTGCTATTAAGGCTGGAGGCTCTAAAGCCGTCAGAGATGCAGTATCTCTGCTACAGGAGATAGCTTATCTCGTAGATAAAATGTGCCAAGCTCCAAGCACAGGGTCCTAAAACATAGCTGGCACTCAGTTCAAGTTGTGTCTCTTCCTGACTGTATTGCTGATAACAAGAAAGGTTAAAGGAGCCATGGAGTTGACATTATTCTAGTTGCCAGTTCAAACCCTTCGCCGTGTGGCCGTCAAAACACAGCCAGGAAACGTTGAACTTCTCAGGGAGAGTGGCTCCCGGTGACAGTCTGGTTTTGGCCTTCTGGCCATCCTGGGAGGGGCCTCGCGGTGACAATGAATCCCTGTAACCGGTCTCGCTCCTTTCCCTCCCGACTGACAATTATCTTAATGTCATGGTCCAGATGCCACGAGAATAGTAATAATAATAAAACAGTGAGCATTTCTCAAGAGCTTACTGAGGGCCAGGCTCCCACTTAACCGCACCACATGCATCATGACGTGTCGGCTCTGAGACAAAATGTTCAGACGCCGAGGATCCTTGCCAGAGGGGAGGACACCACAGACCTTGCAGCAGAACCCTGCCGATCTGAAAAAGTTCGAGAAGAGAGAATAAGTTCCATAACGTTCTGCCCTCAGGCCATAAAACCAAAAGAATCATCTAGCGGAGACAGAAGGCATGTTTCACACAAGAAGGGAGGGGAACGCAGCTTTGGGGTTTACCAAATAAATGGGAAAATCTTACTTCTATCTTTGGTAACCACAAGGGATTGAAACTTGTGGTTAAAGATTTGGGGGTTAGGAAGAGTGAGAGGGGGAGGGGAGTCTTGTTCATTCCTGATTTCTGTGTTTTGGCTCCAGGGAAATAGGGTTTCCATTGCAGAGGGTGCAACTGGATATTTCCTCCACGCTCCGTCGCTGGGACCTGGCAAGCGACATTTCCTGGCCCTCAACGGCAGCCAGTCCCAGCAGTGAGGTCAAATCCACTTTTGGAGCCAAACACCAACATTCCTTTACAGTTAGTGCTGCTGCCTCGGAGGAAGCTCTTGCCTGCCTAGACGGACCTCTACCGGCAACCAGAGGGAGCGGCCTGATTTTCCAGCCCATGCAAGACCTAGAAATGTTGGACTCCTTGTCACAACAGAAGCCTCTTGCTAATTGCCCTGTGGTTGACGATGACAGGGAGGGTCGACAACACGAGCAAGGTGAAGTTATTCCACTTGCTAATTAAAGCTGTGAAGTATGCTTTCCTGTAAAACGTGAAACCACTGAATGGTTGGATGTGCCCAACCTGCTGGCCCTGGCAGCGATTGTCTTGAATTGTCTCTCAGGGATATCACTTGCCCAGCTCCGGGGTGGCGATGAGATATTTCCTCTCTAGAGGAGCCTTAAGGCTTTTGTAGGAAAAACTGTGTGCCAGGGCTCACTTATAAAAGGATGTCCTGGGGGTGCCTGTCAGTTGAGCGTCTGACTCTTGGTTTCGGCTCAGGTCATGATCTCACGGTTCGTGTGCTCTGGCCCCACACTGGGCTTTCTACCATCAGTGCAGAGCCCGCTTTAGATCCTCTGTCCCCTTCTCTATGCCCCTCCCTTGCTCTCTCAAAAAATAAATAAATTAATTAATTAATTAAATTAAAAAATAAAAGGTGATGAAGGAACATTTTGCAGCACGCTTACAACAAATTATCCAGTTTTGCTTCATTTCCACGACAGCTCTGTTTTGACTTGTATCATCATCCCCATTTTTCCAGATGAGAAAATTAAGTCCCGAGCAGGTCACAACGCCCGTCAGAGATCATACAGTCACTTAGCAGAAAACCTAGCACGAGAACCACTTCTCTTGCCCCAAGTCCTGCTTGTACGTCACTGTGTCTCCGGGGTCAGTCCTCCTGTCCTCAAGCTGGAAGTCCCAGAGTCACCCGTCTTTCCCGCTGTCACTCACCTCTCCCTCCCAATGCAGCAACATGCAAGCGCATGTGTCCACACTCCATCACTGCAAACTGTGGTTTCTCCCGGGGGTGACTCCCAAGCCCGCCCGTCCCACAGCGCCTCTGGCCATCTCTGACTCACCAACCCAATCCAAACTCACTTAAGCGGTTCCAACAAGCTTCTGACATTGTGGTTTAAATATTTATTTGTTTACTGATGTGTCGTCCACCTTTCCCACCGGGTTGTAAGCTCCACGAAAGCAGGAACCCTGTCCTTTTAAATTCACCAGTGCCTAGATCATAATGTATTTTCAGTAAATGGTCGTGGGACAAATGAGTGAAAACGTGCTAGTCTAGCAATTCCACGGTATAGTAAGATACTCATGTCTAGGCCCCGACTCCCAGGATTCTACTTTACCAGGGACGGTGCCAGGTATCAATATGTTTTTTAAATATTCGATATATTTTAAAACTTCTTAATGTGGTAACATATATATAACACCATTTAAACCATTAAAAGTGTACAGTTCAGGAGGTGCCTGGGCGGCTCAGTCAGTTGAGCATCCAACTTCAGCTCACGTCATGATCTCACAGTTCCTGGGTTCGAGCCCTGCGTTAGGCTCTGTATTGACAGTTTGGAGCCTGGAGCCTGCTTTGGACTCTGTGTCTCCCTCTCTCTCTTCCCCTCTCCTGCTTGTTCTCTCTCTCTCTCTCTCTCTCTCTCTCTTTCAAAAAGTGTATACAGTTCAGGGATACTTGGGTGGCTCAGTTGGTTACGTGTCTCTCGATCTGGGCTCAGGTCATGATCTCATGGGTTTGTGAGTTCGAGCCCTGGGTCTGGCTCTGTTCTGACAGCAGAGAGCTTATTTGGGATTCTCTCTCTCTCTTCCTTTCTATCGGCCCCTCTCCCACTCACGTGCATGCATGCGCACTCTCAAAACAAACATTAAAAAAGCAAACGTGTACAGTTCAGTGACATTAAGTACATATGTATTATTGTGCAACCATCACTACCACCCACCTGCAAACCTTTTTCATCTTTCCTAACAGAACTCTGTCCCCACAGCCCTGTTCCTCCCCCCCTCCCCCACAGAGCATCTTTCTTTTCTGCTTGTCTTAGATTTCATGCCCCATCGAGACACCTGATGCCTTCCATGCACCCTCCATGCCCTGGCCCTTTGCCTTTGGTGGTATCAGCTTCACAAAATCCCAACCTGGATACCCCAGGCCCTTTGCCTGCACTGTGTCGACAACCAGGCGGCCATGTTTAACTGGTTGAAAGCACGCAGCCAGGCTGACTGGCCTCTTTTGAATTAAAAATCACAAATCCAACCAGAATCTCAGCACCACCTGTAATATTTCCTGAATTTATTTCATGTCCCATAGTCCAAAAGTTCAGTTTCATGCTTTCTGACCAAAACAAACTTCCTGTACTCTCCCCTCCCTCCCCCCTCAGGGGTTGACTTCACTCATTTATTTATTTATTTATTTTGTGGTGCTCGAACCCACGAACTGTGAGATCATGACCCCACGAACTGTGAGATTATGACCTGAGCCCAAGTCAGATGCTTAACTGACTGAGCCACCCAGGCGCCCCGAACCTGGGTGCAGAAGTTTCCAATGCAGAGAGATTGCATCTTCCCAAGACCATTGCCACACACTGACCTGTATCTGTTCTCACCTGTGCTGCTCATTGTCCACGAAAACGAGTGAGCTACAGAGACTTTGCACCCCAATCCCTCTTGTCTCCTGCACCCCAGAGTTTCCCCGTCTACTAGATAATTCCGTACAGCATACAAAGCATGCCCTAATAGGTCCCATATTTAAAATCCCTTCCTTGGCTCTTCCCCGTTCTTTGCTCTGCTTTATAGAAAAACTCTCTTTTTTTTTTTAAGATTTTATTTTGTAAGTAATCTCTACCACCAATGAAGGGCTTGAAACTGCAACCCTGAGATCAAGAGCCCCAAGCTTCACCAACTGCCAGAGTCAGGTACGCCTCTCCCCAAACTCTCACATAACAACGGCTCTCACTTGCTGCCTGTACTTCCTTACTTACATTGTTTCTCTTTCCCCCAGTCCTTTCTCCCCTCCAATTAGACTCTCACCACCCCCCCCCCCCCCAACCCCCGCTCCGGTGAGATTCTCTGGTCCATTTCACAAACAATCTCCAAATTCAATGGTTGCCTGCCTTCCTCTGGCCCATCCTCTTTGGTTACATTGGACATGGCTGACTACCCCTCCATATGGAAACACTTAATTTCCTCATCTATAAAATGGGCATAGTCATAATATCTACTGCATGTGGTTATTGTGGGAACTAATGAGATACCAACCATAAACCCCTTTGACTTTCCCTGGCCCAGTACCTATGGGCTAGTCTTTAAAATTTTCATCTTTCATGAGATAAGGGGTTCATGTAATAGTTGTCTAATTTATACTCAGTTTGTAAAAATTAATTAATTAATTAATTAAGGACAGCTGGGTAGCTCAGTTGGTTAAGCATCGACTTCAGCTCAGGTCATGATCTCATGGTTCCTGAGCTTGAACCCCACATCCAGCTCTGTGCTGACAGCCCAGAGCCTGCTTTAGATCCTCTGTCTCCCTCTTTCTCTCTGCTCCTCCCCTGCTCACACTCTCCTTCTCTTTCTCAAAAATAGATAAATATTTTTATAAAGCAAAAAGTAAACGGACATCAGAGGCTGCAATAAATTTTTAAAAATAAAAAATGTTAAGGGAGAAGAAAAAGGAGGGTCTCATATGTAGAATGTTTTGTTATTTAAAAGAATATAACAAAATCAACATCAGAGAAACTTCCTAGTATTAAAATTACTAATGCTTCTTTCTTGTAGGCGTAGGAACAGTGGGGAAATTTCCACCCTTTGGATACATTACTTGTATTTTATTTT
>NC_043716.1:53098508-53119741 GCF_006229205.1 Suricata suricatta | reverse complement strand
GAGAGAGAGAGAGAGAGTGCGTGAGCATGGGAAAGGGGCAGGGAGACAGAAAGGAAGAGAAAGAATCCCAAGCAGGCTCCATGCCGTCAGCACAGAGCTCAACACGAGATACCACGAGATCAGTCTCATACCACGAGATCATGAACTGAGCCAAAATCAGGAGTCAGACACTTAACCAACTGAGCCACCCAGGTGCCCCCATCCAGTGTGTTCTAATGAAAGAGAGATGTGGAAACTGAAACAGAAAGAAAGAGGAGCTAACCTGCTCTGAACTTGACTCTGGCATTGCTACAGAGAGCAGTCAAGATAGAGTCCATTTGCTTAATGTGCTTTTATTTTTTTATTAACTTATACCGTGGTGCCAAGTGCCACCCACCTAGAAAATGGCCACACCAATGGCCGTTACGGGAATTTCTCAGCTTCGGACAGCTTAAGATCCCAAGGGAATACACAGGGAAATGAATTCCCAATTTCTCTGGGCCCATAGCAATTCACTTTCTGATTCCTGTAATCTAGGACATATTGGGAAGATCCCAGAATCCCCATGAGTCTGTTATTCAGTAAGCGTTGTCTCCCAAAGTCCAGCCCAAAGAACAGCCTAAGAATCACCCGCAGTGGGGCACCTGGGTGGCTCCGTCGGTTAGGCATCTGATTCTCAGTTTCAGCTCAGGTCATGACCTCACGGTTTTGAGTTCGAGCCTCTCATTTTGAGTTCTGTGCTCTCAGCACAGAGCCCACTTGGGATTCTTTCTCTCCCACTCTCTCTGCCCCTCCTCCGCTCATGCTGTCTGTGTCTCTCTCCAAATAAATAAACTTAAAAAATATGTATATGTTAAAAAAAAAGAAATGCCTGCAGCTACTTATTTAAAATGTATATTTCTAGGGTGCCCAGTTAGCTCAGTGAAGACTCCCGAAATGCCTATTTCTGGGCCCTTCCCGGACCTAATGAGCTGAATATTCCTAGGATATATTTTTTAAGTTTATTTATTTTGAGAGAGAGCGGGAGAGGGGCAAAGAGAGGGGGAGAGGGAGAGAACCCCAAGCAGCCTCTGTACTGCCTGATGCAGGGCTCAAATTCTTTTTTTTTTTTTAATTTTTTTTTTTTTAGTGTTTTTTATTTATTTTTGAGACAGAGAGAGGCAGAGCATGAGCGGGGAGGGGCAGAGAGAGAGGGAGACACAGAATCTGAAGCAGGCTCCAGGCTCCCAGCCATCAGCACAGAGCCTGACGCGGGGCTTGAACCCACGAACATGCGATCATGACCTGAGCCGAAGCCAGACGCTTAACCGACGGAGCCCCCCAGGCGCCCCGTCAAATTCTTGAAACCTAAGATCATGACCTGAGCCATCCAGGTGCTCCCGGAGTTTGCATTTTAAACAGATCCCCAGGGATTCTCTTGTGTATTAAAATATAAGAACATTAGAAAAGAATTGCTGGCCCTTTTCTCCATTTTATAAACTTGCTCTTTTTAAAAAATGTTTATTTATTTTGAGAGAGAGAGAGAATCTGAGTGGGTAAGGGTCAGAGAGAGAGGGAGACACAGAATCCAAAGACAGGCTCTGAGCTGTCAGCACAGAGCCCGATGCGGGCCTCGAGCCCATGAACCGTGAGATCATGACCTGAGCCGCAGCCAGATGCTTAACTGACTGAGGCCCCCAGGCGCCCCATAAACTTGCTCTTTGGTTTAGAGGGGCCTCCACTAGTTCTACCTAAAGGAAAACTAGCTATTCTTCAAGATGACCGTTATCACCTTCTCCATGAAGCCTTTTTGGACTTTCTATCCCCAACTGACCTCTCTCTCCTGGACTCCCTTAACACTGAGTCTGTGTGCTCCTAGGGCACTTGTCATGCTGGATCACATGATTTAGAGTGAGGTTTTATTTGAGGAGCCAAGAAAAACAAGATACAGTACCTGTTCTTGAGACTTATAGTCCAAAGGGGAGAAGGACAAGTAAGTTGGACTTCAGCTCAGGTCAGATCTCACGTTCGTGGGTTCGAGCCCCGTGGCGGGCTCTGTGCTGACAGCTAGCTCAAAGCCTGGAGCCTGCTTCTGGTTCTGTGTCTCCTTCTCTCTCTGCCCCTCCCCCTCTCATGCTCTGTCTCTCTCTGTATCAAAAACAAATAAAACATTAAAAAAAAATTTTTTTTAAAGAAAATGGCAGCAATGCAGTATACTGAGTGCTATGAGAACACACTGCTGGGACCAGAGCATCATGGGAGGCTTCCTGGTGGAGGTGGCCCCTAGGCAGAGTATTAAATGACAAAACGGGAGTTAGGTGATTCTGGGGAAGGCAGAGAGAAGAGGCACTCAGACCCAAGAGAGTGGTATGTGCAATAATATGGAGGTAAGAGAATTATAGAGTTATTAAGGAAACTGCAGGTCATTCAGAAGGGTGGAGACAATGAGGCTGGAATTGTTGGCAGGGGCCAGCCACAGAGGACCAGAGTGGCATGCTAAGGACTTTGAACCTTATCTATGACCTCGATTCAATTTGGAGTTAGAGAGCCCACTCTGGCTGCAATGCAGATAATGATTTTGAAGGGGGGCAGGATGGCCAGTAAGCAGGCCGGGACAGCCTTGCAGAAATGATGGTGATGTGGACCCGGGTAGGTGATAGAAATGGAGTCAGGGGTAGAGGAAGGGAAGTCACAGGATTGGCTGTCGCGCTGGCAGGCTCAGCATCAGAGGTCACACTCGAAGCTAGAGAGGCCTACCAAGCCTTGGCTCACAACTTGACCAAAGGAAATTCTAAGATGAGAACTTCCAAGATCAATTGAACAGGTGGGAGTGGAATTTCAATAACCACGTTTAGGTTGTCACTGGTGCCTGGCTCTTTCCCACTAAAGAGAAGCTCAGAAACGGGGGCTCAGAGGACCAGCCTGCTACAGGCTGGCGGCTGCTCTTAAGGAAGGGGACCAACTGCGGGGCCGGTTTCTTCTGCGCTTTGAAGGCTCAGTAAATGCCAGGGTAATGTCCCGTTCTTCCCGGCAGGGGGCAGCACCACGATTCACAGAAAGCAAAGCGAGAAACCGTTTCCGACGACTAAAAAATATTCACAAACGCCAAACCAACCCAAAAGAGAGATTCTTTGGTGATTATGCGTTCTGAAGTGACTGATGTGGCCAGTTTGTAATCAGCAAGTTTTGCTACAGCGACAACAGGTTCTCATACCAGGATGTGACTTTGACCTCACAACTTGCCCCTGAACTCCAAGTATCTTTTTGCTGCTTAACATTAGCCACATGCATTCAAAATGCTATTGCTTCTAGTGCGGTTTATTTTTTTCTACATGGAATGATGTTGGGCAACGTTCTCTCAAGTTTCTGAGTCTGTGTCTGTCAAAAAGAATTTTTGAGAAAAAGACCATGGTACAAATGTTGGAGGTTTTGGGCTGTGTGTGTGTGTGTGTGTGTGTGTGTGTTGTTTTTTAATAAGTCACCCACCATTGCTTCATTTCAAGATGGTTGTTCTTACTTTTAAACAATGCCTTCCAAATCTGGTCCGTGTGCATATATTTTTGCATAGATATGCCCAGAGTCTGTTTTAAAAGGAAGTGCATACTTTTTTTTTCCTGTTCTCTTAGAAATTTGTACTCCTCTGAGATCTCACCCACTTCCTTAGCTTCGAATATCACATGGCACAGAAAAGCAGCCACATCTTTATCTCTAGTCAACTTCTGTTGGTCTCCATCCATCCATCCATTATTCCCTCCATGCACGGTGCTAGAGATGTGAAAGGGGTAGTCCTGTCTCTCTAGGAGTTTGTGGTGCTTTAGAAGGGAGGGGGGGTGGGGACAGGTTTTGAACAAATAATGCTGTAATGATATTGGAAGTACAGTGGGATTTTGAGGAAGAAACCCTAAAATTGGCTGGGGGCCTAAAGGGGGTGGGGTGGCTCCAACTAAGCAGAGGAAACTCCATGTGCCAAGATATGGACCCTCAAAAGATTACGGTACCTTCTGGAAACCACCATGGTTTAGTGTGTGCGTTGGCTGGAGACAGAGAATGGAGTGGGGCTGGCAGGCAGGAGCCAGATCCATAAAGGTCTTGCAAAGAACTTGAGGTATTATCTTGTGGATGATAAATATCTTAGTTTTCATTGATTTCCACTCTGCAGGCAGAGTGTTCAAGTGGTTTGAGGATGAAAATCTGACTGTGGCCCCACCCCTGGCTTCACTATCCTAGAGTATCAAGTGCCTAGTTTTTTAATTTCCTTAAATATTTTATTTCTTTTTGAGAGAGAGAGAGAGAGAGAGAGAGAGAGAGAGAGAGAGAGAGACCTCGTGAGCAGGGGAGGGGCAGAGAGAGAAGGAGACACAGAATCCGAAGACAGGCTCCAGGTTCTGAGTTGTCAGCACAGAGCCTGACACGGGGGCTCAAACCCACGAGCCACAAGATCATGACCTGAGCCGAAGACAGACGCTCAACCGACTGAGCCACCCATGTGCCCCGTCAAGTGCCTAGTTTATAGCAGCACTGAAAAGGCCCTCCATGAGCCTCTCCAAATGCTTTATCCACGTCCTAAATTCTTCTTCATCCCAGTTAAATGGCGTCCTTGAGTCCTCTCTTACTGTCGGGGCTTTGACTGTGCCATTCTCTCTCCTAGAACACTCTCAGGCTAATCAGAGTCTCAAACCTTCCTCCTCAGCCTTCCCTGGACTAGGTCAGGTCCCCTGCTGTATGCTCCCAAAGGTACTAAGGATTTGGGGGCATGCTAAGGACTTTGGCCTGCAAATGTCATACACTCAGTGATATGTTCCCATTTAGGCTGCAAGCTCTGTGACGGGTTAGCCTACTCTCTACAAAGTAGATGCTCAGTTAACGTTGTGGGGAGAACAAATGAATGCATTGAGTTTTCCAACAGCATAATGAACATTTCCACCTGTATGTCTCCTAGAATGATGAACTCTCCATTTTGAAAAGTGGACATCCTCCCCTCCTTACCTGTCCCCTCCCTGCACGACTCCACCCCTGCCCAGTTCACTAGTCCCCTTGACTGGCAAAGTTCTCTGTTGTTCTCCCCACTCAAAACAAAGAAATGCAACTCTCCCCTCACTTCCTTCTCCTCTCTGCTCAGCAGCGAAATTCTTCCCTTTCATTTCTCTTTTTTTTTCTGGCCACCATTCTAGAATTACAAAGTAATTATAAAATATATTGGGGGAAATATGGACTTTTGAAACAAAACAGGCTTAAGTTTAAGTCTTGGGTCTACTATTATTGGGTTTCCTTGGGTAACCAAGGAACTTAGTTCTCCAAGCCTCTGTTTCTGAGTCTGTAAATGGGGATATTTATATCCACCCTATAGAAATGCTATGACTTCAGCAGGCTTCAGGTGGTAAATAAATAGTCCTCTTGTTATTTTCACTACATATCAGACATGTCCAGCTCAAAACCCTTCAGAGGTTGCTAATCACTTGACAATGAATCCTAAACCACACATCTTGGCCTTGCCTCTTATTACTTCCCCCCACCTCAAATACTAAACTCTGGGCAATCTGAAATATTGGTGAATTCCATCACTCTTTCCTTCCTGCTTCCAGGTTGCAGTCCAAACACCAAGCCCTCTCTGATTACCGGAGCACCAAGGGACTGACTCTCTCCTTTGAAGTCCTATATGCAGTTCAGTGGGAATTAAGCGAGGCCAGCTGTTTTGCTTGTAGACTAGGCAACTCTCCTCTGGATTAAAAACTGCTGAAAGCAGGGGCTTTGATGGGTTCATCTATAGTGCCTTGCATGGAGTTGATGCTCAATAAACATGTGGTGAAAGAATAATTCATTTTCCTTATTTCAATGGGCTGTTTCCTCTATAGAATCAGATGCTTGGTTATTCTCATCTCAGCACTATTTTGTTGGCTTCCAGGGAGAACATTACCATTAGGTACGTTCTGTTCCCTTTAATTGGAAAGAGCTTTTGGAACTGAAAAATGAGTTACCTCTTCCAGCCTCATCTGTCGCTTCTCATACTTACCCGCCTCGTATAGGAATCCAATTACTTAGCATTGAACAGAACACGACTCTGTCACGCTTCCGTTTCTCGTACATGCGTGCCGTTCCCTTCCTCCGGAATGTGCTTACCTTGAACTCTCTGGTGAACTCCTGCTGGTCCTCCAAGACTCAGCTCAGACATCACCACCTTTTCAGGGAAGGCTATTCTGAGATGGAGTAAAGGTCCTTCCGCCCATCTTTTTAGCTTTCTCAGCATTCCCAATAATTCTGACATTACATATGGCATTTTTCTGGCTTACTTTGCTTCCCCTCCAGACCTTAAATTCCTTGAGGGCTAGTTTCTGTTCATCGTCTAACCTTCTATATCTAGCACCTGTAACCTGTACCTACGCTTAGAATGTATCAAACACTTGATTAGATCAACGAGCAAAGCATATATTCGTCTAACACTGCAGTTTGGACCGGATTCTCAAGTATTTCAAACCCTGGTCCTCTATCGGAGTGCTTCATGCTGGAGGAAGATTTCCGCTTACCACCCCCAACAACTGCCTCAGTTTGGTGGCAAGAAAAGGGAAGTGATTAGGGTGTGGTGAAGAATAACCCCTTCAGGGCTGAGCTGTAATTTACCCGCCTCGGAACCGAAAGAGTTACAGCGACCGGGAGGCGGAGCCACATCGGTGCCACCTGCTGCGGGGCGGTCCGGCGCACGCGCCTAGGCTGCTGGATGGTGGCTACCTGCGGGGCCCGGGCGGAGGCGGAGCGCTTGCGCTCTGCGCCTTTTCCGCCGGGGGAAGTCTCGCGGGGGCGGGGCGGGGCGGGGCCGCGTGGGGAAGTTCTCGCGGGACCCCGACGAGGAGCGGAAGCCAGGCGGCTGTGCTGCTTCGGCGAGCGGGCGACGGCGGCGGGCGACGGCGGCGGCGAAGAAGACTGAAGCGGTGACGGGCACAGGCGCTGCCCTAGGGGAACAGCAGCGGGGTCGGTGGCCGCTCGCACCGCTGCGGAGGGGCCGGCCGGGTGCGGAGCTGAGCAGCTGCGCCACGGTGAGTGCGGCCAGCGGCGGCGGCGGCGCTGCTCCGGTGCCTCTTTCCCCCCCGCTCCGCAGCGGTAGTCGGCCCGCGGGGACCGGGCCCAAGCCTGCCGAGGGCTGCCGGGGCTCGGGTTCGGGGCCGCGAGGCCTGTGGCGGAGGCACAGAGGCCCCGGGGCTCCCGGCACAGCGTTTCCCCTTTTGGAGCACTTCCTTCCAGGGGACCGTCCTCCCCCGGCCTTTGGCTCGGGGTAGAGCACCGGACCCTGGGGTAGGAGGCCGGGGGCTTCTAATTAAGTTCCATGCTTTCTTCGGGAGGGTTTGCGCAGAAGGGGCCCGGGGAAGCCCGAGAGCCCTGGGTACTCATTCTGTGAGTCAGTCTGACTTGGCCCGGGAGGCGGGGGATTCGCAGCGGTTGCTAATGTGATTGATGCTCCTTCGACCTGCACGGCCACCACGTCACCATCTCCTGGTGTCTTTTCGGCCGAACCTGGGGAGGGAACCCACCAACCCTATGAATACCGTGAGAACCTTTAGCTCCCGGAGCCAGTTGAGATGCCTTTACCCCTGTCGCTTTTCTTTTCTATCCTTTTTTTTAAACTACTCTGAAAAATTCTTGTAAGGAACAGCAAGCAGCAACTGGTTGACCTGCTCCGAGGAAAGAAGTCAATGCGAGAGGCTAGGAAAGCACTGGTCCTTTGTATTTGCCACGCTCCTTTAAGCGTAAGCCATAGGAGCTATAGCTTGTATAGGGAGTTATTATAAAAGTCCGATTTGCGGAGGAGTCAAAGTGCACCCGGGGTCTATCTTTTGGGTCTGTTGCCATAGAAACGAGTCCAGAAGACACCTGAAAGAAATTAGCATAGTCTCTTTGGCTTTCCTGTCTCGCTTTTTCACTTTGCACTTTTCCAGTAGTTGCCTTTCCTTTCTTTTCTCCATTTCACTGCGTCCACTAAGTAAATGCTTACTCGGGTAATGCAAGTCATTTGCTCTCTTCCCTCCCCCTCCGTGTTTTTTTTTTTTTTTTTTCTAATTTACTTCCCCTTCCTCCTTTTTGTCCTCCTCTTGGGCATAATTTTTCAAGGTTTCTGACCTTTGGTGCAATTCCTATTCTCTCTCACTTAAAGAGTCCGTTTTCTCTTTGGGGAAGATCCCCTCTTTCCTCCTTTATGGGTTGCTTCAGTCAGCCAGAGGAGTTGCCAGAGAACCTTGCCTAGACTTTTAAGTTCTCCCGCTGGGAACTGGGAGGCCCAAAGGATTGAATTCATCCGTAAGTAATCAATACCGTCACTAGGTCACAAGGGTCGCTTGCTTGTGTTATTTGCGTTTGGTTGTTTTCTTCATTTTAACATTGTGTTGTTGCCACTGCTCGCTTTTCTCTTCTTAGGTCTCTTTTACGTTAGTAGGGAAGATTGGGTCAATTTGGGGATTGTATGACTTTTTTCTTTTTCCTTTAACGTTTATTTTTGAGAGAGCAGGCACAGGGATGGGGCAGAAAGAGAGGGAGACACAGAATTCGAAGCAGGCTCCAGACTTTGAGCTGTCAGATCAGAGCCTGACTTGGGGTCTAACTCATCGTGATCTCGCAGTTCGCCTGTGAGCTGAAGTCGGAGGCTTAGCCGAATGAGCCACCCAGGCGCCCCTCATATGACTTATTTTTGGCTTTTAGTGGGAAGTGGTTAATGTTAAAAAACAGAAACACAATCATAGACCTATATGTTACAATAGAATTGAGATAACATGAAATATTTAAGGGATTGGAATTTATTTAGACCACCGATGAATTAAAACTTGCCCGTCATGGTTGTATGAATTCTTTACCAGGGTTCTTTTAATTAGTCATCTTTGTTGTTGTTGCGGGTTTTTTGGACAGAAAGGAATAACTTGTGTTCCATTGCTCCGTCCCTTGTTCAAAATTTTCTGAATTCCCAAGATGGAAAACGAAGTTAATTCTTATAATCGGCTTTCTTTGATACTAAGAGCAAGCATTTAAATGCTTGAGGGAGTTCAGTTCCTTAGCAAGTGTATTCAGATTGAGGGATTGCTAGGTTTTAAATACCACGAGTTGATGGGACTTAGCGATTTTTCTGAGAACAATCTCTATGTTGCCTGTTGGGCTGCCACAGTTCTGATTATTACCTAGAACAGAAGAGTAATAGATTTTGGAGAAATTAAATAATACAGAATAGAGACGCACCGCGCTCTGCTGAGAGAAATTAATAGTTACTTGCTTAATTCAGAAGAACTTTCCGGCACTCCTGAATAGCTGTTGAGAGTCCTTGGTTTTATTTGTCAAAGTCTGCGCTTTCTTAGTTGAGCCAAGTGAACACGCATTATTTTCATTTTATGCAAAGACCTTGTAGTGCATTATCTGGAATGCAAAGTTTAAAATCTGGTTAAGGCACCCTTCTAGTATAGCAGTGATTCTTAAAAGTTAGCGTGCATAAAAATTACCTCTGAGTCTTACTTTAAATCAGGCTCTGGGCCTAACGCCCCTACGTTTTGCAGAACTCTAGAAGGCACCCCACAATAATCAGTCTCTTAATAGGGCAGTTTTGAAGCTACTGGTCCAAGGACCAAAACTCTTGCTGCAGAAGGCAGCTGTAAAATAGGGACGATGGAATGCGGCTTTCAATTAGTCCATTTAAATCACACTTTCTGTAAATACAGAGTAAATATTTAAAAGCCAAACAGAATAACTGATGATAGATTTGATTAGTCTTTATATGAATAAGTATGTGAGTGTTGTTAGGACTGTGATGTGGAGCAATTTAATTTTAAAGTTTATACTTAATAGGGCTGTTAATTTGCCTACCAGAATGCTCTTCTAAGTTTGTACGAAGATGGAAGAAGATGGACGATGTAAGAATACAATGGCCTGGTATTTCAAAAGGTGCTGGTGATGCTGGCCAGTTAACATTTCTTAGCACTTTGTGCCAGACTCTGTGAAGGCCTTTATACATGCTGTGTTTTTTAGGTTTTTAATTTTTTTAAAGTATTTTTTTACATCCAGTGTAGGTCTCAAACTCAAAACCCCGAGATCAAGAGTAGCACGCTCTATGCTCTACTGGCTGAATCAGCCAGGCGCCCCATGGGCTATTTCTTATAATCATCAAAATGCCCTTCTAAAATAGACGCCATTAGCCCCATTTTCCAGCTGAGGGAAACTAGGAATTAGAGAATATGAGTCACTTCTCTAGTGTTCCCCGTCTAGTCCAGTGGTAAAGCGACAGTTGAACCCAGGCCTGACTCCAGAGCACCATTAAGATTTTGGTGTTTAGTTTTTCTTCTCTTTTCTTTTTCTGTTTATTTTGGAGGGGGAGAGAGTGCACGTGCACAGATGCACACACAAATGGGGGTGTGGGCAGGAAGATGGGACCGTTGATCCGAAGTGGGCTCTGTGCTGACCGCAGAGAGCTCGATGCCGGGCTCGAACTCATGAACCTAGGCACCCCAGTGTTTGTTTTTTCTCACTACAAAAGTAGTGATGGAAATACAATTGAGGTGTATAGTGCAGAAAGTGAAAATATTTAGTGATCTTGCTCCCAGAGATAATTTAAGCCTTTGATTTTTTTTCTTTGGCACATGCTGATAAATAATGTTTTGCTTTACAGAAATGGGGTTTTTGTTTTTAACTTGATAATATCGCTTAGTATTTATATAGAAAGATATTTCATAGGTATTCTCATGGATATTGATAGGTATAGATGTATTTTGCTCATGGTATTTGTCTCTATTTCAGAGAGATAAATTTAGGAAATGGATTTGCTTGTTAAGGGTATATATTTTTAAATTGTCAATAGATACTATAAAATTACTTTCCAAAAAGATTGAACTGATTAATTCCTTGCTGCAGTGTGTGCTCTGTGATGGTTTTTATTGTTATAATCCAATACCAAGCACATTGTCAGGCATATGGTAGCTCAAATTGTTAAATGGATGAACATTGGATAAAGAGCCTGAGAGTCTGTTCACCCAGAGTATTGCAGAGCCTAAATATTATAAACCTTTAAAAAAATTGGCCAACTAGGGGCGCCTGGGTGGCTCAGTTGGTTAGGCGGCCAACTTTGGCTCAGGTCATGATCTCACGGTTCGTGGGTCTGAGTCCCGTGTTGGGCTCTGTATGCTGACAGCTCAGAGCCTAGAGCCTGCTTCCGATTCTGTGTCTCCGTCTCTCTCTCTCTGCCCCTCCCCTGCTCACACGCGGTGTCTCTCTCTCTCTCTAAAATAAACAAACATTAAAAAAAATTTTTTTTTTAATTGGCCAACTAGTAGGTGAAAGAAATCTCGTTGTAATTTGCAGTTTCTGATAATGAAGTTGAACATCTTCTATGTTTTAGGTAGAATTACATTTTAACTTACTTTGAGTGACTTAATGTTGGGCACTGTCCAAAGCACTTCACATATATTACCTATAGTAATGGTGAATGAATCTTAGAAAGTAGGTGATACTATCCCCATTTTACAAATGAGAAATGGGACTTGCTTCAAAGGCTTGACGGCCCTCCTCCTCTCCCCCCAACCCCCAAGAGAAGGGTTTGCCCATAATTAAAACTGGTTAAGGACCAAGGTCATTAGTTGAATCCAGGTCAGCCTGCTTTTAGAGACCATGCAGCCTTAACACGAAGCGATATTGCCCAGTGAGTGTTGTGTATTTTTAATTTCTGTAAATTTGGGGAAGAAAAGAGTTAAAAGGAAGGAAAACTAAAATCCTACAAATACCTTTAGGAGACTGCATTTTGGGATTCAGTGCACATTGCTTGAAATGACCGATTCAACTGCGCTTGTGTTCTCAGAATTTGCTGCATGTGTGATGGTTTGAAGGGTGGATGCTGGAACCGATTTATGGATTCTCATCAGGGTTCAGTGTACTCTCCACCCTCTTCTCTGCTGAACTCATCATACATTGTGTCCGCTTTCAGCTTTCTTCCTTTAGTCATTAGTGTTGTGTATAAGATAGTTTTCTTTGTCTTTAATGAAACACACCCCGTTTAGCCTGTGTGCTCTTTTCTGTGTGGCTAGCCTGATACGCCGGCCCCTTCCATTTTTATTTGGCACAGCCACAGAGGTATTGATTGTGCTTGGTTTTCATTTCTTTCATTTCTCTCAAACTGTATCCCACAAAGCAGTAGTTACTTGAAACATGATTTTGAAGAGTGTTAGTCTGTATGTTTTCTCTAGGAAACCTGTGGTGGATGAGTTGGGTAACAGGAACAGCAGTGTTGAAAACTGTCTTGGTGTTTGTGCTGCTGCTGTTCGGTTACACAGCAGTTGTCTGAAGTCCCGAATGACATAGAAGTTTGCGCCCTGTTACAACATGGTGCCTTGACAATGGTAATGCTTTGAGTTTCTGAGTTTCTGATTTCTCTCTTTCAAAAATGCAGCTCCTTACTTTTGTTAGATCTGTTCAGTTATTCTTCAGCTTCCCATCATTGATACATGGTTCCAGCAGACAGCCTTGGAGACCAGCTAAAATAAATGATCAGGTCTGGTATAGAAAACATTGACAGGCATAAAGCAGAGATTTTGAAGCCTTTGTAAAAAATAAAAATAGGTACATACATTGGAAAGCAGTCAAAAAAGGAAAAGCAGTTGTTCATGCCTGAAAAACATTATACTAGAAAGGAAGGTTGGTTGTGATGTATTTAAATCAGCAGTGAAGAGTATTTTGTAATGCGAAACTCTGCTTAAACCGGAATATGTGGTATTACCGGGATGGGGCAAGGGGAAGCCATCCGGGGTGAGCATCTTGCAAGCAATAGGTCACGGCTGGAATAAATTTAAAAACGCAGTAGAAGCATATTATTTAGAAATATTGTAAGTAAGTGCAAAAGAAAGCTAAAAACAAAATTGAGGGTGATTGCTTCTAGGTGCTAGGGTGGGGAACTGCCCTTTTTTTTTTTATAAGCCTTTTAAAAGCCGTGACTTTCAAAATCATATACATGGATTAGTTTGATTAAAAAAAAAAAAGGCGACAGAATAAATAAAAGGTGTTTAAGGACACACAAAAATAGGGGTGCCTGGATGGCTTAGTCTGTTGAGGATCCGACTTTGGCTCAGGTCATGATCTCACTGGCAGGGAGTTCGAGCCCCACGCCGGGAGTCTGTGTGTCTGTCTCTGTGTGTCTGTCTCTCGCTCGCTCGCTCGCTGTGCCCCTCCCCCACTCATGCTCTGTCTCTCAAACATGAGTAAATGTTTAAAAAAAATTAAAAATAAATAAATACTCTGAGGGGTGCCTGGCTGGCTCAGTCAGTAGATGGTGTGATTCTTGATCTTGGGGTCATGAGTTCAAGCCCCGTGTTAGATGTAGAGATTACTTAAGAAAATGTTAAATAAATACTGAGACTAATATTTGTATTTTTTTATATTTGCTAGAGCTCTCCCTTCACTTTCCTCTCTTAGAGCCAGCCCCACATGGGCTGTCATGGCCTGATAGAATAAACAGTGGTTTGACTGATGAGTTTACCTGCAGCAGAATGTTTGGCTTTCAGAATTTGATTAAAGGACTTTTTATTCCCAGGTGATTTCTTTCCTCTGTGGTAATACTCATTTCCTTCTAATCTTCCTATTCCCCGCTGGCTTACTGCTTAGTCCTTTTGCAGCTATACCTGCTTAATGCCCCAGTTGTTAACTTTAGAACAAAAGAATGATAATCACTCGTGCCCCTCAGATGAGCTCTCTGCAATGTGGTAATTATCCAAGAAGGGTGTCACTATAAATAATCTGTCCCCATTCTGCCAGTGTCCCTGTTGTTTCCTACTTTTATTTAGCCTGTATGAGAACTGTAACTGAAAACAGCAGCGAGGCTTCATTTTCCTGTAGTTACGCAAAGGTCTAGATTCGTGACTGGAGGTTTTCTTGCAGCAGTGATTGTACTGCCCACAGCTCACCACCACCTACTACACCACCTAAGGCTTATCACAGCATCTTCACCTGCAGAAATGCAATTCGGTTCATGTTAGTGCTCCTCTGGCACGGAGAGAAGCAGCTCTTCTCAGGTCACCCGAGAGACTTCGGTTAGATTTCCTGGTACCATCTCCCTGCACTTTTCTTTCCCGGAATAAGACATCTAGCAGCTCAGATTCGGAAAAAGGGGTTCCTTCCAGGTGTAGTTAGGACTTCAGGTGTGGTCCTTAGGGTAGTTAGAAGTGATGTGGACGCTGCTGCTACTTCTGGAAGTGCTGAACTTAGGACCTCTGTTTCAAGGGCTCTTTGGACTCTTTCGGGGGGGGGGGTCTTCGGCAAGAGCACGTCTTCAACAAAAGGTCTGACGCTGGATCTCCTCTATTTCTGGTTACCTGAGCTTGCCGATCGGTTTGGAAGTGATAGAGGGGGAGCTGCCTTGCTCAGAATAGCAAATTGAATTTTAAAAACTAGTTCCTAGGTTCACTTTGACCTGCTTTCCTAGGAGCAGACCAAGGTTAGTGTTGAAAACAGTTAAATAAAGCAGCTGAGGACCAAAGCCACAATTGCTTGCTTTTGACTGGATAGGGGACAGAACGTTTTCAGAAGACCGGAAAGGTCGGTGGGGAGAAAGGAAGGAGATAGGCCTGTGTAACCGGGAAAAGCCGGGTGCCGTCCCCAGGGCGAGGCCTTTCTTCGGGTGGGTTGCATTTCGGGCTGGAGGAGCGGAGAGTGCAAGGGGCGAGGGAGGAAAGGCGGAGACCGACCCGGTCCTCAGCCGGTTCCTGCACACCGCGCACACCCAGCGGGAAGGAAGAGGAAGTGTGTGCGGGCCGAGCTCGAGCACCTGCCGCCATTGGCCGGCGGGCCTGTCAGTCGCCTGGGGGCTGAGACCGAGAAGAGGAAGGAGGCGATCGGGGCTCTTGCGAGCGAGGGAGGGAGGCGGGCCGAGCCGGGGGGCGTGGGGGCTGGGGCGGCAGGCAGATCGGCAGGGCGGGGCCGCCTTCGGTGCTGGCCACTTCTCTCAACCCTCCCTCTTGCGATTCAGGGCGGCATTGTGTGTCCCGGAGTGCACGAGCCAGTCCCGAGAGAGCGGCGAGGCCGAGCCCAGGGCGCTGGGTGGCTTCGGCAGGGAAGACTCCCTTCCCCCGGCTTCAGGCTGCTGAGCACTGAGCGGCGCTCAGAATGGAAGCCATCGCCAAATATGACTTCAAAGCTACTGCTGACGACGAGCTGAGCTTCAAAAGGGGGGACATCCTCAAGGTAAGTGTGATGCCACGCAGATGCTGAGATGGCCTCCCCTGTACGCCCCGGCCTCCGCCTACCCTGATAACACACAAAGAAGCCGAGCTCGCCCCTTCTCATTGCCCACTTTGATCATTCACCATCGGAGCGCTCTGGATAGCGAGATAGATGCTGAGTGGAATATTAAATATGACTTAAGACGGTTGGTGTGATGTATGGTGTTTAACTGCCTTTGTGTGAATGCCTCCAGTGTTTCTGGTTGCTTGTTGTTTGCAGGTGAAATCAAAGCAGTGTGATTGTAGCAAGGAAGTATAGGGTTAGACCGATTTATCTTGTAGAGTTTTATTAAGCATTAGGGGATTTTTTTTTAAGACTTAAACTTGAAGTATTTATGTAAAAGCACTCAATTAGTCTTATCTTACATAGTCAAGGTTTTTGCATTCTGGAACATGATGCTATGTGGTTAGAAATTAATTTCCTCTAGTTTTGAGAGGTGGTTAGAAGTATATGCCAAAACTCATTAAAGAACCTCGGTGTGTTTTCTTCTTTGTGAGATAACTAGTGGAGTTCTAAATCCTAAGGCTCGTTTCGTTGTTTTATGAGTTCAGATGGCGATTTTCTTAGAAGAAACTTGAGCGATGACCCTGTATTAAAACTCTAATTGCACAAAAGAAACCCGCTGACAGTTTAAAAATCAGCTTCTTTATAGTTTGCAGCTCATTCTCAGCCCAAACTATTTACTCGAGGATTCGCTTTCCACCTGGCACATGGTAATTATGTTGTTTACCCAATTGACGGCAGCAGCTTGCCCTTTTGGGTATGTAATTTATTTTTACAAGGGTGGGTGTTATCAAATAATGTGTCAGCTCTGCCGGAGGAGAACCTGAAGTTGAGCATTTGCATATTCACGGAGTCTTGACTTTTGACATTTTTTCCTCTGAGCCTGCTCTGGTGGTGGGGGGTTTGCCACCCATTTGTTCACTACCCCTGAATGAAAATTGTGAGAATTTTACAAAGAGGAAGACAGTGGAAATGTAGAAATATGATCCCCCTATAAAAAGACAGGGGTTTTTTTGGTGTTTTTTTTTTTGAGTCCTGCAGACCTGTGGGTAGTTCTATTTTGCTCTCCTTGCCAGAGGCATAGAGTTCAACTCTGAAGTTATCTGCTCAGTTGTTTTCTGTTGTTAGGTTGTACTTCCTTCATAGAAGGCGATATTGAAGAGCCCTTGAAAAAGAAGGAAAGCGTGTTCTTTTCAGAGCCGTTTTGGTGAAGCCACGCTTTCTGAGGGTGTCGCCCAACTCAGCACTGAATTGTCAGCAGACAGAACCAGCTGTAGGTTTTAGGGTAACATGCATGTTCTGTTTCTATTTTCTTAGCTACAAGTCAGAGCAACGGAGCAGCCATAACTTGAACTATTACATTACTGTTTCATTGGTGTACAGAGGAGTAATTCGATGTTTCCATAGGTGATTACCGTTTTCGCCAGACAGCCGGATTATGGAATTATCAGAAGATTGGCTACTCAAATATTGTACTCCTGAAACCAGTGTAGCAGGGAACGTTAACTGTAATGGAATTAAAAAAAGATTGGCTGTTCAAGTACCCACATCTGTTGTCCGTACAAAACCCTGTGGGGCCGTTCCCCACCCCCACCCACATACAAACTTAGATTTCTCCGTGAAGCTTACCCAAGAAACTTGAACCTAGAAGCCTGGTAGTTGGTATCTTCCTCTGTGTTTACCCGGTTACATACTTAGCACTAAAGCAAGGAAAGTAAGGATTTGAGGTCTATTTGTAAGAGTTTTAGGCAAGACTTTCCCGATTATGAACACCGAAGTTTATCCTAGACCTAGACCGTGGGATCATGTAGGTTCTCCAGCTTCAGTTGGTAAGCGCATGAACAAGTGTGAAACGCTTCTCTCCCATCCTATAATTAGAGAAGAGGGGACTGCTTAACATTCCCCCAGAAATTGTTCTGTTGGGAGAGAAAGTGAGTCAGAATGCTCACATTTACTTTCAGATTTTCTTTGGGAAGAGAAAAATACATATATTTGGTTCTTTCCAATTTGGTAGATAACTGGCATATGAAGTCATAATGTCATTATTACTTTTGAATGGTGACCGTTAGCTGTTTGTCTGTTTGTTAGTAATCTTGTGGCTTTACTCCAAAAAGAAAAAAAAAAGGGTGCCCATACAGTAGTTGCCCTTTGTCTCCTGATTCTGTGGAACAGCTGAGTGAAGAGGAGGGACGTTGCTTTGTCTTAAGAGCTGTTATTTTAAAAGGCAGTGTTTTCTTCATTTGATTATTCAGGGAGTAACTGGTTTCATTTGAGTGGCTTTGATTTGATTTGATTTGATGGCTCTTAAGGATGTTAGTTGTGAGCCAAAGCGTGTTTATAAGTTGGCTGGAATAGCATTGACCAATTTGACTTGATTGAAATAGGGCTGTATTTGCCCTCTTTTGCTGAGAGAGGTGCGTGTGCGTGTGTGTGTGTTTACACATGTGGGTATTGAATACATTTTACTTGAAGATAATGCAGTAGAAAGCATTTTGCCTTTTGCCTCTGACTAGAGTTCAGAAGGATGATGGCCTCACTGTCTTGGAGAGCCTGGTTAGCTTTAGTTAGTGTGGAACCTTCCTCCAGCAGACCACTTCTTTACCTTCTGTCTACATGTTGACTCCTGCTGCTCTGAGAAAAGAGAGAAAAATGAAAACATTTCACTGGCAGCCTAAAATAGAACCAAATGCTTCAATATATCTCCTTTGTTACTGTCCCTCATCTACGGTTGTGTGGGGGGGGGGGGCGGAGGGGAGGAAGAGAAGAGCACTGGGGCATAGAAATGGAAGGAATCGCCCTTCTGTTGCAGGTTTCAGCCTTGCATGGGGGAAATGAACCTAAATTCCCCTACCATTGTCATGCAGGCTTCAGACCGTCCCGGGGGGCTCTCCACCAGACCGGGCCCCTGGGTCCTCTCCCTCCTGCACGGAACACCTCCGAACTTACCTCCCAGGCACATCTGCCGGGCAGGGCCTCACGTGTCTGTTCTGCAGGCAGTGCTGCTTATGAATTAAGAGGCCATTTTGAGCTCTCAAACCTGTGCTCATTCCATTCTAGAGTTGGTGGCTTTTCTTTGCTATCAAGGGAGACCTTTGATTCTAGAAAAGAATCAACAGTGTATTGTCTAGGTGTCTTCTACTCATCTGGTACTAAATACCTTTATCAGTTTCCAAGACTGCTTTACAAATCGGTCTTGAGGGGCACCTGGCTGGCTCAGTAGTGGAGCATGTGACTCTTGATCTCCGGGATGTGAGTTCAAGCCCCACATTGGGTGTAGAGATTACTTAAAAATAAACATCTTAAAGAAAGAAAAAAAAGAAGTAGGTCTTGACTTCACACTCGGCTCTTTAAAGCGTTCTGTCTTGGTGCAGATGACCGTGTCTTAATGCCACATCCACTGAGCATCTTCTTGAGCCACATGCTGGGATAAGTGGCTTTGAGAGTTGGGGAAGAAAATACAGGTTATGCTTTTTCCCCTTCAGGACCTCTAAAGTCAAATAAGAGAAGTGAAATTAATATGTGAAAGAGGATATGGCAGTATACAAAATTAGAGGATTTTTAGAACAGGTGAGACCTTTTAAAAGGTCTTAATATAGATCCTGTTTTTTAGATGAAGTAGCCCACAGAAGTTAAATGATCCATCCAAGATCACAACTTAGTACTTAGTAACGAACTGGTTTTTGTTTAAATGTATTTACTTGGGTTGGGGGAGGGCGGGAGAGAGATAGAATCCTAAGCAGGCTCCATGCTCTCAGCCGGGGGGGGGGGGGGGGGGGGGGGGGGGGGGGGGGCACGCTCCAGCTCATGAACCATGATCTCATGACCTGAGCTGAAATCAGGTGTCAGGCTCCACCGACTGAACCATCCAGGAGTCCCAGTCAGGAACTGGTGTTTAATGGAATGCCGAGTTGTGTCACACTCTGTGACTGCCAGAGTAATAATGTAGGAAGGGCAGAGGTTGGTCAGAGCTGAAGTCTGAGAATGCTGTGTGGAGGGAGTGTGACTTGAACCCGACCTCCTGGGATGGTGGGGGGAGGCTGCTTGTGTTGGAGATAGGAATGCTAGAATGGGGTTGTGGACTGTGCCATAGGAGAAAAGGTAGAATTGGAGCAAGATAAGAAAGAACAGTAAGAATTTGATCTTGTCCTTAAGTCTTGAAAGGCCTTTAGCTGATGAGGGAGGTGTTCTGTGAGAGGAGGGACGCCTGGAAGGTTCATTTAGCCGCCTGTGAGGCAAGTGCCACCAAGGTGTCAAAGGCTAGGAACAAGGTCGAGGGTAGATGGCGTTGAGAGATGCTGAGGGGGAAACAGTGGGATTTCTGCCTGTCTGCTGGGGACACTTGGAATAAATCCGTGCAGCTGAGCAAATGCCCGCTGAGCGTGTCCCTGAGAGCCAGGAATCTGAACGGGGGTTGGATTGGTAACCGTTTTCACCGCAGCTAGAAGCCCTGAATTTGGGTGCAAGAGTCTGATTTCAGGTATTTGAGTGATTAAACTTAGACATAGGGTGGGGTTTCAGAGTACTTAGGAACGGTTTCAGATTTCCTAGTACCAGTCTGCTTGGTAGAAGCATTTCTCTGCCTGGTGATGAGAATTCTTGCTGATCTTGTTGACTGAAACCAGAATTTTGCACTTAATTTTTATGAATGAGGATGATTTGAATTCTCTTAGAAATATTATTTGTTTGCCTTTGACTATACTGATCCCCCCCCAGCCCCACCGACATCTGAATGGACTGTTTCCAAATAGGTGCCAAGACTGAGATTTCAGTTCCTATAACGGGACTCTTTTGGGAGCCTGGCTGAAGACCAATCATCCCTGCTTAGAGAAAGAAATGAGTAAGGAAACAGTGTTCCTTTGGGCGTCCTTCGGTTTTCACCTTTGTAAGCCATTATGGTTGAAGTCACACTTGAGTAGCTACCATTGACGGAGCATTTACTATGCTGCAAAGCCGTACGTTATTTCTAGTTTGGGGATTAAAAGATTGGCCCTCGTTAGCCTCATCTTACAGCCGCAGAAACCAGCTCACAAGCGAAGGGACTTGCTCGGGTCCACACACTCGGTGAGTGACAGCGCGGCCGTGCGGGGCCTTGATCTCAGGTCTGGCTGCGCTGCTCTCTCCCCAGCACAGTACTGCTCCTTTTAACTGTCAGGTGTGAGGAAACCAGAAACATGCGGTCTCGGCAGACCTGCTCTGCCCTCCTGCCAGGCCCGGGCAGCCGGCTTGTGGCACTGCTTCTGCTGAGTGACTTTGGACATCCTGTCTAAAGTGAACTGACTTCAGTAGTGAAAGAAGTGGAGAAAATGAGGTCATTCTGCCTGTCAGATTAGCAAGATGATAAAAATTGGCCCCACCCTGTGTTGGCCAGGGTGTGGAGAAATGGATTCTGTCACCTTCTGCCACTGGAGGTTTGTACCGATTAATACAGTGTTTCTTTAAAAAAATTTTTTTAATGTTTATTTATTTTGAGAGAGAGAGACTGCAAGCACGGGAGGAGCAGAGAGAGAGGCGGAATGGGTAGACCCTGAATCCAAAGCAGGCTTCAGGCTCTGAGCTGTCAGCACAGAGTCCAACGTGGGGCTTGAATTCATGAGCCATGAGATCATGACCTGAGCTAAAGTTGGACTCTCAACCAACTGAGCCACCCGGGCACCCCAATAATACAGTTTTTCTGAATGGTGGCTTGGTGACACGTATCAGAACAGGAACCGACCCAGCAATTCTTCTTTTTTTTTTTAATTTTTAAATTTTTTAAATTTTATTTTGAGAGAGACAGAAGGAGCGGGAGAGGGGCAGAGAGAGAGGGAGACACAGAATCTGAGGCAGGCTCCAGGCTCTGGGCTAGCTGTCAGCACAGAGCCCGAAGTGGGGCTTGAACCCACGAACCGTGAGATCATGACCTGAGCTGAAGTCGGACGCTTAACCGACTGAGTCATCCCCATTCTACTTCTAAGAATTTATTCTAAGGGTGCCTGGGTGGCTCAGGTCATCTCGCAGTCCGTGGGTTCGAGCCCCGCGTCGGGCTCTGTGCTGACAGCTAGCTCAGAGCCTGG
>NC_043716.1:53036439-53098408 GCF_006229205.1 Suricata suricatta | reverse complement strand
CTTGAACCCACGAACCGTGAGATCATGACCTGAGCTGAAGTCGGACGCTTAACCGACTGAGTCATCCCCATTCTACTTCTAAGAATTTATTCTAAGGGTGCCTGGGTGGCTCAGGTCATCTCGCAGTCCGTGGGTTCGAGCCCCGCGTCGGGCTCTGTGCTGACAGCTAGCTCAGAGCCTGGAGTCTGCCTCAGATTCTGTGTCTCCCTCGCTCTCTGCCCCTCCCCCGCTCACTCTCTGTCTCTCAAAGACATTAAAATTTTTTTTTTTAATTTCTAAGAAAACTCCAAGTTTTTATTTAATGTTGACATAAGATGTTTACTTCAGTTAATATAGGTACCACCTGAGAAACAAGTTTTTGCAGTTAAATTATGAAATATGATGCATTTCAGTGATGTTAAAATGTGTAAAAAGAGGCATCTTTGAATTGATGAAATTAACCATATGACCAAAACAAACAAACAAAACCCCCAAAACCTCAGTAGCCCATCAGTGGGACACTACATAACCAGATTGTGGTGCCCGTGAGATAGAACAATGTGAAGGTGTTAATGTTGGTGTAAATCTAGGTCAACACAGAACGTCTACACTGGGCACAGAGAAGTGTTTAAATGGATCCTTTTAAAAAGTAGTAATGTAACTAACTAGTACCGTGAGTGCTCAGGATGGCCTTGCATGAGGCTAAGTATTTTACTCCCATTCCCTCTAGTCCTCCAAAGAATCTTCACAAAGATGCTGCTATTCCCATTTTACTGATGAGCTGTAGGTTAAGTAACTGGCCCAAGTTCATCAGTTAGCATTCAGATGCAGACCGATTTGAATCCAGATCCTATGTTCTTAACTGCCACCCTGTAGGGCCTTTTCATGCCCAAATGAGGTCAGACTATAGAGAGGGAGCTCCCCTTGAGGCTATTTCTTTTTGCTTATTTAATACATGGATTTCTTTCTAAACTGTCCTCTAAAGGTAACAGTTATACCCTCCAAGGGGCTTGATTTCAGGTGATTTTTTTCCTCCTTTTTTGTACTCTTTTGTCTTTAACCAATTTATAGTTATATTAAAACAATAAAGTCGGCGCGCCAGGGTGGCTCAGTCTGAGCTTCCAACTTGGGCTCAGATCATGATCTCGCAGTTCATGAATTTGAGTCCCACATCAGAGCTGGAGCCGGCTTTGCATTCTGTGTCTCCCCCTCTCTCTGACCCTCCCCTACTCACGTCTGTCTCTCAAAAATGGATAGACGTTTAAAAAAATTTAAAAACAAAGTTATCTTGAAATAGTTAACATTTTGCATCTATTTTACTTGATGAATATTGCAGGAAGTTAAAGTACTCTGATCAGGGGTTGGTTTTTTTTTTAATGTTTATTTATTTATTTATTTATTTATTTGGGAGAGCGAGCTCGCACTTGTATGAGCCGCGGAGGGGCACAGAGGGCGAGAATCCTAAGGAGGCTTTGCGCTGTCAGTGCACAGCCGGACTTGGGGCTCAGTCTCCCCGATCGTGAGATCATGACCTGAGATCCAGAGTTGGACTCTGAACCGGCTGAGCCACCGGGTGCCCCAGTCGGCTTGTTCTTGAGTAGCTGAGGCTTAACCTGCTTTTAAATCTTTAGGCTGAAATTCACTGGGGGTCAGTGTCCTAAAACTTAGAGACATTTTCAAAAGTGATTCCAAATGACTTTAAGGAAAATCTTGGTCCTTTTGGCAAGATAACTCCCTCAGTTTCACCTCCTTGTGGGATGCAGAATGAGAGACATCTGTAGTGTGGTAAAGAACACGTGCTCCAGCACCCCAGGCTGACTCCCAGCTCTGCCCTTGGGAGATGTGACGTTCTGATCCTGGCCGATTTACTTTGTGCTTTGGTTCACCCGTGTGTAAAATGGAACCAGGAGCACCTACCCACCACCGCCTGAGCCAGCCAGGTGCCCCTGCCATTCGTTTTGTTAATGTTATTCAGGTACACGGCTTTGGTAAGGTGTCAGTCCAACCCCTGGCTCAGGTAACTGTTAGGTCACATGACTCTGCCCGTAAAACCAGCCAGGTTCTTGTCCTGGTATTACCTCACACTGTTTAAACCTTGTTACACAGCTCCGTTAAAAGCATGGCATTGGTGGAGGGTTGTGCGGAAGACACGTTGTTTCTCCATCCTTAAAGTCTTCGGTTCCTCTCCGGATGGAACCCAAAAGCAAGGAGATGGGCACTGCCCAGTCTTCTGCGGGGCCTCCCTTGGGCAGGCTTCCCTGGCTGAATGGAGCTTCAGTGCTGTGCTGTTGGCCAACATGGAGCTAGTTAGAAGAACTAGCCTTGGGAAAGCTCATTATTTTATTCACTGTAAGGCTGTTAAGGAGTCTTTCACTGTAAGTGTCCTCAGTGAGAGAAGGTTCTCTCAGGTCTTAGTGCCAGGAATAGGCAGATTTGCCCCCCCACAACTTTCTGAAGTCTTAGGGATGCTTACATGCTGCTTTAACATGTTTCCTTCTTTACCTTATAGGAAAGCTTAGAGCCCACTCGGGGCCCATTTCCAGCAGCAGTTCTTATGTTTTCTGTCCTGATATTTTTACCCAAACAGGTGCTGATGGTTGTCAGTGAAATATTGAAAGTATTTCCTCACTTTAACAATGGCTTTCTTTCTTTTTTAAAAAATATCTTTCATGTCTAATTTTGTTAATTTTTAATTTATTCTTTAACAGTGGACTTTTTTTTTAATGTTTTTATTTATTTTTGAGAGACAGCGATAGTACGAGCAGCGGAGGGTCAGAGAGAGGGGGGGAGACACAGAATCCGAAGACAGGCTCCAGGCTCTGAGCTAGCAGTCAGCACAGGGCCCGACGGGGGGCTCGAACCCACGAACTGTGAGATCATGACCTGAGCTGAAGTCGGTCGCTTAACCAACTGAGCCACCCAGGCACCCAACAGTGGACTTTTAAAGTCTAGGTTTAGGGCACCTGGGTGACTCAGTTGGTTAAGCCTCCAACTTCGGCTCAGGTCAGATCTCACGTTTGTGGGTTCGAGTCCCGCGTCAGGCTCTGTGCTGACAGCTAGCTCAGAGCCTGGAGCCTGCTTCTGGTTCTGTGTCTCCTTCTCTCTCTGCCTCTCCCCCTCTCATGCTCTGTCTCTCTCTGTATCAAAAATAAATAAAACGTTAAAAAAATTAAAAAAGGCTGATTTGCTTTCTAAAAAAAAATAATAAAGTCTAGGTTTAGAAAATGACAAAAGCCTTCTGAGGAACTTTGTTTTCGAAATATCCAAAAAACATCAGTTTACTTAGGAAGTGAGGGGAAATTTTGAACCTTGAAACTGTAGGCTTTGCAGTGAACTAGAAGGGAGGATATGTTATTAGTGAGAAAATAGATCATTGCGTGTCTTCTTCGTGTTATTCTTGCACAGACCTTTATTTTCATAGAGAAGTATGGTTTAAAATGGATTGCTAGGGGAAAATATATTTATAGCATCTTAATAGCAATATTTCCATTTTACTTTAACATTTAAAATTACTTGAATAGGGACTCCTGGGTGGCTCGGTGGGTTAAGCGACCGGCTTCGGCTCAGTTTCATAATCTCGTGGTTTGTGGGTTCGAGCCCTGTGTCAGGCTCTGTGCTGACAGCTAGCTCAGAGCCTGGAGCCTGGTTCAGATTCTGTGTCTCCCTCTCTCTCTGACCCTCCCCTGCTCATGCTGTCTCTCTCTCTCAAAAATAAATAAAACATTTAAAAAATTTAAATATAAAATTACTTGAATATACATTCATAGAAAAAATAGGAAGCTCAAAATCCTGTTTCCCCCAGGCCCCCCGTACTTTTATGATTTCAGATCTCTTCTAGGCTTTATCATTATATATACATTTTCATAATGCTGTAATTGTAGTGGACTTAAAATACAACATAATTTACCATTTTCCCATATTGGTTTTACTGATTATTTTTTGTTTGTTTGTTTATTGATTCTGAGTGTAAACGTGAGCAGAGGAGAGGCAGAGAGGGAGACAGAGAATCCTAAGCTGGCTCTGAGCTGACAACAACTCAGGCCACGATGCCCCAAACCGTGAGATCCTGACCTGAGCTGAAATCAAGAGTCAGTTGCTTAACCAACTGAGGTACCCAGGTATCCCAGTTTTACTGATTATTTGTAATGGTTTGATATTATTAAGTGCTTCTGAAGTTAATGATCTAAGAAATAAAAAATGAAGTTAAGGATCTATAATAGACTGAACTCTTTCCCTGTTGCTGAAGATTAGCTTGTTTCTAATAAAAATGTTGTGCATCATCTCAGAGGGGACTCTTGGTGTGTATGTTGTTCTACTTTGCAAAAGGGCGGGCCGCATTGCCTGCCTGAGGTCCGGTGAACCGAGAACGGCTTGCGGTCCGCAGCCAGAGTACGTGCAGCAGCGCAGCAGAGGTCCGTCTCCTTTAGCACAGAACATGGTTTCACAACTTGACAGTGTTTTATCGGACTGTGGAGCCAGGTATGTGAAACGAGAACACCTCCACTCAGCATCTGAGATGCTTGACAATAGCACGTAGTTTTTCCGAGGCACGTTCTGTTTTGTGCTGTTCCATCTGCTGATTTTTTAAGTTTATTTATTTTGAGAGAGAGAGAGCCGCACGTGTGGGGAGGGGGAGAGAGAGGTAGGGGGTGAGGAGAGAGAGAATCCCAAGCAGGCTCTGCTGCATCATCCAGGAGCCCAGTGCGCGACTTGAGCTCCTAAACTGTGAGATCATGACCTGAGCCAGAATCAAGAGTCTGACGCTTAACTAAGTGAGCCACCCAGGTGCCCCTAATTTGCTTTTATAACGGGATCAGGTTAATAGGTAATTTTGATAGCTGAGAATTTTGGTATGTATTCACAGGTGTAGTTTGTTTGTTTTTTACGTTTAAGTCATCTCTACACCAAACGTGGGACTCGAACTCAGGGCTCTGAGATCGAGAGTTGCAGGCTCTTTTGGCGGCGCCAGCCAGGTGCCTCTTGTAGGTATAGTTTTAATTGTTTTACTTCGTTGCCTAAATGAAACCCTTCTAGAGGGAAATCGTCCATGCTGCCGTAGGGTTAGAAAAACAAACCAGGCTCTGTTAGTTGATGCTGCACATGTTGAACTCTTCAGAGCCAGGACCCTGTGCCGAGAGCGGGTAACAGGAAGGTAGAGTGGCTTACTGAGGCGCCCTCACTTACAGGTGCTGCAGTATAAGGAAAACTGTTGGTAACGGTTGGTTTTCTCTGGATATTTGAGATTATGGTTACTTTTCACTTTCTGTAACATGTATTTCTATAATTGATGTTCTTGTAAATATATATTTGTCTCATTACCAGAAAAACAGTAAAAAAACAAAAGCACTACACTAATTTTCCAGATGTCAGTTTACAGATCAACAAACGTCGGAAAGCCTGTTTTGCTTTCTTAGCAGGGGGAAAACACTGCACACAGCCTCGCGGAGCAGGTTGGTTTTATACTAAGACTCCTCTTGGTTCGGAAGCACAAGCGTCCTCCACGTCATCTCGCACTGTTGCACAGGCTGTGTAGAACGTGTGGTCGTAAACAAGAAGCATGCTTAGCCCTCTTCCTTATGAATAGATTGGCCCTAAAACTGGTCTTGCTGCCCACATCTAGTTATTTCTCCCTCATCTTTTCCCTACACCTGATAGGAACGTGATGTTATGTGCTTTCCTACGTATTTAACGTTGACTTATGTCAGTTTTCCAACTGGATTAAAATTACTAATACAGCCCAATTGCACTTTTCAGAGGTTTAATTATTCATTTCTCCTTTTGTCCATATTTAGGTCTAGTCAGTCAGACATTCTATTATTTACCAACTTCAATAGAATGTGTAGCTTAGAAAAGTAAAATTAAGACAAAAAGATTTTGAAGTTATTAATGGCTATTTCTACTTCTCTATTATGCATTAAAAATCTGTTGTCTTCATTTTATTCTTTTAAAATGCTTATTAGAATTATTTAATAGAAAAGTGTAAAAGAAAGGCCACACTCCTTGTCATCGAGATAACTTGTTTTGAAATTAAATGAATAAATGTCACACTTATTAGAAAATGTAAAAAAGGAAACTCGTCAGGTTTTCTGTAACCTTTCAGGGAAAAAAAAATTAACGAATATAGCCACCATTACCTTTCTAATGCTTTCCAGATACAGTGAGAAACACATTGAAACCATGTTCAAAATGTTAATAAAGTGGGGCGCCTGGGTGGCTCAGTCGGTTAAGCCTCCGACTTCGGCTCAGGTCAGATCTCACGTTCGTGGGTTCAAGCCCCACATTGGGCTCTGTGCTGACGGCTAGCTCAGAGCCTGGAGACTGCTTCCTGTTCTGTGTCTCCTCCTCTCTCTGCCCCTCCCCCCCTCATGCTCTGTCACTCTCTGTATCAAAAATAAAACATTAAAAAAAATTTTTTTTTTAAGTTAATAAAGTAAGCAAGTACTTCAGCGTACTGAAGAGAGGACAGGGTTTCCGTTCAGGTTTGCAGTACCTCTTTAGAATATGGCGGGAGCGCAGACGATTTCTATGCCAGGCTATTGGAGAAGATTGTAATGATACTTCTTTCGCCAAGTGACACAGTAAAGCTGAATCAGAGTAGATCTTGAACGTGAAATTGGTGTTGGTTTTCTAAAACTGTGTTAATATTGTCCATATGAGATACCCAGGTGAATTCGTGACTGATGGCCCCTTAGTGCTGGAGGTGGACACCAGAATCCCTGCCGGTCTTTTCTTGAGATTAATTACATTATTGGTCTCCGAATTTTAGGCTACTGGTGTGGCAAAAAGAAATACTTTGTTTTCATTAACTTGGAAAATCCTATTCTGTAGTATTAACTACCCTCACCTGAGCAGCTGTTGTCTTTAAAACCTGTAGAATATTCAGCTTGAGCTATTTGTTGGGATTGTGGATGAAAGTGTAACATTTCTGCATGTTCCTTCTTTCACTCTCCTCCTTTCCAGTCAGATAGTAAAGGCCTAGCCAAAAGGGCATGCTTCTCATCTCCATATTCTCAAGTAACCTGATGAGTTACTGATGAGAGATTATTCTTGTATTACTGCTTTGAGTTTAGGTTTGCAGTTTTATATGTAAAATAATAGCAACCTCCTTTTGGAGGGAACTACGGTATTTACAGCTATAAATTTCCCTCTAAATTTTGCTTTAGCTGCATCCCATAAATTTGGGTATGCAGTTATTTTTTTCCTTCATCTCAAAGTATTTTCTAATTTCCCTTGTTATTTTTTCTTTGACCCACTGGCTGTTTAGAAGTGTGTTGTTTAATTTCCACATACTTGTGAATTTCCCAGGATTCTGTTATAATTTCATTGTGCATGTAGAACATACTTTGAATTTTTTCAGTCTTTTTAAGTTTATTGATGCTTGTTTTATTGCCTCACAAGTGATCCTGAAGAATGTTCTGGGGCACACTTGAGATGAGTGTTCATTCTGCTGCTGTTGGGTGGAGTTCCTCAGATGTCTGGTGGGCGGGGCCTGGCTGTCTCAGAGGGTACAACCTGTGACTCTAGATCTCAGGGTCATGCGTTCAAGCCCCATGTCAGGCATAGAGATTAGGAAAGAAGAAAGAAAGATGTCTGTTAGGTCGAGTTGGTTAATAATTTATTTCCTTGAATATGTCATGGTAGTTGTAGGATTTTGGTGACTTCTTAAAACTACTTATCCAGAAGCGTCCGGCTTCAGCTCAGGTCATGATCTCACGGTTCGTGGGTTCGAGCCCCGCGTCGGGCTCTGTGCTGACAGCTAGCTCAGAGTCTGGAGCCTGCTTCACAATCTGTATCTCCCTCTGTATTCTCTGACCCTCCCCTGCTCGCGCTGTCTCTCTCTGTCTCTCAAAAATAAATAAAAAGCGTTAAAAAAAAAAAAGAGCTGTGCCAGAGGTGTGCACTGGATGTTCTGAATGAAACAGACTTAGTGAGACATGAGTATTGAAGATGTTTTTTAAGATAGTTTAGAAATGCTCAGGACCACTTTGTTCATCCAGATATGCTTGATTTACTGAGGACTTCTGTTTCTAAGGTTAGTAGAGCGTGCTTTCAGCTCTGAAGAGATGTTGGAGTTGTCCTAGAACCCTTAAACTTGGATGGTTAATGGCCTTTCATAGTATTTGGCAGTTATAAAAGTAGCTGTGATCCTTAGTATAATAGCATGGCACATGCAGGAGCGCCAAAGTAATGATGACCCTTCTTTATTTAGGTAAGTGCCTTTAAACTCAAATTTTGTGTCTCTGACACCACAACCCCCTCGAAGGAAGTATTTATTTATTTTTAAGTTTATTGAGAGAGAGAGAGAGAGAGAGAGAGAGAGAGAGAGAGCGAGCGCGCGCGCGTGAGGAGGGGAGGAGCAGAGAGAGAGGGAGACATAGAATCCAAAGCAGGCTCCAGGCTCTGAGTTGTTAGCACAGAGCCCGATGCAGGGCTTGAACCATGAACCTCAAGATCATCACCTGAGCCAAAGTCAGATGCTTAACCAACTGAACCACCCAGGTGCCCTGATGTTTTGAAAATTTTAAAAGTCAGTTGTAAGGGCTCCTGGATAGCTCAGTTGGTTAAGGATCCGACTCTTGATTTCATTCAGCTCAGATCATGATCTCACAGTTGTTGAGATTGAGCCCCCTCGTCGGGCTCCACACTAGGTATGGAGCCTGTTTAAGATTCCCCCCCGCCCCCCCCCCTTCCCCCGTCCATCTCCAGCTTGCGTGTGCTTTCTTTCCCTCTAGGGGAAAAAAAAATCTTAAAAAGGTGCTGGTCAAAGAAGGGGAAAATGGAGTCCCTTTTCATGAAGCCTTTGTAAAGAAAATTGCTCAAGTAAATAAAGAACCTCAAGACCCCCTTGATGGACCTGAAAACATTTACCCAATTGATACTATTTTTTTTCAAAGCTGCTCATTTTTACTTTTTATATTTTAAGTTAAAAAAATTTTTTTTAAATATTTCTGTGTTTTAGAGGGAGAGAGAGACTGTGAGCAGGTGAGGGGCAGAGAGGGAGGGAGGGAGGGAGACACAGAATCCAAAGCAGGCTCTGAGCTGTCAGCACAGAGCCTGACGCAGGGCTGGAACTCACAAACTGCAAGATCATGACCTGAGCCGAAGTCAGACACTTAACTGAGTCACCCAGGCACCCCCATTTTTTTTTTTTCTTAATTTTTGAGAGAAACAAAGAGTGCAAATGGGGGAGGGGCAGAGGGAGAGGGAGACAGAGAATCCAAAGCAGGCTCCAGGCTCTGGGCTGGCACAGAACCCTGAGATGACCTGAGCCAAAGTCGAACGCTTAACTGACTGAGCCACCCACGCACCCCTATTTTATTTTTTATTACTATTTTTGAATTTTTTATGTTTATTATTGATACAGAGAGAGACAGAGCATGAGTGGCGAAGGGGCAGAGAGAGAAAGAGACCCAGAATCCAAAGCAGGCTCCAGGCTCTGAGCAGTCAGCACAGAGCCCGACTTGGGGATCGAATCCACAAACCGTGAGATCGTGACCTGAGCCGAAGTCGGACACTTAACCGACTGAGCCACCCAGGCGCCCCCCCCCTTATTTTATTTTTATAGGTTGTTTTTATTTAAGTAATCTCTGCAGCCACTGTGGGGCTCAGACTCCTCACCCCAAGATCAGGAGTTGCACATGTTCTTTCAGCTGAGCCCAGCCGGGAGCCCCGTGCACATGGATTCTAAAAAGTACATATGCATACACACACTGGAAGTTTAATATTCTCTTGGCTCTTTGATAGTTCCCTCCTTAATGACAATTTTCTAACGCTTATAAATTTGTGTTTCTGCGGAAGGTGTTACTTCTTATGTAACACGTAATGACACTAAGGCTGGAACACGAAGTATCGGGTCTCCCTATGCCTGATCTTCACTGCTGCCTGTTCAGTACTGTGGCCACTAGCTATGTATGACTATTAAAATTTGTTAATTTAAATTAGGGGCCCCTGGGTGGCTCAGTCGGTTAAGCTTCTGACTCTTCCTTTTGGTCCAGGTCATGGTCTCATGGTTCATGTGTTCGAGCCCCACATCGGGCTCTGTGGGTTCAGGCTCAAAATAAGTAAACTTAAAAAAAAATAATAAATTATGTTATGTCAAGTAAAAAATTCTGTCTTCACTTGCATTGGTTGTATTTCTGCATCTCAGCAGCTACATGCGGCTGGTGACTACTGTATTACCGCAGACATAGGACAGTTACACCGCTGCAGGAAGTGTTTTTGGACAGCTCTGCTATACATTGTCACTACCCACATAACATTGTTAGCCTTCAGAGTATTTTGGGTTTCACCTTGAAATGCCAGGAATCCTATCTTCTCTCCTTGCAAAAGCACCCAGGGTTACTCTGGTCCTTGGAGGTGAGGCCCTAGGGCAGAATTGGGGTGGGAGAGGGAAGGCAGAAGACTGCTGTCGGCTGGGGGTAGAACAGGGGTGGGTTCTCTAGGAGCTTTTCCCTGTCTGTACTCCGCCCTCTCCTTGTGAACCTTTGATTTCTCAACCCCCCTTCATGTCCCTCTCCACTTCCAGCCTTTGCAGAGGCAGGTACTGGGAACCTGTTGCCACCTGGTGTTGCCTTTTCTTTTGAAAATTGAAGGCCCAGAAGAAGAGTGCTCATAGGCCAGCTCTGCTGATTGGACCTATGAGGTTGTCCAGTCTGGTGCTCCCTCTTCTAATTTGGGTTCCTTGTGTCACTGGATGTGTAATGTGGTCGTGAGCTAAATGTGCAGACAGCAGCATATGAGGTACATCCAGAGAGCAGAGGCAGCATTTCTTTGAATTCAGCAAAACCATAATTATTGTGTTTGGGTTTGTGTTTTTTTTTTTTTTTTTCAGAACTGTGTTACATAAATAATCCTAGAGAAAGTCTTAGTCTTCTTGTAGAGTCATTTTGGTTCTTTGTGTTAACTTGCACTAAAATTTTACACAGTGTCCTCACCCACAAAGCTCTACAGTGTTTTGTTGATGAGCATTTTTGCCATTAATGTCAAACACTGTATGAGTTCATCTTCATGCTATCTTTAAGGAAAATTGGGTCACTTTGCATAGTTTCCCGGAACAGCGAGCTATTTTACATCTCCTGGTGTTTGGTCACATTTTTCTTTTCGTCCAGTGTAATCTTGGCGACCTGCCGTCCTTCCCTCTACCTAGAGCAGGACCCGAGCTCCAGAAGTCTTTTCTGAGTCTTTTCTCTTCCTCAGGTGCCTCTCCACTACCCCTTAGCTCCATTGTATACATGTGGACACAGTGTATGTCTATTTCCCTAGCTCTCAGCAGGGTGCTGTGTCTCAGTGTCTTGCACAGTGCTTAGCAACATGGTAGGTTAGTGGGTTGGGACGGAGGAAGCATTGAAACCCACACCAGGTTTGTCCTACTCAGTACAAATTAAGTGCATAGTTGATACTGTCTTTGTTATTGCCAGCATTGCACTGTCAGAGGTCAGGCTTGGTTCTTATGTTGCCTCAGCTGTTTTTGCATTAATTTAGGTAGCAGAGACCAGAAATAGAAATTCTTGAATTTCTGTTGTATTCTCTATTCTCTTATTTTTTGCCACCACCTTAAGTTTCTTCGCTACTTTTCCATGGAGTCTTTGTAAAGTATAATTACATATTTTTCTGTGCGTATTATCTGAAGAATACTCAATCCGTTTTATTTTTAACTACTGTCCAGGAAACATTTCCAGTTCCTCCAGTTTTTGTTTGGGGGCATTTATTCCATCCATAGCCATGGTGGCATTTATTTTAGCAGATAGTCCAGATGTATGTAAGAAATACTGCCTGTGGGAGATTCAGAATAGTTAGGCTTTCTCTCCTGAGTTCATTCTTTTTTTTTTTAATTTTTAAAATATGTTTTAATTATTTTTGAAAGAGAGCATGCATGAGCCGGGGAGGGGCAGAGAGAGAGGAGGATAGAAGGTCAGAAGCTGGCTCCATGCTGACAGTAGCAAATCCAGTGTGGGGCTCAAACTCACAAACCATGAGACTATGACCAGGGCCAAAGTCGGACTCTCAACCAACTAGGCCGCCCAAGCGCCCCTATTCTTTATTCTTTAAGTGTATAAGTAGAAAGAGGGGGTGCCTGGTGACCCAGTTGGTTAAGCATCTGACTTTGATTTTGGCTCAGGTTGTGATTTGACGGTTCCTTAGGTCGAGCCCCACTTGGGGCTCTGAGTTGAGAGCCTGCTTGGGATTCATTCTCTCTCTCTCTGACTGTCCCTCTCCTCATGTGTGCGCCAAGGGGCTCTGACACCATGACACAGGGTGGTGGGGACACACGGAGGGGAAGGAGGAAATGGGGCATCGCCGCAGAGGAGGGAGCCAGATGCTCAGCCTGTACTGCCAGACCCGTTCGGGTGCTGTCAGGTCTGTGGTAGAGGTCACATGCTCGCTCGCCCTCGCTCCCTCTTGCTCTCAATAAAATAAACTTAAGAAAAAACAAGGAAAAAATTTAGTTTGAAGTATAACCCTGGTGATTTCTTCTAATTTACATAACTTACACAAATCAGAACCTTGAAGAAAGTGCCAGAGAACAGCTTCACAAAGCACTGGATTTGGGGAGGAGGAGTCTTTTCTTACCAGATGTTCTCTTGAGTTTACTGGTAAAAAGTGAGGTGGGTTGAAGGTGAGTGGGAAGAATTTCTTGATTTTGAAACTTTCCCAGAACACTTTGCTTCCAAACAGTTGTCCGCACTCTTACTTGTACCTGTACCTCCAGGGATGCTTTCTGACCTCGTGTTGGCAGCACACCCGGAAGCGGAGGCGCACTTTGTGATGCCGGGCATGGCTGTAGCCAGCCTGGGACAGGCCCAGGCCGAAGGAGATCTGAAGTCAGAATGCGAAGCGGTGTGCATATCTGCTCTCTTAGTGGGACTCCGGAAAGTCTCCATGGGAGACTGATACAGGCAGATCTGATAAGCTTCTGGTTTGTTCATAGCCTGACACCTCATTTCTTCTTGGCCCTGAGGAGTGGGCTTTAACCAACAAGGCGCTAATACCGCCTCTTCAGTTTACCTGTCGAAGCCAGCGCTTGGAAATGTACCTATACTGGTGAGAAACTTGGAGCTGGAACCGTGGCAGACCTGTGTTAACATTGTATCCTTGTGATAGTCACGAAATAATGAATTTGCATCTGTCATGTGGCCTGGCTTTAGCCGTTGAATCTATGAGTCAATCTAAGCATCAACTTTAAGCATTAATTTTAATGGGGCACCTGGCTGGCTTAGTCCATAGACCACGTGACTCTTAATCTCAGGATCTGGAGTTCAAGCCCCTCATATGGAGCCTACTTAAAACAAAATGTTTTTTAAAATTCCAGGGGTGCCCGGTGGCTCATTCAGTTAAGCGTCCAACTTTGGCTCAGGTCATGATCGCACAGTTTGTGAGTTCGAGCCCCGCGTCAGCTCTCTGCTGTCAGCGAGAGCCCACTTTGGATCTTCTGTCCTGCTCTCTCTGCTGCCCCTCCCCCTCAAAAATAAACATTAAAAAAAAAGTGTTAGATGTGTGTGCCTCTCCATTAGTAATGGTATTCTTAAAGCAAAAGGATTACCTATATTTAGAGTTTTCTAGTAGTGGTAGATACATCAGAGAGTCCTTAAGTTCTTAAGTAGGATCTCTGTTATGACTGGCGCCATTCTTCAGTAGGCTGGTTGACCAGAGTCAGAAAGTCCGTTTTTTACCAACCCAGCTCCTGTCAGCCCCCAGCCCTGGTCTCAGGAGTCTCAGGAGTGAGGTGACTGAGCAGCTGAGCTCCGAAAAAGCAAGGGAGTAAAAGGAGTAAATTAGAAGTTTTTTTCAATACAAGATTGATCAGTCTTAAACTTGAGTAAAGCAACATAAGATTTATCTTTGCCTTCTTAAATATTTATCCTTGGGTCCTGGCATTGTAGTGTAAGAAATCTCCAGTTTTGCTCCACCTTTAGGCTGCTACTCCCTGTCCTAGTTTAAAATCATTGAAATAACTTAAATAGTTTTGATACATCCCCTTTGGAACTCAGGACTATCTAGTGGTAAGTTGATGTAAATGAAGGAACTCATAATACATTTCTCAGATTTGCTCTTCAACACTGCGTTTAGGTCAGTCAGCAAGCTTCTGTATGTGCGCCAGCCGCGTCGGTGTGCTTGGGACTTTGAGTTGGGCTGTTGGAGGCCCTGTGTCCCTGCAAATCAGTGTGTACAGGTGACTGCTCCATGAAATGCGTTCTGATCAAATGCTGACTTAGAGGATTTACAGTAAGATAGACTCCGATGTAGTGATTGTGGACTGTAACTAAATCATTTCGACTCAGGGTACCAAGAAGTACTGCCATGAAATGGTAGCTACCTTCTGAGTGAGTAATCAGAACCTTCTAGGTAGGAGGACACAGGAGTCCAGAGATGACGTGAACATGGAGATGCCTTACTAAAGTAGAGCTTTGCTAGGGCAAGAAAATTGGCTCTTACTGGGCTCAGAGCCTGGGGAGCCAGGCAGGCTGCATACCAGGTGCTTTGTTCCTTAGCAGCTCAGTGAGGGCATTTTCAAATGCCTTAAGAGCGACTCAGAGAGGCTGAGTAATTTGTGCAAAATTGCATAGCTAATGAGTGGGAGGGTAGATAGACGCTTGTGCATAAATCGGTCAGATTTAGATTTTGAACTGTGGGCTGATCAGAAGGCAGGCACTTATGTTGGTGTAACGGCAGCATTTTCTAACAGGTCCTGGAACAGTGAGATTACCAAAGCTCTTGTGTTTTGGAAAGATGACTCTGACTAGGGAAAGGTTAGAGGCAAGATAGGGCAGAGGGATGAAGAGCTGGGGCTGGAGCCAGAGAGCCTGGGTTTAGACATCAGCTGTGCTGTTTGCCATGAGTGTGATGTTGGGCAAGTTTTTTTTAACTCCTTTGTGCCAGATTTCCTCATTGGAAAAATGGGGCTGCTAATAGTACTTACCCTATTTTTGAGAGGATTAGGTGAATTGAAATACGTAAATAGGGGCCCCGGGGTGGCTCAGTTGGTTAAGTGGCCGACTTCGACTCAGGTCATGATATTGTGGTTTGTGAGTTTGAGCCCTGTGTCAGGCTCTGTACACGGGCAGCTCAGAGCCTGGAGCCTGCTTGGATTCTGTGTCTCCCTTTCTCTCTGCCCCTCCTCTGCTCATGCTCGCTTGCTTGCGTGCACGTGCGCTTGCTCGCTCGCTCTCTCTCTCTCTCTCTCTCTCTGTCTCTCTCTCAAAAATAAATATTAAAAATAAATCTGTCAGTGTTTAAAATTACAACTGTGTAGTTGTATCCCATCGGGCTGCTGATGGAATAAGTCCTCGGAGCTGAGAAGAGTCACAGTCTAGAGGGCTTCACAAGGGGACAAATGCCTGCGTTGGGCAAGAGATGCAGGCAGGCAGGAAGACTGGGAGGCTTTGAGGCTGGGACACCCTGGTACCACCGCTAACCCAGGTGAGAAAGTTAAGCATTAGCTAATTGGGAAAAATAGGAGCTTGAATGCTAAACCATAGGAAGAGGTTTGACTAAAAATACTGCAGATGGTTTAGAATCTCCCGACGGAAGAACAAGTAAACAGTAACAGGAAGCACCTCGTTGCTCACAAGGTAACTTCCTTCTGTCCCTTCCATGGCAAGATCAGCCTTAACCTGGAGGAGCATGAATCACCCCTGTGACTTAAGCACTCTAGGCAATTCTATTTCACTGTCTGTCTTAAGATAGAGCGATGGATGGGATCGTGACCCTTCGCGGCAAGTGCTAGAGTCCATTGGGGTAGCCTTTCTAAATTGGTTATAGTAGAATGTAATTTTTATTTATATAGCAACTAGCATAGCCCTACAAATGAAAGGTTCGAGTGAGAATTCCCATGTAAGACACGCAAACACTGAAGTCTTGTGTTAATTTTATACTCCTTCTTAGCCCTGTTACACTTATTGTGGTAGGCGTAGGTAGGTAAAGCTTCCTGGCTTAGCTAAAATGATTTCTGGTTAAACAGAGCTAATTCGTATGAACAGAAGGTTGAAAACCGCAGGTGCTTCTCCCGAAGTCCAGTGGACAAGGGACCATTAACAGTGCTGTCGCTTGTGAAGAGGAAGTTGTGTTTGCCCCCGTTTCATCAGAGTGCTCTCTCTGTGAGCCGCCCGAAGCCTTGTCATACACCAGGGTGGGACTTGTTGCTAAGTGATGTATGTCACAGGGTATTTTCCCGGGAATCTTGGGCTTCCTGTTGGTCTGTTCAGTTATTGATGTCAGAACTGTTTGTTGAATCTCCGTTGCACTACTTCTTAACCTGTTTTTAGATGTCACACTTTTGAAAATCTGTTGAAAACTATTTCCTGCCTTCCAAACGTATATAAAGACTCTGCATTAAGAACCTCTGCTTTATTTTAGAGTATGCTAGGTGTGGGGGCAGTTCAACATAAATGCAAAACAATTCCTGTACTCCAGGAATTTAGTATTTAGTTGAAAAGAAGTGACTAATACAAAAAGTTACGTTTACATGTAAGACCATGAAGTGCCCAGGATGTAGCTGTATTGTAGCAGATGTTTAATAAATGAGGTGGGCAAGGTGGGCATAATCATTGGCTACTGTTAACTGTTGAAGGCATCAAACATTCAGAGAAAGTAGCTCTTGGAGATCAGAGGTAAGAAGTTAGAGAGACGCTGATCCTGAGTGGCTAAGATCTGGATAGGCAGAAAAAGGTGGTAGTATTCACAGAGGGTTGAAGTGTACATGGAATAGGAGTTTCAAGTGATCAGTACAGCAGTCTCTTTTTTGCAATTAAATATGTGCTGGTTCCTGATCACTGCCCAAATCTATCCCAGTCTGTCCAGAAAAAATCACTGTTTATATTTTCTTTCCTAATGATCATTTATCTAGACATTTTTGAAGTATGTACACCATACATGAAAGTTCCTCTTTTTAAAAAAATCAGTATTTTTCCATTGAACGAAGCTGCTGTTTGTGTACAACAGAATATGCTGCTCACCATCTAAATTTAGGCTTAGATTATCAGAAAGATCAAAGGTTGGGATTGATCAGGGCCTCAGCTCAGTGTTTCCATTATTTTTTGGTAGCTATGCCTGTAACACGTATTAGCTTTGTCCTGAGGCTGGCTTTCAGTGTGCCTGTCACCAGGGACCTTGACTGAAAGACATATTAGTAGGGGGGGGAGAGAAGTGTGCCCTTCCCACCTCCAGCAGAAGTCCCAAAGTTTGGGTTGTTTGGTTGAAGTAACCAAGGACTAAGCCAGTCACTGGGGGTTAGGGGAGAGTTGATTGGGGGTCCGACCCCACCCAAGCCTCATGGGTACTACACAGAGGCAGACTAGAGTTTGAGGAGACCACTCGTGCTATATATAAACTCTTAGGAGCAACATTTGTAACAGCTGCCGACTATCTCATTATATGAATGGACCGCAATTTTTAACCATTCCACTGCTACCATAGTAGACATTTGAGAATGTTTCCTCTCCCTGGCCCACTGTTTTAAATAATGCCAAGGTGGCTCTCTGGCTCTCTCCGTTCCATCAGCTTGCAGTGAGCAGAGGCCCGGGTTCGAACCTGCAATAAACGACCCTTGCTTTTTGGCTTTGGGGGGAAAAAAAAAATAATGCCAAGGTGATCATCCTTATTCTGTTAAGAAGTGTTTTAAAGGAATAATAAGACTTGGTACCTGAGTAGATGTGAATATGAAAGAAAGGGAAAAGAAGGCCCGGTGAAGGTGGTATTAGAGACAGAGCTGCCAGTGGGAGAGCCTCCTGGGAGAGCAGGGAGGCTTGGAGTTCGGACGACTGATGTCGCTGCCCGCAGATTGAGTGAGAGCCCTCCCTCCAGTGGTCCTCTCTGGGCTCCTGCGCACCCCTGGGTACCCACCTATTGGTTATTAATTGTTCCCAGTTACCTCCATCGATTTCAAAGACGCTAACTTTTTTCCTTTTACTCATTTTCTTTCTGTCCCCCCAGTCCCATTGTCCTTCGATTTGAGCCTTTCACCCTGATGGAAATGGTACCAGATGTTCCTTTTCGAGTCGGCCCGGTCAGTCATTACTGCGCAGTTGTGAAGGCGGGCTCTGGCCGGGACTGCCTGGCCCTGCTGTCCCCTTCTTAGTTTTACGGTTTTGCTTCTGTTAAAAATACATAACTGATTTATTCTGAGTAAAAGGACAGCTGAGTTTTCTGTACCACTATTTACAACAAAAGTAGAACATTAAGGTAGGATGGAACATTTCTTTGATAAAAGGTTCTATCTGGAAAGATTTAAATAATTCTCACTTGGAGGGTTTTTGGTTTGGTTTGGTTTTGAGACCACTAAAAGTAGGAGATCTGGTTTAAGATGAGCCATTAGCTCCTACTCCCTTCATGGGCTTTTTCCCAGTTTAAATGTGAGCATCTGGGTGAGCAGCAGATGGTGGGACTGGTATTAGACACCTGCCAGCTTCCATATTCTCGGTCTAGCGATCATTTGGTACTCGCGCTGCCAGAGAATGTCCTAAAAATAAAGATGGCCGGGAGCAGAGGAGAGGCTCACCAGATAAGTTTGCTCTTTGTCTTCATGGTCTGCCATCAGAGGCTTGGTTATAAGGCTCACAACTGCCAGATAAAAAGATTTTTTATATTTTCAGACTGCCCTGCCTTGCCGAAATTCAGAGTAGTTATTCTGTTTGAACACTGACCTAAGTAAATAAGTGATTAGATCATCTCCTCCTCCTCCTCCTCCTCCCCTCCCCCTCCTCTGCTCCCCCTCCTCCTCCCCTCTGTGGACCTCAAAAAGCTACCTTTTCAGGGTGGCTGGATTTTTCTCTTTAGTTAAAATGGAAAGATTAGGTTGGGTACCAGATACTTGTATGCAAGGCAGTTTATAGTAATCCTATTATTCTGAGCTCATTGTCCATAGCATTCTTAATCTGCAATAACTCCATGGCCTTCATGTCCATAGCATTCCTAATCTGCAATAAATCTATTCCCTCAGATACCCTTATAGAAACCTAACTAGATAATTTTGTGTAGTACTGGTCAAAAATAGCACGGATAGGGGCACCTGGGTGGTTCAGTCGGTTGAGCGTCTGATTTCGGCTCACAATTCGTGAGTTCCAGCCCCGTGTCCGGCTCTGTGCTGACAGCTCAGAGCCTGGATCCTGCTTCAGATTCTGTGGCTCCCTGTCTCTCTGCTCCTCCTCTGCTCACACTCTGTCTCTCAAAAATGAATAAACATTAAAAATTTTTAAGTAAAAAAGCACAGAGAGGACTCTTTGGGAGGTCTGTTAAGGGAAGTGGAAAACCTCACATGGGGGAGAGTATACATAGTGGTTGCAAGCATGGACTCTGGGATTGGTCAGACCTGAGTTCCAGTCCTCCCATTTCCACTTAAAAGTGAGGTCTCCTTGGGCAAGTTATTTGGCCTCTTCGGACCTTAGCTTCCTCGTTTTTAAAATAAAATTATACCTACCCAACTTACAGAGTTGTTATGAGGATGAAATGGCCCGGTATGTCTTGAATAAGTGCTAAATAATGGTTGAATAAATGCTTAATAATTTCAGTTATTCATTAAAGGAGGGATTAACTCCTTCCTCTAGCAGGTGTTGAGTGTCGCCTATGTATAGGATGAATGTGACGAAACCAAAGACTGGACTTTGCAGGACACAGGAGTACATGCCCTGTGGTAGTGTAGGGTAGGTAGTTTCATTTCATTAGTGCAAATGTGTACAAGGCACACACCTAGAAAGGAGAGTGGTTGTGATAGATTTCACAGATGGGCCATTCAGCTACATTTTGAAGAGTAAGATTAGGTAAATCAATATGGAGATAAGGGCATTGCAGGCAGAGAACAGAGACATGAAAAAACATGGAAGGTTGGGGACCTGCAGGTGATTCTGCTCTTGTCAAAATGCAGCAGGGTCAGGGCACCTGGGTGGCTCAGTAGATTAAGCATCTGACTCTGGGTTTTGCTCAGGTCTTGATTTCATGGTTTGTGACTTTGAGTCCCACATCAGGCTCTGTGCTGACAGTGTGGAGCCTGCTTGGGATTCTCTCCCCCCACCCTCCCCTGCTCGCTCCCTCTCTCTCTGGAAATAAATAAACTTAAAAAAAAAAGTAGCAGGGTCTTTGTGGGGGAATGGCAGACGTAGTTGGAGATGTGGGCAGAAACTATATAATTAGGGAGTTCGTGTTGAACTTGATTCTTTAAGAGTAGGAAGTAATTGGAGGATGTTAAGCATGGAAATAACGTCAGAGTTGCATTTAAAGAAAGAAAGTGTTGTAGCAGAGTGGTAGGGGGGAAAAAGGGAAATCAGTGAGGACATTCCGCTGTGTAGAGAGGGTGGGTGTTTCTATTGAAGAGGATGCCTATTTAGATGATAGAAGAAATAGACTGAGGGGCGGGTCCGGAAGAAGTGTGAGTAAGGCAGCTTGGTGCCTGGGTGCTATTCATTGGGACAGGTAATCTGGGAGAGAGAATATTTTTTTTGGAACATCCTGAGCTCCATTTGGTTATGACTAAGATGCTTTTGAGACATCCAAGAAAAGGAATTTCTTGGACAGTTAAATAGATTGGTCCGGACTAAAGAGATTTGTGCAGATCCATGTAGAATGGAGGCATTGATGGGATTTTGTGCAGAGGTAAGCTTTTTCTAAAGTGAAACTGTAAAGTTAGAACAGCACCAAGAAGAGAAGCGGGAGGAGTGTCAGACGTCTGAAGGGGAGCCGGCACGAGCGTGGGGGAGGCACTGCTGCCTGAAACCAGAAGAGGCCCCCACAAGACCGTGCCGGCAACATCTTAGGTGGATTTTCGGTGTGCGGTCAGCATGTTGGCTTTCTAGTACATACCACGTCAGCTCTCTGTTCTTTCGCTGATTTGCTCTTAGGATAAGCTTAACAAATTCAGATTTGTTTATTGTTTATATATATATATATATATATATATATATAGGAAATATATAAAATTTTGGGGAGAACACAAGTAGGGGTGCGGAGAGAGGGGTGCAGAGGATCCAAAGTCGGCTCTGCTCTGACAGGCTGACAACAGCAAGCCCCATATGGTGCTCAAACTCCACGAACTGTGAGATCATGACCTGGGCCAGAGTCGGACCCTTAACCGACTGCGCCACCCAAGCGCCCCCAGAATTGTCATTTCTTAAGAATTAGGCTCCATGTGGAACATTTTGCAGGTGTAGCATTCTTTGTGTGCGTTGTACTTTTGGATTCTGGGGATAAATGATCAAACAATATATCACGGTCTTCTTCTCTACAAGCCGGTTTTCCAAAGTGGAAAAGATACTCCATAGAGAAAGCTCAGAAGCGGAAGGTGCTCCTCGGAGTGGAAGTGAGAGCAGCCGACCCCTGGGGCTGACCTTAGAAGACCTGGCGGTTACTTAGTAGCAGGTGGATACTGGGACATCGGTTGACCAAAGAAGTCATCTAGGTATTCAAACCCTTTAAGGGAGTATGTCTTGATTCTTGAGGTTAGAAACCAGGAGATCTGTGTAACGGAAAATAATCTTTCCCCCCTGAAACAAATAGGACGTATGTACTTCGTGACAGGGGTGGATTACAAAGTGTCGGTGCTAGAGCAAACCCTCAGCTGGGCACCTGTGTTTTCGTTTGTTTCTTCCTTCTTCAAATGACCCAACTTGAACAATTCTCTCTCTCTTTTTTTTTTTTCTGTCCTCTACACTTACTATTCTTCCTTCTTATACTCCAAAGATGAAGCCTTTAGCCTTTTTTTATTTTATTTTAGTTATTTATTTTTTTGAGAGAGAGAGACAGCATGAGCAGGGGAGGGTCAGAGAGGGAGACAGAATCTGAAGACAGGCTCTAGGCTCTGAGCTAGCTGACAGCACAGAGCCTGATGTGGGGCTCGAACCCACGAACGCGAGATCATGGCCTGAGCCGAAGCCAGACCCTCAACCGACTGAGCCACCCAGGCGCCCCAGCCTTCAGCTCTTAACTGTAGTCCTTTATTTGGCTATCTGTATCGGTCACGTTAGTAATTGGGTGATCTTGGCTGGAGGTGGGGGGCTGTTCTGCCCTTTTTAAATTGGCCCACACACCATTGTCCTCAGGTGCCCACACAGGAGCAGAGGCAGGCTGGCTGGATGTTTAACGCAAAGGCGTGATACTGTGAGTGGGAGCATGTGTCGTTTTAGAATTTTCAAAGGCAAGACAAAGCCCTGTGCACCTAATGGGGCCACAGGATAGATTTTACGACAGATAGAACTTCTGTTTCTGTTTTTCTTATCCTACATCCAGCAATTTAAAATACCAAGAACAGGAATAAAGTGAAAATTATTCAGTACCGGTATGTAGTGCTTATTGCTTAAAAAAAACCCAACACATTAAAAAATATCTGCGGGTCCCCAGATTGTTAATACTGGCTGACATGTATGTATTCTGAGTAATTTCGTGGAGGAAATGATCTGGATCCTGCATTCTCATCAGGGATGACTTCTCCCCTAAGGAGGTGAAATTTAGTGGTTGGAGGGTGAAAACAAGTCATACTCTTTTTATGCATATATCACATAAATAGATACATAGTATATTTTTGGTATATTTCATGGGAGGTTTTTTTTAAAGGCTGTGGGTCACTGGGCTACGTCATTCAAGTGCCTGTCGTGCTCTGAGTCCCTGTGTCTGTGTGAGGGCATTAGTGCACCTTCCGTATTTTTCTCATCTCTAAAACTGGTCTGAGGAACTCTCAATAATCTGAAGTGTTTCCAGAATGCCTGTGGGCACTTTGAGGATTTATGTGATTCTAACACTGTATAAGGATTCCAAAAAATGTATTTGTATAGTTCTCCTACATCAAGGAACTTTGAGGTTGGATTAAACATGAGAAAATCAGAAAAAAAAATACCAGGGGCCGGAAGACATGAGTCCTACAATATTTCCAACATTATAATTTACGATAGAAATGGCATATACCAGGGCTTGCTCAGTTAGCAACAGACATTTGCTCATGAAGTCATAATGTTGTTTTCAGGGATGTTAACTACTAAACTGGAGTTTTATGTTCCAGTTTGGTGGGGAGTTCATCGTACTCTACTCCCTCTGCCCCCCACCCTCCTCCAGCTAGGATATCATCGTGTCTGAGGTGTTAACCCCATACCTTTATTCAGAGGAAGTGTTTTGCAGGTGCATCTGTGAGATTAGTATGATGGTGTTTCCTGATAAATTAAGCAATTGGTAAAGAAATAATACAATTTTTAATGACTTAAAATTTTTTTTAACATTCATTCATTTTTTAATTTTTTATTTCTTAAAGGAATTTAATAAAGGCACTTTTAAAATTCTTTTTTTAACATTGTTATTTATTTTTGAGAGACAGAGACATATCATGAGCAGAGGAGGGGCAGACAGAAAGAGGGACACACAGAATCAGAAGCAGCCTCCAGGCTCTGAGCTGCCAGCACAGAGCCCAACATGGGGCTTGAACCCACAAACTGTGAGATCATGACCTGAGCCAAAGTTAGACAATCAACTGAGCCACCCAGGCACCCCAACATTTATGCATTTTTGAGAGACAGAGCATGAGTGGGGGAGGGGAAGAGAGAGACACACACACAGAATCCAAAGCAGGCTGCAGGTTCTGAGCTATCAGCACAGAGCCAGACACAGGGCTCGAACTCCAAATTCGTGAGATCATGACCTGAGCCGAAGTCAGATGCCTAACTGACTGAGCCACCCAGGCGCCCCTATAATGACATTTTAGAAGAGCTGTGTTTTGGCCTTTTTCTTAGGATTTCCCTATCCCTCTGTGTCTTGACCAGGTTTTCTGTCCTTACACTGCCTGAAGGAAAACACATATTTGCATCTTTGCCACTGTGTAATTTGGGTTTTTGCCCCCTTTCCAGGAGACAGATGAGCAAAATATATTGTAGAACAAGAGAGACGTAAATTTGAATGGCAGTTTCATTTTTTATTAACTGTGTTTGTGGTCAAGGTGCTTAATGAACCTCTTTGAGCCCTGCTTGGTTCATCTATTAAAATAAAAATACCCTCTCTGGGAAGAGTTGTTTTTAATATACATATAAAGGTTATATAACAGACGCACAGCACACTGTTAAAAAGTTTAAAAAAAAAAAACAGCAGCAACAACTAGCATTGTGCAGCTTCAGTCCCACACTCTTATTTTATGAGGGATTTGTGTGAGGCCGGAAGAGCCAAGGGGCTGGGGGCAAGGTTGGGGGCGGGGGACGGCATGGGTGCCACTAGCTCTGGTCCTTTTTGCTCAGCTGCCCCTTTCTTTTTGTGTGACATCATTCCTTACCGGGCAGACCCACATGGTAACGGTGGGGGCTGTGTGTGAGCTGATGCTGGGTGAGACCCACATTACATTGGCAGTGATTACATTTGTGTGGATTCCTAAGGATAATTCTGTGGAAGCCTCTTAAAATAGGATAATTACTTTGTCCATATTTGTGACTTCATTTACTAGGCTTTATAATAGGAAAATGGATTGGAAAATCTCCTAAAAGCCCATCTGGCCCTTTGATTTTTATGTGTGAAGGGCTTACAATTACCAGGAATTATTCCAAACACATGTAAAACCAGTCCCTGTTGTCCAGAATTGTCTTTTTAAGATGTGGGTGGGTGGGATGGGGGGGTGGAGAAAGAGTGCGCATGAGCGAGGTGGGGGGGGAGAGAGAGACACACGCACACTCTAAATGCCTGCAATCTGTTGAAACCCATATTTTTGAGACTTAAGCTATTGAAGCATTTGCTTATTATGAGTGAAAAGAAAACCAGCCATAAAAATTCATTATGCAATAATCACATTTCCTCATTTACATTTGGGAGATCGCTTATCATTTCTTTTAAAAGAGAAAGAACTAGAATATTTCTGTAGCCCACTGTTTCTCCAACAAAGGTTTTTCTTTGTAAGACAAACCATCAAACCGTTACTGAACGCCCCTGAGGGGTACCAAGATGAGTAGATGAGGCGCCTGCCCGCAAGCAGCGCAGTCTAGTAGAGAAGACAAATCGTTAAAATAACATAGAGACTCCGTGTGATGGTAGAGCTGAGGTAATAATGCGAAGGTCAGCGGTGCAAAGAGGAAGTGATTCTGAGGCTGAGTCTTGAGTTTGCCATTTTAAGTAGAGGAAATGGCATATACCAGGTCTGAAAATCATAAAACCTCTTGGCAGTTGGGAAGCACTTGCAGTAGCTGTAGTATTGTTGGAACTTGGAGCTCAAGGCAGGAAATAAGAGCCGGGGAGAGACAGGCAGGCGGCGGCCTGATAGGGAGGAGCTGCGCCCTCGGTGGCCGCCCGGGAGCACGGTGGGCGTACGGTGGGCGTACGGTGGGCGTACGGTGGCCGTGTGCCCCAGGAGCGCGGTGTTTGCCCTGCCAGGCGAGGGTGCGCACGGACCTTACCTAGCTCTGCGCTGCGGGTCAGCTGTCAGATTCCCTGCCCGTGCAGATAAGTACAGAGGGAGGGAAAAGCTTTTATAAGTAAGTAAATATTTAAATTTAAGCTAAGAATGTGGTCATAGGCCTGTTAAGATGAATGATTCCAAATGAAATTTTACCTACATTGTGAGCGGGAAAGTCCTTACAAGTAACATTTTGATGAGAATTTTAAAGCTCTAGTATATTAGATCAAGTGTCTCCTACATCGGGGGTGGTGTGTTGCTGGTTTCTAATCCCAACTTCAGCTGCGAGGTAGCCCTTCTCCTTGTTCTCTGTGGACACACTCACACCCTGTTCCCTTTCAGTTCTTGTCCAGTGTTCGGTATAAAACCCAAAGAACGGTGAGCAGGATCTGTAATTTGAGGGCAGGCCACAATGTGAGGAGAGGATTTATCAACAAAGGTAGAACTGTCACCGAGAATAACAAGACAAGACCGCTTTTGCTAAATGGTCTCAAAAAACTCATGGCTTTGGAAACGGTACTGAGCCTCTCTTCCTAACGGAGAGTCCCAGCTGAGCCCCGCTCACTCGCTCTGAAGCCGTCTTCCCTTGTCCAGCCTCACCCACTTCCTGAGGAGGCTTTGGAGTTGCCTCAGCTTAAAATGTGAACACACAACATGGAGGACCGGACCTTAGAGGAATTGGAAACCGTTGAAGGATTTTAAACAGAATGACAGTCTAGCTTAAAAATGCATATGTTTTTTTTAGAATGTTTTAGATTTACTGAAAAGCTATACGGAAGTTCAAGTACACCTTATACTGAATTTCCTCTAGAATTAATACCTTCCGTTAGGTATGGTGTATTTTTATCTTACAATTAGTGAACCAATATTGTCGCATTGTTATTAACTAGAATCCATACTTTATTCAGATTTCCTTAGTGTTTTCCCTAAGGTCCTTTTTGTGTCCCAGAGCCCCCTCCAGGCCCCACATTACCCTTAGTGGTCATGTTTGCTTGGATTCCTCCATTGTGACTGAGCTGGTTTACAAACTGTTTTGCCGATGTTACTCTGGTTTGCTGAATTGAGAACATTCTGAAAGGGGAGGCAGAATGAAAGGCACCGGTTTAAGAAGTCACTGGAATAACCACGCAGAGGTAGTGCCAGCTTGGACAACAGAGTGTCAGCAGTAGAAGTGAGGAGAATGTTCTGACTTGGGATATGTAAAAGCCATGAGACAGGATGAGAAAATTCAGGCAGTGAGAGCAGATAGAGGATTAGGGATGGAGCCCGTGCGGTGCTTTAACATTTAAAAGTTAATGGGGGTAGGGGGAAAAGTTAGCAAAAGAGATTGAACGAGAGTGGTCCCTTGGATGGAAAGAGAACCCAGCAGGTCCTGGAGGCCAAGGAAGTCTCTTGAGGTAAAGGAAAGAGTCACCCCGGTTATGTGGTGCTCGGAAGCCAGGTCGGACGGGGTGGGGAACTGACCTTTGGATTCAGCAGTAGGAGATCATTAGTGACCTCTCTGAACAGTTTGAGTGGAGCAGTGAGAGCAAATGTGGGCTTGGCGTGGGTTCAGAGAGCAGGCTGGCACGGGGAAGGGGCATGAGGAAACTTGCTAGGGAGTGGCAGTGGTTATGTAAACTTTACACCAGAAGCAAACAGTGCGCACTGGTACTTAAATGTAGTAATTGTGTGGTGACGTGTTTAGGAGAAAGCGTGCTGATGTCTGTCTGCAACTTTGAGATGCTCAGAAAACAGATAGATAATGGAAGGATGTATTGATGGATCAGTACTTGGTAAAGCACATATTGGTTTGTTTTTTATTTATTTTTGAGAGACGGAGAGAGACAGCATGAGCAGGGGAGGGTCAGAGAGAGAGAGGGAGGCACAGAATCCAAAGCAGGGTCCAGGCTCTGGGCTGTCAGCACAGAGCCCGACATGGGGCTCGAACCCATGAACCGTGAGATCATGACCTGAGCTGAAGCCAGAAGCTGGACACTTACCCGACTGCGCCACCTAGGCGCCCCGAGCACATACTGTGTTTAATTTTTTTTTTAACATTTATTCATTTTTGAGAGACAGATGCGAGTGGGGGAGGGGTAGAGAGAGAGCGACAGACAGGCAGGCAGACAGACAGACAGACAGACAATGAAGTAGGCCCCAGGATTTGAGCTGTCAGCACAGAACTTGATGCACGGCTCGAACCTACAAACTGTGAGATCATGACCTGGCTTAACTGACTGAGCCACCTAGGTGCCCCGTGAAACACCTACTGTTAATTAGTGGGTGGGTGGGTAAATCTGTGTTCTTTGTAAGGTTGTTTTAATTTTGTTCTGTGTTTGAAAACTTTCATAGGAACACCTGGGTGGCTCAGTCGGTTAAGTGTACGACTCTTGATCTCAGCTTAGGTCATGATCTCAGTTTGTGGGACTGAGCCCCGTGTACCACGAATGGAGACCCGCGTCTGGCTCCGCACTGATAGCGCGGCAGAGCCTTCTTAGGATTCTCGCTCTTCCCGCCTCTCCTCTGTCCTCTCAAAATAAATATTTTTTTTAAAGAGGGGGTGGGGAGGGGGGAGTTGGGTGATGAGCTTTAAGGAGGGCCCTGGATGGGATGAGCACTGGGTGCTATATGTAAGTGATGAGTCACCGGATTCTACTCCTGAAGCCAAGACTACACTGTATGTTAGCTAACTTGAGAATTAAGGGGGGGAAACACTTTGAAAATCTAACGTTGGGGGGTGGGGGGAGGGAACAGGAAAAAAGAAAATGGGAGTAGAGACAACTATTCCAAGGAGTTTTGATGTAAAGGGAAGGAAAGATGGGAGGTAGTGGAATCAGAAGAAATCTGTTTTTGCCCCAGTCCCAAAGAGGGGAGAAGTAACCGCATTTTTATTTACTGATAGCAAAGATCCAGTAGAGACAGGAACAGATTGGTGGGACAGAAAGAAAGGAATTTTGCTGGATGAGCATCCCAGATCAGGGCTAGAAGAGACGCGATGTGGCAGCCCGGGCAAGAGGAAGAGGGGGCAGAGGGTAAGACTATAGATACAGATAATTATATAGATGTGGCAGGAGCTTCTTAAGGGGTCTTCTGTGTGCTTTTGTCTTGTCAGTGGAGTAGGAAGGAAGGTCATTTGCTGGGCAGGACAGTGGGCAAGCTATTGAGACTTAGAGAACGTGAGAGTCCTCTGGCAAAGGGTGACTGTAGTGAGAGCCTGCTTGTGGGCTCTCGTAAGGTCCAGTGACTGTCACCCAGTTAAAGTCCCAGGAAGAGAACGGTGCAAATAGGAGGAAAGACATGATCAAATTTTTAAAAAGAAGGAACTTCTCATAGCTGATAGATGTGAATTTTCACATTGGAAGGGCCTACCCACCAAGTACCCAGCGTGATGAGAAAAGACCAGATCCACACTTGGATACGGTGTTGTGAAATTTCAAAGTGGCAGTTAGAAAGAAAAGGTTCCAAAAGCATCTAGAAAAAAGAAGACAAGTCTCTTTAAAGAACTGATATCAGACTGCCAGTGCACTTCGCACGAACAGCTCCGAACACCAAAAAAACCGTGTCCTCCACATTCGGAGCGGAAGTGCTGTTCAGCCGAGAATTCTGTGGAGTTCTGTGCCGATTTGGACCAGTGTTCAGCTGGAATCGTGGAATCGAGGCATTTTCAGACATGCCAGGGCTCCAAACATTTGCTTCCCAAGCACCCTTTCTTTTAAGAGTACTTAAGAACTCATTACAGTAAAAATCAAGAATGAGGAAGACATGAAATCTAGAAATCAATCCATCTAGCTGAGAAAGGCATAGGGGAAACTCCCGGAATGATGGACCTGTTGAAGAGGGGAGTGGGTATTCCAGACATTTTATATCATCCTTGAAAAGTTGTAGTAACTTAAAAGTGAAATGAAGCCAGAAAAAAAATTGTTTCAAGGCCACTTGAACTCTAGGAAGAGTAGAAGGCCATCAAGTAAAGGAACTGTAATTTTGTTTTTTAAACTAGCTTAACTTTCTCTCCCAGAGGTACAAACTATGACCTTGACAATGAAAATTCAACCGTAGAACGTAGCATCTTGGTTCTTTTGACAGGTCTGTTGTGCACAACCAGTCATGACATTAAAACCCTTGTGCTGCCTGGAGGGGGTTCTAAAGGCCTCACAAGAGCAGCCCGCAGCTGCCAACAGCGGTCATGCCTGAGTCGACGGCACTAAGTCGGGTCATTTTGGGGAAACTACTTGTTCCACAGGCAAAGGAGGGACTCCCATATGGCTGCTTCCCCCTTGCGTTTCCAGGCAGCACGGATTAGTTCTGCGCTCAGTTGGTTCTGTGGCCAGAATCGGGGGTGGGGTGGGGGTGGCACACAGGTTTCCCACTTTATTATTTTTTTTTAATGTTTATTATTTTGAGAGAGAGAGAGTGGGAGAGGGGCAGAGAGAGAGGGAGACACAGAATCTGAAGTAGGTTCCAGGCTCTGAGCTATCAGCACAGTCAGAGCTTGATGCAGGGCTCGAACTGCCAGACGGAGAGATCATGACCTGAGCCAAAGTCGGACGCTTAACCGACTGAGCCACCCAGGCACCCACAGGTTTCCCACTTTAAATGCTGCGTGCGAGCAGGAGGCTGTTCTTGTAGTCTGGAATTGAGGGTCTGACAAAGCCATCGCTCCCACTGATACATCCTATTATTTAGTCCTCAGTCCCTCTGTTCTCTGCAGGTTGTGACATTTCCGTGGGATGAAAATGATGATTTTCCACACGGAACAGTGTGTAGGTGCTTAGAGAAAGAAAACTAACAGGAGAGCAGGGCTGGGCTTGTCATCTCTGATGGTCCACAGCAGCCGCCTGGCTGTACCCCGGTGGCATCACCCCGCAGGCCTCCCTGCCAGCCTGCTCTTTCTGGCGGTGCAGCTGCCTGGAGGAGGCCACAGAGCCGGCTAATTATTAGGGCCCCCCCGCCCCCCGCCACGCGCCACCAGCAAAAGGAGGGGTAGTCAGCCTGTTAACGGCGGCTGCGTTTGTCTCCAGTTACGCTAGCGGTGCTTAGAAGAATGTTCTATCCTGGGCACTGGTGTCCGTTTTCTTGATGAAAGTGTCTACATTTGAGGTCTTTTAAGACTCGTAATGTCAGTTCTGGAAGTGGAGAAAGCTTTGTAAGTGACTAAGCGTGTATCAAGTATTCTCATTAAAATGGAGTATTTTCATAGATTCTGAAGTTTGTGTTCACGTTCTATCTGTCTGAATTGGTTGTCTGAAAAAGTAATGTCAGTTTTGTCTAGCTATTTTTAATTGTATAGCAATTAAAATATGATCTATGTTCTCAAAGAACTGAGGGATTATCCCTTTTTACCATTTTATAGATTTTTTTTAACTTATAGTGGAAAATACATTATCTAGCTTTTACATTGGTCACTCTGAGAAGCCCGTGGTATGAGGCTGAGTCTTCTAGCCCATCTTCTAATGTACTGTGTCCCCTGTTCCTGCCCACAGGGGGATTTTGCAGGGTGGAGGAGTAGATTCTTAAAATAATGTGAATGGGTTTTTAAATGTTTATTTTAGAGCTTTTCAAAACTGTCAGAATCCCCCTGCCCTAGTCTGAATTTCCATCTCCTTTTGCCTGGCTTGCTACAGTAGCTTCTTCCTGCTGCCACTTTTGTTCCCCACAAAAGCCAGAGTCGTGTCTCCGAAGGCCTGCCCAGTTCTCTCTCCGTGACCTCCCGCACCCCTGCTTTGGACCCTCCCTGAGATTCTGCGTCTGAATTCCAGGCTATGCTAGACCCCTTTCCACCAGGAACCTCCACTCATTCTCTTCCCTCTGCTTAGAATGTCCGTTCCTCACTCTTACTTGTGTCTTCGTCCCCCCACCCCCCAGCCCAGCTAAGACCTCCTCATACTTGGGTTTTGATTGACATGTCCTGCCCAGGCAAGCTTTCCTGACGCTCGCCTCTGCGCAGGGTTAGAGCCAGTCCCCCTGACCTGTGCTCTCCCACAAAGTGCCCTGAGCGTCTCATCACACGCTTCATCCTCCCTGAAGTTGCGGTTCCCTTGCCTTCCCCGCTGTCCAGTCCTACACGGGAGGGTCGGTTCTTTGTTGGATCCCTGGCACAGAGTCTGCCTCACAGCGGGCACTCGCTGCGTGCTGGTCTGCTCCCTGATCGTTGTATTAGGACAGGGCTGTAAGAATGGGATTACTGGGTTACTAGGTATGAAAATTCAGATCTTTGATACATATGGCCAGAATCCTTTTCATAAAACCGTAACGCCTTTTTTTCTGCTCCAACCGGTAACCGTTTTTCATCTCTGCCAATATGATCATCCAGAAGGAGGGGAGGTGAAGGCTGGTCTGTCAGATGAGTGACAGAAACACAAGACTTGGAATGAGCCACTTGATCTAGTCACTGGAGGCTTTCCTACGTGAGATCCTGCCCTTGAAGACTTCTGGGCTTTAGGACTCTTGGGCCTTCTAGCGGCCCTTTCGCCAAGCGGAGGCGGCCGCGGAGAGGGTAGCTGGGCTCGCCTGCTGGGTGTGGCTTCCCTGCAGTGGAGCACCACCGCCCGAGCGGGTACCTGTAGGAGGGAGCGGAGCGCCTGGTGGGGCCGCGTCCAGCGGCCCTGTGTCTGCAGTTACCATTTGTCATTTAAACACGTGACCTGGTGGAGGGTCTTCCGAGTAGAAGAGGGGAGATTCGTTAGTTTACTGTGTCCTCTGACATACGGAGTGGCTCTACCTTTAGGTTCTTGCTCTATTCCTGGACTCTCTGAAGTTGTCCTTTTTATAGTTCCCAGATGGGAACTGAATTCTGCACATCATCCAGGCGGCTGGTTTGGAAACCGATAGCTCAGGGTTTCATATTCAATCGGCAATTTCCCTTGTCCCACATTTTACTTATTCCCTCATTATTTACATATATAGCTCCCTTCATTCATAAATGCTCCTCAGGTCAAGGACCGTGCCTTTTTTTTTTAAATTTTTTTATTCCCATCTTAGCTTCCTAGCATAACGCTTTCGGTGTAATGAACATGCAAACATTCACTAAAGTGCAATTCAAAGAGGACAGCTACTGTCAGTTATGACCGTCTAGTACTGACCAGGTAACAGGCTCCAGAGTTTCATTCCTTCACCCCCTTTCTCAATTCCCCAGAACTATTCGAATGGTAGATAGGACAGAGTCATTCGGCTGCTTAAGAACGGCGGGCCTCACGAAGCAAGGCTCTGTCACAGTTTTCTCCTCCCAGGCCGTGGGTGGATTTGGACACTTGTATGCTCGTTGCCACACCACAGCTATCACTCTGTATAATGAACTTTTTTTTTTTAATGTTTTTTTAATTTGTTTTTAATACAGAGAGAGACAGAGCATGAGAGGGGGAGGGGCAGAGAGAGAAGGAGACACAGAACTGGAAGCAGGCTCCAGGCTCTAAGCTGTCAGCACAGAGCCTGACGCGGGGCTTGAACCCACAAACGTGAGATCTGACCTGAGCCGAAGCCGGAGGCTTAACTGACTGAGCCACCCAGGCGCCCCATGAACTGTCTTTTTAATGAGTTCCAAAGGATCGATACAACTGATCTTGAGTAATTTCACTCACAGTCCTGGTAGGAAACACATGACACACTTTAAAGCCAGCTAATTGGAGGAGACTTCATTTATTTATTAATTCTTTTTTTTTATTTTATAGAGTTCACAAGCAGGGAAGAAAGGCAGAGTGGGGCGGGGGGCGGGGGTAGAGAGAATCCCAAGCAGGCTCTACCCTTGGCACAGAGTCCGACGTGGGGGCACTCAATCCCATGACGCTGGGATCATGACTTGAGCCGAAATCAAAGTTGGACACTCAACCAGCTGAGCCCCCCGAATGCCTCTTGAGGAGACTTTAATAATGAGACTGTTTACAAGGTGTAGGCAAGGCTTCTCTGGAAACCACAGGGCACCACAGTGCCCAGATTACCATCAGAAGCCTGCAGAAGAGTGGCGCAAAGGAAGTGGGGGAAGGTAGCAGACCTGGGGGAGAAAATGATTATGTCAGGGGGGCTGAGACCACAGTTCGGGGTCCAAGATTGTCCACAGGACCCTCCCCCGCCTTCCCCCCCAGACTGAAGAGACCACTGAGAGCCTGTAGAGGAGTCTGTTGGGGTCCACACAGGTCCTGGGCATGAAAGGACAGAGAAAGGTGTCAGCTGGATCTGGAGGGGTGGATGGAAGGTACTGGCACAGGGGTACCATCTACCTTCTCAGATTATTCTTGGACACCTGGGAGGCTCAGTCAGGTAAGTGTCTAGCTCTTGAATTTGGCTCAGGTCATGATCTCACAGTTAATAAGTTCAAGCCCTGCGTCAGGCAGTGCACAGACAGTACTGAGCCTGCTTGGGATTCTACCCCTCTCTCTGCCCCTCCCCGACTTGTGCTTGTGCTTTCTCTGTCTTTCAAAATAAATTTTATTTAAAAAAATTTTTTTTTAATGTTTATTTTTGAGAGAGACACAGAGTGTGAGTGGGGAAGGGTTAAAGAGAGAGGTAGACAGAGAATCAAGACAGGCTTCAGGCTCTGAGCGAGCTATCAGCACAGAGCCCGACGCGGGGCTCAAACCCACAAACTGTGAGTTCATGACCTAAGCTGAAGTCAGCCACTTAACCAACTGAGCCACCCAGGCGCCCCTCTTAAAATAAATTTTTTAAAAAACTTAAAAATAAAATTATTCTTTTTACTCATGGTGGCTTTAAAAGAAATTTGCCCAGCAGTTCTACGTAGGTGTTTTTCTAATATGCTTTTCAGAGGAAAAAAAATGAGTGACCAAGAGAAACGCCACTGAACGCCTTTTGGGGCGCCTAGGTGGCTCAGTCGGTTAAGTGACTGACTTCGGCTCAGGTCAAGACCTCGTGATCTCGCGGTTCCTGAGTTGGAGCCCCACGTTGGGCTCTGTGCTGACAGCTCAGAGCCTGGAGCCTGCTTCGGATTCTGTCTTCCTTTCTCTCCGCCTCCCCCCTGCTCGCGCCCCTCCGGGTGCAAACGCTGTCACGGGTCCCCACGGCTGTAGTGTCGTCACGTGTCCTCCCAGCATTCGCACAGGGCAGCCAGCGACGTGTGTGAATCTCACTTTTCAGGGCCTTCGTGTCATCCCTCACTACCACTTCTCATCCCCTCGGCCCACGACGTCCACAGGGAGGCCCTTTGGCTCTTTCCCCAAATGTTCACCCTGAACACCTCCCCTGACGGCAGGCTAGTGGGTCCTGTGTCTTCTCCCTCAGACTTTACACACTTAACAGTAATCCGCATTTTCACCGCAGTCTGGTAGTCACCTGCCTGACTGCACGCACTCACCTGTACAGCGGGGAGCAGGGCGCAGGGCCTCCCCGCTCTGCCCAGCACCTCTGTGTCTAGCTTGTGGTTCCACGCTGGTCTGAGTGAGAGCCAGGTTCACTGATTTGGAAGTAGAAGTGCATTCGCAGGTAGCTTTTTTAGCTCAAAATGTTAACATTCTAGGTGTAAGGACCCCTGGTCTTGAGTTTTTGAGAGGCCTAGATCCTTATGTCGCTGTCGGTAAGTAGCTCAGTGACTTTGTTGGTTTTTGTGTTTTTCTGTTTTTTGTTTTTCTTTCAGTTACATTTTCTGAGGTAGCTCTCAGGTAACAAAATGACTGTAAATCAGTAGACTTTAGTTCACATCTTGAATCAGTAAGGCTTTAACTAAAATCTAATAAACTCTATTGTCATTCATTCTTTGGAGGCAGGGGGAGTTGTTGGTCGCTCCTGTCTCCTGTTGTGTTTATGATGCCGGAACCGTGAGGGGTTAGTGAGGGTGAGACCTTGGGATTGTTCTCCCATGTCAGAAGACACTAACTCCTGCTGCTCTGCCTTGGGTGGCTTTGTTTTTATTTTGTTTGGTTCTTTGAGGAGAGGGTTGTAGAGATTGACCTAAGATTGAAAACCTTCCATTGTTAGTAAACAATATGGAAAGAAGTATCTTTTTTGTTGTTATTGTTCTTACTTACTGTGGGGGGCTCTGCTCTCAGCGCAGCTCCTTGCATGAGATCATGACTTGAGCCGAAATCAAGAGCCATATGCTTAACCGACTGAGCCACCCGGGTGCCCCAAGACAGTATCTTTTACAAGTGTATTATTGTTACAGAATTAGCTCTAGTTAGAGGTTATTTTGGTTATTTCCAGTTGGGAAGTTCAGGTACCACTAGTAAAGGTTTTACTTTTCAACCTAAGGAAGCTTAACCTGTCATTTCTTACGTTAATGGCAGCCAAGTGTGGCCAAGAGAAGAATCCCCCCCCCCCCATTTGTTTGACAGCAAGTTGGGAAGTGTGCTGTGTTCCTTCCACTCACCGTTCCATGTGGGCTGAGCAGAACCAAAGATGCAGACAGAGTATGACCTAGTTCACACTTGATCCAGGAAGGTTTCCTGTGTCCTCTAATCTGGACTTACGTCTTTCTCTTCAGTGTTGGGAAGTCAGATATTTTGTGTTGAGTTGGTACTTGGTGTAGGTAGTACCCGTTACTCCCTCCTCTCCCAGCACCTGTCTCCTGGGTTGCACTGAGCCGTTAGCCAAACTCTGAGCTCCCGGGGAGGGGCATGCATTGTATTCTTAGCTCACCCAGCTCATGGCCTGGCACTCCAGTGGCATTGTACTTGCCTAATACAGACCATCATTGCTGAATTTGTCAGTGCACAAAATTTTCTCTCTTGAAGCTCCGGATATCTGTGGCTATCCCTTCCCTCCCCCGTCTCTCCCAGCACCCTGCAGCTGAAGTTCTGACATTCTGAGAGCATTTTCCTCTTCTCTTGAACAGTCAGCTACACCAATGTTATAGGTCTTCCATGAGTCACAAAACACAAAAGACAGTTATTTTGAGTGGAAACTCTAGGTACCCCTTTGGTAGAAAGAGTTTGTGGGTATTGCCTGAGCACTTAGGCTTCGCTGAGTGCACATTTATCTGGGTGGAGCGATATCACATAAGTGTGAACTACCTTCCTGTTTTGTTGAAATGTCACAAGCAGCTTTTAATGACAACTGAACCTTGGGGCGCCTGGGTGGCTTAGTCCGTTAAGCCTCCGACTTCGGCTCAGGTCAGATCTCACGTTTGTGGGTTCGAGCCCCGCGTCAGTCTCTGTGCTGACAGCTAGCTCAGAGCCTGGAGCCTGCTTCCGGTTCTGTGTCTCCTTCTCTCTCTGCCACTTCCCCTCTCATGCTCTGTCTCTCTCTGTATCAAAAATAAATGAAACATTAAAAAATTAAAAAAAAATAATTAATGACAACTGAACCTTAAGAGGTTGAGGAAGGTATCTGATTTGTTTTTGAGTACTTAACTGTTTCTCAGAGAAAGAGAAATATTTTACAATTTTGTTAGCCTTCTTGATTGTTCATTTTCTTATATATATAAACGTAAAGAAGTCTTACATTTTTTTAAAAAATGTATGAACTCTTAATATAATCTCTGTGTGTGTGTGTGTGTGTGTGTGTGTGTGTGTAATCATTTTTTTCTCTTCATCAACCTAGCTGCCATTCAATGGAAGAATGGTTCAGTCCAAGGTCTTCCAGACTGTCTTGTGTAAAAATTTTGCTGGAAGAATTGTAGCTATAAAATAACACCCTGCAAAAGCCGTCACAAGTCAGACATGCAGACATGTCAGCATCCCGGGAAGCACTCCCTTGCCGGGAGGCATTAGTCTGCACAGTGTAGGAACTACACTGCTTCTCTCCTGTTCCATCCAAGTCATCGCCTCCCTTTCTCCATTCCATACTGAAATTTCTCTCCCCTCCCTCCCCATTCCCATATACCCACCTTGTATCTGTTTATCTTGGGGAAAGTAAAAGAAGGTAGTCCTGTGAAAGGATTTAGCATACCGCGCCCCCCCCCCCCCCTTTGAGATCTTCACACGGAAGGCTTTGGGCAGTGGTGCTCAAGTAAGGCGGCAAGACTGACTTCCTGATTTATTACCTGCTTTACTTTGCGTCTCCGTCCTTGGGGAAGCAAACCTGTAACGGTCTGTCTTCTTGCTGGGGTCTGTTTAAGAGGCACTTGTTTTCCATCAAGGAATTTGGTGGTGGGGTGTCACCTGTCCTTAGACCAGAACTCTGGATTGTGGTATGCATTACTTCTAACACAGCCCCCGTATACAAGTCAGTTCCTCAGAATATGCTAGATGCCATTCTGAGGACTAGGAGGACCACAGATGGAGAATTGGGCATGGAGCCAGCTTCAAGGTATTTGCAGTTTATTTTAGGAGAGGGCTAAAGCACACCTGTACACACTACAAAGTATAGTGGTAGATAAGATTTTTTTTAATATTTCATTTATTTTTGAGAGACAGAGACAGTGTGAACAGGGGAGGGATAGAGAGAGAGAGGGAGACACAGAATCTGAAGCAGGCTCCAGGCTCTGAGCTAGCAGTCAGCACAGAGCCTGACGTGGGGCTCGAACCCATGAACCATGATATCATGACCTGAGCCGAAGTCGGATACTCAGCCAACTGAGCCACCCAGGCACCCCAAGATAATTATAAGCAATTATGTTACTGTTGACCATGATCCTCCATTAACTACTATGTAAGTGAAACAGAAAAGTTGACCAAGGTGGTTGTAAGCTCTGGCCTGAATCTTTAGAGCTTATCAAATAGGTAAGGAAGAGGACAGTCTAACCAAAGGGAAGTACAGTGTGTTTAGAGGCTCGTGTGTTGACTCACTTGACTGAACTGAAGGGTTCATTTAGAGAACTAAATGGGTAAGAAGGCCGTTAACTAGGTGATGGCCAAGCATGAAAACTGGAATGCCAAACTAAGGATCATTTGGATCTGTGGAAGGCTTCTCAGTATTTTTTAAAGGAAAAGGAAAAAAAAAACCACACAAAACGGTGTTTCAACTGATTTGGAGTGTTCAGTACATTGAGGTCAGACCGGCCCAGCCCTAACGCTTGGGCATTGGTGCGCTGCGGCCTCCTGCTTCGCTGCTCGGCCCCTTCCAGACGGATCCCCGTTGGTGGCAGCTGTTTCGAGAGGGTGCAGAAATTGAGCTTGAGCAACAGGGGAGATGACACTCTTTCTGGGGTGCAACTGGTTTGTATTCAAAGGGCAGTATGAAAGCCATGAATGATTTTTACCAGTGGGAAATTTGGGAGTTTTGGGTGTTTTCCTCCTTCCCTCCTCCTTTCTCTCTTTTGTTTGAAGGGCAAAATGGAGCCCCTTTCACCATGTGTCCCTAGCGGTCAGACGGTAGACTCAACTAACAAATGCCCATGGGGTTCTTTACTTTGATATATGCAATCTTGTCTTAAAAGAAAATAGCGTTAAAAATCAAAGATTTCAGACTCCTGGATCCATCCCCAAAGAATGAATCTTCTAGAAATATCCTTCTCAAAGGGAACTAAAAAAAGCTTTTCTTGGTACAAACATTATACTTTTGCTCAGAGAGGTTCTGGCCATAAGGTAAACTACCTCTTGGTATCTTTACATGAATACTTTTTTTTTTAAATGAATAGGCATTTTGGGTTTTTTTTCTTAATGTTTATTTTTGAGAGAGAGAGCATGCTAGAGTGAGGGAGGAAGGGCAGAGAGAAAGGGGGATAGAGGGTTCGAAGCAGGCTCTGCCCTGACAACAGTGAGCCCGATGCCCGGCTCAGACTCACAAAATGTGAAATCCTGATCTGAACCAAAGTCAGATGCTTAACTGACTGAGCCACCCGGGCGCCCCTGAATAGGCTTTCTTTAAACCATTTATTTATTTATTTTTAAGTAAGCTCTGCACCCCGTGTAGGGCTTGAACTCACGACCCTGAGATCCAGGGTCGCATGCTCTGCTGACTGAGAGGCAGACAGGGACCCCTCTTTAAACCATTTAATAAATAAAACAGTATAATTTTATGTTCACACACAAAACTTCATTAATGCATTTTATTTCTTCTCAACTTTCTGGTCTGTAAGGGCCGACTGCCGGTCACGTGTCTTGGCTGGGCCACAGGGACCTAGCTAGTGTTGGCAGAGCTGTTGTCCTTCAGCCTGGAGACTGGCCTGGCGGCGCGAACCCTGAGAACTGGTGCGCCCTGGGCGCTTGGGTAAACAGCTGCAGGTTTCCGTGGGACCAGGAACCCGAATTTCTAACCTGCCTATAAGTTGGTCATCTCAGCATTAAAAGCAGAAGCGGGTGTCTTTCACGATTTGGCACACGGGAGAGCAGGCAGCCTGACAAAACTGTAACACGCAGTGGTGGCCGTGATGCCCTCCTCTGAAGTGTTCGCGGTGAATCCGAGCAGTCTGAGACCAAAGCCATGATCCAGGCAAAGGAGTCTGAAGTTGAAGAGCATTCTGAGAGTTTCCAGTAAAATACCTAACAGACCGCTGGTTTTATGTGACTCTCCCAGTTCGGCTACCCTGGCCAGGGTGCTGGCAAATTTCTTAGGGATTCAAGCCTTTAGAAAGTGTGCGTGTGCGTCTTGTGTATGTTCTCCCTTCTCTAAGAACTTCGGAGTAGCAGGATGACCAGATTCTGAAATCTGTCTTCAGGTCCCGGCAGTGTTTCAGTATTGTTCCTGTTAGTGTTGATTGGCCTTTGAAGAGCAGAGGAAACTCACTGGCTTCTGTTGAATTTCTACAGTGCAAGGCTCATAGAGAAGTATTTTGGGGGGCTTCTGTGTAAGAGCCTAAATACGTAATTGTTCCTGTTTTTCAGTTACAAGTGCTCTTACACACGTTGCTTTGAGAATTGATAAAACTGGACTGGCCTACTGTTCATAACTGTACCACAGACTTATTTTCTTTTTAAATCATGTTTGTTGTTGTTTATTTAGAAAGACTGAATATGTTCACGCAGGAGAATAGCCCCATATTTCAAATTATAATCTAAACCGTTTCTAACAGTCTGTAAGCAAAATACTTACCTATTATTTTCCTAAAAGATACCCTTTTTGGTAATTTGTGTAGAAAGTTGAGTACAGTTCTTCTCTTCCAGTATTGGTAGGAAAGAGACAGGGAAAAGAATGAGCTGTTGTAACCCTGAACTGTGCGTTTAAAATCATCTTCGAAGTAAGCCCAGAGTGTCGTGTTTGTGTGTTGTCTTCTGGAAGAGAATCCTGGCCCTCCGCTAATACGCGTGAGAGGCCGCGCGCCCTGTCCGGAAGTCAGGCTGTCCACAGAGACAGCTGGAATGGGAGCCCTGCGGCGACCGCGACACTGCTTGTCGCACGGCCTCCTGGTCTCACCTCAGTAACCCCGGAGGTGTAGGCATCGCCACCACTTCACAGGTGCGGAAACCAAAATGTAGAGAACCGGTCACTTGCCCAAGACCACACAGTTCACTGGTGAGGCTGGAATTGAACTCCTGTGTGCAGCCCCTTGAATCAGATCAGACGGATGGATCCTAAGGGGCCTGAGACTGAAGTCTTTGACCTGACCTCCCCGCCTTCTTTCCTTCCTCCTCCCTCCTCCTCCCTCCTCCTCCCTCCTCCTCCCTCCTTCTCCCTCCTCCTCCTCCTTCCACTTGGAAAGCTTTGACTTGGTATTGGTATAAAGGGAAATTTGCTTTAAGGAATGGTCTCAGATTGGTGGTGAGGGTAGCAGTGAGTGGTATCAACGTCACGTAACAGGGAAAAGTAGAACCACACAGTGAGGAAAGCTCTATTTCTGAAAAAAGAATTCATAGAGTAGTGATAGTAAGCTATGATTGTGGGAGTTCCTGGAGTCTCACTGTGTTGTTTTCTGCTTCCCTGTATATTTTTGGGGTGAGAAGCGTGTACCCAAAGTGTATGAGGAGGCCCTGGTGTGATTTTCTGATGTGTGAATTGGGCCAGAACATGACTGTGTTCTCTTGACTGGAAGATTTCTTACTTTTTTCCCTTAATTAAGTGAACCCTACCCCTAACATGGGGCTCAGTCTGACGACCCCAGTATCAGGAGTCACACGCTGTACTGAGTGAGCCAGCCAGGCACCCCCAGTGTTTCTTTTGGTTGAAGTACAATATGCATATAGAAAAGTCCACACATTCTAAGTACTCAGTTGAGTGAATTCTCACAGCCGAACACACCCAGGCAGCCTGCGTGCAGTCGAGAGATAGAACATGAATGACCCCTCGAAAGCCCCTCTTGTGTCCCCTTCCATTGACTGGAATGGTTTTAGGTGTCCGGTATAAATCTCACATCATGCCTCATCTTTTAGATGTCTTTCTGATTTGGTTCTGACATTATTTTCAATCTTTTTGCAAAAAAAAGAAGAAAAGTCCCTGAAACTTATTACTTCCTCCTTTTGTAATCTCATCTCTTGATCAGTTTGCTTCCGTTAGAATGTTTTGTGTGGCTACAAAGTCAAAATTCGAGGGAATATGAGGGTTGGAGTAGAACCTGCCGCTGTGGGTAAAAGCCCGAAATATTCCTTGGAATTTTCAAGACTGATGGAAGGTTTGGTTGTTGAACTCCCGTCTGTTTTCGTTGAGAGGGAAGGAGTGAACGAGGGTGCCTTCCATTGTGGCGGAGGGGGAGAGGGGCGCTTCCTCATTCTCAGAAGTCTGATCTGGCTTTTTAAGTCACTAGCGAAGGATGAGTGTTCGTGTAAATCCGTAGGAAGTTAAACCCAGTCTCTACAGCGCAGACTCCTGTCCTTATGGTCCTGGTCCCCTTCTCTGCTCCCCTGTGGACACACTTCGGTTATTTTGTGTCCTTTGCTGTTTGAAGCATTTAGACATTTGAATAAACTTAATTTGTAAATATCTGTCACATCATCCGAGCTGCCGGACTTGAGTGTTGCGTCGTGCCGAGGTACCAGTGAGGCCGCTGGGTGGGGAGACCTGGCCCCGGCCCCCCAGGGTGGCCCAGGCTGGCAGGTGCGCTCTTCGCCCTGAGCTTTGCCTCCAGCAGAGCCCGTCTTCGAAGTTCTAGAGAAGTTCAGAGGCACGCACGGCACTGTTTTGACTTTCTGGTACAGTGTTTCGTTTTGCAGAGAAAACCATAGTTCTAAATTGATGCCAAGCCTGGGCGATGTACCATAAGTTCTTTTGTTGGGGGGGAGCGTTGTTTACGGGGGCTGCCTTTTTCTTAGTAAAGTGATAAGAATGTGCAGCTACATAAACTGGTGTGTAACATAGTTACCCTTCTCTGCAAGGTTATTGGTCACAAATTAAAATTGGTCTTTTCTGGGCGATTACCTTACTCTGTTTTGATGCCCAAATGGGCCAGAGCCCCCTCCTTGTCCACTGACTCTCCTCTTTTTCCAGAAAATCTTTAAGGTACAGAATGCGCCATTTCAGGGAATTTTAGAAGACATTTGGAAAAGCTTATTCACAGGCCTGCAGGTTTATTGCTGACATTATTATAGGATAATGCCTTAGGAGGTAATTACCAGGCCACATTTTTCTATAAGCTCTTCTTTTTGGTAGATAACAATTCTGACCTTTTTTAAAAAAAAGATGTTTATTTATTTGGAGCAAGAGTGCACGATATGAGCAGGGTAAAGGCAGAGAGGGAGAGAGTCCCAAGCATGCTCCACGTTGTCCGTGCAGAGCCCCACGTGGGGCTTGGTCTCATGAACTGTGAGATCATGACCTAAGCCGAAATCAAGAGTCGGACATTTAACCCACTGAGGCTCCCAGGCGCCCCCTTAAGCGCAGCTTCTAAAATTGCTCATCACCCTCCTGCTACTGTGTTTTCTGTGACACTGGCAGGTGATGGCCTCCACCTGAGGCCACCGCATCTCAGGTGACACCGGTGGGGTGACCTCCCTGCTCAGGGAGCACCTTTGGAGCACTTGTCCTCAGTGTGTGCTGTCTGTCTAGCTACAGCCACAGTTCCTTGTCTTTAAAGTGCAGATTTCAAAATTCTGAACGTATTTTACATGTATTGGTTTGTAACATTGCAGCATTTAATAAAATGTAATGATTGATTTAGAACGGGAAAACACTAGTGAAAAGTTTCATCTCTGAAGCTGCTGGGATTTACCAGTAGCTGTTTTTTTAGAGCCCTCTTTTCACATTCACTAACTCTTTGCGGATTTGCCCTCTCAGCCCACACGCCGAAACTGTCTGACAACTAGGACCAGAGGCTGGCGGTGTCACGGGGTCACAGGCCGGCACCGCACGGTAGAACCAGGCTGTAACCTTCGTTCACGAGTGAATTTGCTTAGAGCTGCTGCTGTTGCAGTTTGGCTGTGGGGTCGCTGACCTGTCTAAAGTGGTCTCTACCTTTGGAATGTCAGTCCCCATCTTCCTCACCTGACAACTGTCACAAATCAGAAATGCCTTGACTCTGCCCCTCAGCTGTGAAAACATCATAGCTTGCTCTAGACTACTTGCAGTGTGCTCGGAACACTTAGAGTAACCTCTCCTTCGGCAGAGTCGTCGGACACAGAGCCTATTTCATGCTAAAACGTAGATCGTGTCACTTAATTTATTGCATATTGTACTGACGGCGAAAAACAGAATGGCTGGGTGTGTCTGGCTGGCTGGCTCAGAAGAACCTGCGCCCGTTGATCTCAGGGTGGCTGAGTTTGAGTCACGTGGGGTATAGAAATTATTTACATCAAAACAAAAACAAAACCTGAAAAGCAGAGTGGCTGAATGGGCAAGGAATGGCGCTCAGTGCATTAATTACGGACCCAGGATTGCATGGCTGGCTGGGAGCTTCAGCTGCCGCACATCGTGAGAGAGTGGGACCGTGCGTTGCTAGCCCAGGAAACTATCAGAATTCAGAATTGTGAAGTACAGTTTTCTCCTGAATGTGTGTCACTTTCACACCATCATAATGCCAAAAATTCACAAGTCAAACCATTATAGATCAGGGACCATCTGTGCCTACACATCATGCATGCGAGCATGTAAGTTCTCATTTAATAATGAGTGCAGCTTCGTCCAGCATCTTGAATAAATCACTTGTTTCTTGGTTGTGGTTTGTTTTTTTTTGTTTTTTGTTTTTTGTTTTTAGAAAGAGCATACATGAGTGGGGGAGAAGGGCAGAGAGAGAATCTTTTTGTTGTTGTTGTTGTTAAGATTTATTTTATTTTTAGAAAAGGAGTTCGAGAGTGGGCAGAGGGGGTGAGAGAGAATAAGAATGAGAGTATCTTAAGCAGGCTCCGTGCTCAGTGCAGAGCCTGACCTGGGGCTCATCCCCACAGACCTGGGATCACGACCTGAGCAGAAATCAGGAGTCGGACGTTCAGCCAACTGAGCCACCCAGGTACCCCTTGAATAAATCATTTTGCAAAGAATTTTGCCAGCTTTCTTTGGGCGCCTGACTGGCTCAGTCAAAAGAGCATGCGACTCTTGATCTTGCAGTTGTGAGTTAAAAAAAATTTTTTTTTTATTTTTTTTTATTATTATTTTTTTTTTTTGAGAGCATATGAGCAGAGGAGGGTCAGAGAGAGAGGGAGATACAGAATCTGAAGCAGGCTCCAGGCTCTGAGCTAGCTGTCACCACAGAGCCCAACATGGGGCTCGAACCTGCGAACTGTGAGATCATGACCTGAGCCAAAGCTGGACACTCAACTGATTGAGCCCCCCAGGCGCCTCAGTCATCAGCTTTCTAAAAATGCCTTCTGCTCTTTGCCTTTTGTTAAAATCTAGAATTCAGAGGTGGCTTTTATATCGTGTCTGTTCTCTCCTCCTTGTACTAGTATCATGGCCCCGCCTATCCAAGTAACTCACACGGAAGAGTCTGGGATCTGAAAATCTGTGTGTGATTCACTAATTCCTAACTTGGGCAGTCGTGTCACACTTGTAGAGGACGTTTTCAGTCTAGAGAATGCAGTATTTGAGTTTTATGGGCTCTGGATCTTCTCCCTGAATTGGGCTCAGTGGTATGCTTCCAGCATGTTCTAACTGGAATACATTGTGGCCTTGAGGATGAGTGAAGTAGGATCATTAAAATAGACTCGTGTCTGAAACACAAGGATTTGCATTCATGATGTACCTGTTTGGTGGCTGACCCAGGATTGGATCTGTGAGTCTGGAGATGGGTTCTAGAGAAGTCTTGAAGTTCCTTGCTGCTGCTTCCTTCTTCTGTTCTGCCTGCTCTCCCAGAGGGCATCCCTGGGGGCTCCCTCGCTCTCCAGCATCAGTACTTGCTGTTGGCCAGAAGGTCCTTTCCCAGATTGGTACTTTCCCGTCCTCCTCCCACCTGACTTCCTGCTGAGGGGTTAATGCTAGATGTTTGGGGGGCCCAGACTCTCCTTTTCAGAACCAGTCTCTTTTTCTTTTTAACTACAAGAGGTGACGTGATGTTGGTTTTCTGAATTTACATCAAGTCTTAGATCCATGTAACTGATCCTATTTCAAATAACACCTTATACAAACAAACCTAAATGGCAACATTCATTGTCTTAGTAGCTCCCTTTTTAAGACTGAAAAGGCAGCGATTGATTCCCACCCCCCTTGTTTTATTTATTTTCAGGTTTTAAATGAAGAATGTGATCAGAACTGGTACAAGGCAGAGCTCAATGGGAAAGATGGCTTCATTCCCAAGAATTACATAGAAATGAAACCGCATCCGTAAGTTGGGCTCTACTGGCCTTCCAAGCGCCAGACCCATCTGCTTATTTCAAAGAATGTTTTTAAAATTGAGCTCCTAGGGATAATAGTACTTTTTACTTTATCTTCCCAGAAAATTAACAAAGTATGTTGATATTTGCATGTTAATAGTAGTATATCATGATAATACTCAGTAGTAGTATGTTTTAGATTGATAATAGTTGCTGGTGATCTTTAATGAAGTAATTGTTTCCTTTTTAAAACAATAATGTATATGCTATTACGTAATAATAGTACATGTTTGGATTGATCTTAGCTGTGACCGTCAGATACTAAAACAGCAGTAATGCCGATCCAGGATGCTTTTTCACAAAGCCCCTGGGGCCAGAAGTGTTTCATAATTCTACATGTTTTGAGTTTTAGAAAGGAGACTTACCGCATGGTCTTGTGATGTATTTGATTGCCCTATAGAACTGTATCTTCGTAATCGTCGTATCCCCAGAGCACAGCGCTTTGTCAGTATAACAGGTTCTCAGTAAATGCTTATTACAGTCACTACCCTTGTCTGCCACTTAGCGTTCCCGCTTTAGAGAAAACAAAATAATCTCCCTACTCCAGGCTGTTGAGGGCAGTGAAGTTTTTTCCCTTTTTCGCCCTAGGAACACCCCCTCCCCCACCCAGTTTATACTGGTAGGTGACGTGGTGGGGCCCTGGGAGCCCTATAGACCCTTCCCAGCCTCACCCACCGGCTCCTTCACTGGCCGTGCTCCCCCTCAGAAGCCGTCTCTTCCACCCCTTGTGCATCGGTGGGAATTGAGGCTTCGTGCTCAGACCAGCACAGCACTGAGACATGCAGTGGGGAGTCGAGTCTGTTTCGCTTAGCGGAAAGCGAGTGATAATAAGCCCTTTGGATGACTTGACCCACCTTGAGTCGCAGCCCATCTGTCCCTCTCCTTCACTGTCACCGCTCTGAAGTGTGCCTGTCGTCTCTCTCCCCCTCCCCCAAGCACTAGAGCAAAGATCTTAACCCCATCGAATCACACACACGGCTCAGTGTCACAGAGCCCAAAGGGGCCCTCAAGATCATCTAGTTCATTTCTTTTTATCCTAAAAATTAAGAAAGCTATTTTTATTTCAGTGCTATTATTTCAGTAATTTCTGGATTTAGTTCTCATTATAAAAGACAATGTAGAAAACTATAGAGCGGTATATGAGTTTCTCTCCACACACATACCGCGTTCAGAGGTGACCACCACTGGCAATTAAATATAAGCCACATGCTGGACGCCTGCGTGGCTCAGTCATTAAGCATCTGACTTGGGCTCAGGTCATGATCTCACAGTTGGTGAGTTCAAGTCCCACATCAGGTGAGCTTGTGCCCTGCTCTGGGTAAAAACACAAGCCCCAGATGAACCCCACTTTTCTCTCTCCCTCTCCTCCCCCCCCCAGCCCTTCCTCACTTCCTCTTTCTCTCTGTGTCTCTAATAAATAAATAAATATGAGCCAAATTCCTTTTTTTTTAAATAGACATTAAAAAAAAGACATCCAAAGGTATCTGGAAAAGATTCCTGGACCGCTGTCAGTGGATTGTTAATGCCCCTGATTTGCAGCCCCCATAATATTAGATTAGGGATTTACAAACCGCCATGCCCAGGTCACTGAGACATAGGCGCAAACGGTAACAACCAAGAAACTGCAGAAGATGAACACAAGACCAGGACAGATGTCCTGGGGAGTATCCTGAGCACAGCTCTGTGTCCTTGTAGCCATTAGGTCCGTGTTTGCTTGGGGGGCTGCGTGGATTCTCCACGGACGGCATCATGGGATGCACTCCATGGGGAAGAGCCGTGGGGCGTGGTTACCGGGAATGGCGGGGCTCCTTGGACCCCCTCGTGGGGCTGCCTCGGTCCGTATAAGCCGGATATTCCCTACACATCAGGTCTTTCCATCTGTCCTCAGAATAGATCAAAGGTTGGCTAAACTTGATGTAAAGGACCAGCTAGTAAATATTAAAGACTTTAAGAATCGTATGTGATCTCTGCCATGTCACATATTTTGAATTTTTAAAATCTAACCCTTTAAAAATTTGTCAAAGCCTTAGATTGTGGGCCATACGAAACTGGGCATATTTGAGCTGAGGGCCATAGTTTTCGTTTACTGGCTCCTGCACTCAACCCAGTGTTAACAAAATAAACTTTATTTCCATATTTTCATGCTGAGAGGGAATTCAGCAGAATATTGTACTATAGTTTTTATATTAAATAAAATGCCAGTGGCTTTAAATCCTTGTTTTTCTTCGAATTGTTGGAGGTGACACAGGCATTTCGAATCGGATTGTTGAGAAAACACAGGAAAGGCCTCCTTCCTCAGAAAGTCCAAGTGACTGCCCGTTGCCCCGTTGATGGGTTCGCCCTTGAGGAAGAGTCTCCCTCTCCTGCCCTGGCCTCTTTAAAGGACCCTCCTGAATCTGGAAGGATCCAGGACCGCCTGCGTGGTGGTGGTCTTCGCACCGAAGTGCGGGCGGCGCCCCCCACTGCAGGCTCAGAACAAGGAACCCGCGTTGCTGCACTGCCTCGCCATCCATAAGTACAGGGTGCATGTTGCTCCCACAGGGCATTAAGCCCCCCTTCCCTCTCCCCTCTCCCCTCCCTCCTCCCTTTCTCCCTACCTTTAGTTTTCATCAGGAAGAGGAAGTTTGAAATGGAGCACTCAGGCTGACAAATTAAACAGACGACCACAGGATGGTTGCGGAGCGCTGCAGCCCGGGTTGTGCGTCCTGGTGGGGGGCGGGGGTCCAGATCTGTGCTCTCCACGGGGAGCACCTGGGGATGGGGGCCTGCGGGCTGCAGGAAAGAATGAGGCTGGGCCTGAGCCACCTCCTCTCCTTAGCTGTCCCCTTTGCTATTTGTGTTACAGTAGAAACCCAACTTTGAAAGATTTAAAACATTTTGACCCTAGCCATATAGTTACACATACATACCACTGTTTTATTTAAATGTCCTAACTGGGAGCGATCGTTTCTGTTGTGCGATGCCCCTTGTGTTGTGGGACATCTGTGGGGGTGGGGGACAGAGTTTAGTACAGATGGAAACAGATATAGAAGAAGTGTTTATTTAATAAAATGGTCTCCAGCTAAGTTTCTGTTTTTCCATCTGGGTGCTTCTAATGAGTGTGTTTACTTTGTAAAGATCCCAATATAGCGTAGTGTATTTCACTACGGTTTATCTTTCTTAACTGAAAACAAAGTTGAGTTAGTTTTAAGCGGGGGCAGGAAAACACTGCGCCGTATCTCCGTGCTTGTGCGTCACGGGCGAGGTCTGGAATCGGCCCCCCAGAACTGCCGCCATTTGCTGCTCTGGGGCGTTTGAGGGACGTCTTGCTTTGTATTTTTACTTCACGAACATCTAGGCTATTTTTAAATTCATAATCATTATTTATACTTTAAAACGGGAGAAGAAAAGATAATACCTGCTTGGTGGGAAGATGTTGGGGGTTAGGAGGGAGAGAGAGTGGCTGTGGGGTGACCCCCCCCACCCCGGTCGGATGCTTACTGCCTGCAAGTGACCCCACGTTTGAAAGCACTAGAGATTAAAATAGAGAGTGTTTGCAGGGTCTCCGTACAGCCAGCTCCCCTCTCACAGTTGGAGACCGGTCTGTTGTATTAATCGGTACCGTGTCTCACGCGGCCGGGCTTCCAGGCCCCCGAGGACGTAGCCCTGGAGTCAGGGTAGAGCTAGAGGCTGGCTCGTCGCGCCTCCTCAGCAGCCTGGGGTTACCGCGCTCAGCATGAGGAGGACGAGAAGGGAGGTTTAGCAATGTCTAAAGGTTAATCCAGCTAATAGCAGCTTCTGAACATACCTTCCCTAGCAGCTCACTCCGTTTGTCAGTATAGTATGTTACTTTAGAGATTCCGTACGACAGAGTTGCTTATAAATTAGAAGTCAGATTTATTACTTTAATGGACTATTTGGTATCTTTGTTTTTACAGCTCGTATATATAAACAAACTACCAAATTAAACAGACGACCAAAGAACCATGTAAAGAGTCTGATGAAGCAGATAGATCTTTATTGGCTCTACCTAATACCATTGCTCTTTATTTTTTTTAGTGTGCATTTATTTGAGAGAGAAAGTGCGCCAGGGAGGGGCAGGGAGGGAGAGAGAGAATCCCAAGCAGGCTCCAACCGTCAGCACGGTGCTCCATCCCCCAAACCGGGAGATCATGACCTGAGCCAAAATCAAGAGTTGGATGCTTAACTGATCGAGCCACCCAGGCACCCCATCATGTCTTTATAAAATAATAACACATGAAGGACAAATTTGAAAAGAGTGTTGTTTTCACGGTTCGCTCATCCTAAGTAGTAATGGGTTTCGTGTGAAATAGGCAGCTATGACTTGAAGCTCTTTCATCCGGTCTCCACCTCCTCCACAGGCCAGTTGCTCTCATAGTTTTGCATGAATTCACCCACCTTTTCTTGTGGCCAAGGTGAATTAGCATTGAGAACAGAAGAATCTGTAACCTCCAAATGAAAAGCAGAATTTTGCAACGAGCTGCCTCTGCCTAGGATAAGTGACAGTGTTCCCGACGGCTCCTGGACGCTGACTCTGAGCAGTGATGGCAGAGAGGCCTTCGTGATCGCCGAGGCTGCTCTCAGCCTGAACTTCACTCTTTGCCTTGGGCTATTTCAAGTAGCCCTGTCTCCAGTTTCTGGGCCTTCCGGTTTCCTACCTCCATTTCCCTTAATCCCACTGTAGCAAAACCACGACCTTGGCAAACGGCTGCAAGTAGAGGCCTGTCTCTCCTTATGTGGTTCTTCCGGGGCTTCATGCTGACAGCCCTGGGCTTTCCCCAGCGCCCTGCTGATGAGTCAGTAGGGAGCCCGGTGGGCTTTGCCTCCCGCCCCCGCCCCCGGGAGGCCCATCGTTAAGTGTCTTCCTCTATAGGAAGAGTGGTCCATGATCAAGCCTTATGAGTCACTTTCTGGAGAGTAGGGTAGGGTACAGTCGTCTGAGGGGAGACAGTCCACCTCTCAAGGGAGACACGGACGTGAATGGCTTTGTGGGGCATGTTGACACTAGAGGGTAAGAGGGAGGCCCCTTCCTTTGGCGAGGAGCATTCTGTTACTCACATTTCGGAGGCTGGATATCCCGTTTCTTTGTGGGGAAGCAGATGTTGACTGGCTTGTCTTCCTTCCTTAGGTGGTTTTTTGGCAAAATCCCCAGAGCCAAAGCAGAAGAAATGCTTAGCAAACAGCGGCACGATGGGGCCTTTCTTATCCGAGAGAGTGAGAGTGCCCCCGGGGACTTCTCCCTCTCCGTCAAGTAAGTATTTCCCGCTCTGGTCTCCTCGAGTCCTCTGTCCGACCGTCTGAACCGTGAAGCCACAGGCCAAGGGTCTGGCTACACTCCAGAGCTTGGCAACGGGTAAAGGTTTAGCCTAAACTGTGTTTTACCAAATCAGAAAGTTTTACACTAAAATAGTAATTTCTGGCTCCTCTTAAAAATTAATTCTACCAGCACAGAGTTTAGAGCCCCGTGATTCCAGTGTTCAGTCGGTGCTGCTGAGCTTGCATCCACCCCGTCCTGGGCCTCACACTTTACCTTTAAGGGGTCACCATCGGGTCTGGAGGGGTTTTTGCTCTCTCTAGTGGTACATGCAAAGCTGAAGGGTAACTGGAAAGCCGGGAGCGAATGGGGAAGGTGGGGACTTTTACTGCCCTCAGAATCCGGGCGGATAGAAGGTGGAACTTTGAGGATTCTGAGCACATCGCTTCTCATCTGTGAAATAAGGATTTTGAATCAAACTGTCATTTCCATGTGTGTTTTGACTCCCATCTTTTTCTATTTGATATATAGTCACAGGAACCCCTGTCTTGGGAGCCTTACAGATAGATCACTTATACGTCATTTGTATGACAGCGTCGTTAGGTTACATACAGACCCAGATCGCTGGGTGTTGGATGTAAATGATGAATCACTAAATTCTTCTGAAACTCATATTACACTATATGTTAATTAGAATTTAGATAAAAACTTGAAAGGAAAAAATAAAACTCGGACCACTGTCATTATAGGTTACATTGATTTTTTTTTTTTTTAATTTTTTAATGTGAATTTTTGAGAGAGAGCATGAATAGGGGAGAGGCAGAGAGAGAGAGGGAGACACAGAATCCCAAGCAGGCTCCAGGCTCTGAGCTGTCAGCACGGAGCCCAGCGTGGGGCTTGAACTCACAAACCATGAGATCATGAACTGAGCTGAAGTCAGACGCTTAACCGACCGAGCCACCCAGCCTCCCCTAGGTGTTTGTGTTGTTAAAGGCAGTAATAACGTCTGTTTCAAATTTTATTTCTGTAACCGTAAATGCATGGACTCCTCAAAGTCTTTATTTGATAAAACGGAATGGTTTCAGGAGATGGCCAGTGGCTACCGTGTGAGCATGCGCAGTACTTGGTGGTAATCACGGCCTCCAGCCGCAGACCACCTGCCCGGGTGGTGGCCGGCCCTCAGAACTAACCCATGAGTAGCTGCGTGTGCTCCTCATTTGATACTGTTTGATTTCTACTCAGATCAGCATAAAACATAAGGAAACATGATGAGATGAAATGGGAGAACCAGAAGCATCAAGATCGTAATTTCACCTCACGGTGCTCAGGGTCATGATCTCACGGCTCGTTGGGTCAGGCCCCATGTCGGGCTCTGTGCTGCCAGCGCAGAGCCTACTTGGGATTCTCTCTCCCCTTCTCTCTGCCACCCCCTCCCTCCCTATCTCTTTCTCAAAATAAGTAAGTAAACATTAAAAAAAAACAAAACCACCTTCTCAAAGGAGACTCAAGATTCCAGCCTGAGGTGTTTCTCTGTTGTCAAGATGTGAGTCAGTGACAGAAACCACTGTGTAGTTAACAGCCCACTGTCGGGGACACTGTGCACCTTTTAGACACTGTCTGCATCACACCGGCGGGGGGTGAGAGAGGCTTCTGTGGAATCAGAACTGTCTCTCTGATGTGGTCTCCTTCCTCCCGGCACACAGGGATTCTCAGGATATAGCAACACCGGTTCTGAACTCTTGGAATCTCCCGCTTGAAGCCCAGTGCTGCCACCTGCTGGGTGGTTTTTAGAAGTTTTTCATTTCTTTCCCCCTTTAAGTTTTTTTTTTAATGTTTTATTTATTTTTGATACAGAGAGGGACAGCATGGGGGGTGGGGGGCAGAAAGAGAAGGAGGCACAGAACCGGAAGCAGGCTCCAGGCTCTGAGCTGTCAGCAGAGCCTCACGTGGGGCTCGAACCCACAAACGTGAGATCTGACCTGAGCCGAAGTCGGAGGCTTAACCAGCTGAGCCACCCAGGTGCCCCTCTTTCCCCCTTTAAGCCTGAAGGAGAGAAGAGACGTGATCTTTGATTTACAGATCTTCATTGAGGGCCCTGTGAGGGCCGGACACTGGTGCCCATGCCTCAGACGCAGCACTGAGCAGGACAGGCAGGGCCTCGCTGAGCTGCTGTTCCAGCCACGTGGTGCCTGCTGGGGGCGGTCAGTGAGCGCCGGTTGCGCTCTGGCTCCTGGGGGCTGATGGACGAGGGTAACAGAGAAGCTTCTTGGATTTATTGTCACACTACCTTCTGATACTTTTCTCCCATGAGTAGAACTAAATCCCTGTGTGGAAAACATGACTCTCTCTACACTGTTCCCGGTCCGGGGAAGTTGTTGGAAATGTGGCCCGTCCCTCCTGTCACCTTCCTGTCCCACCTCTTGTCATCTTTAAATATCACATAAGGTTTTACTTATTTTTTTGCTTGGAAAGTGAATGAAGTCACATTCTGTGCCTTGAACGAGGTTCTGTTTGATCTGGTTCAGTGCAGGGCACGCACTGCGTGCCCTAGGTTAGGCCATTCTCGTTTTCTTTTACAAACATCTTCAGAATTGACCTGAGGGACGGGGTCTCCCTGTCTGACGAGGGTTCTTCCTGTCGTCACTGGTGATCGTCCACTGGAGGCGTCTCAGGGGCACCTGGTGTCCTGCCTCCGCAGCGAGGGAGCCCTGTGGCCTCAGCCCGGGAGGAGGGCTGCCAGGATGCTAGTTCTCCCGAGCCCGCTCCTTGATCTGATGGCCAGGCGGCCCCCCGGTAGCCAGGACAGAGCTCTTTGACCTGTCCTCTGCCCCCCGCCCCCCAGGTTTGGGAATGACGTGCAGCACTTCAAGGTGCTCCGGGATGGAGCTGGGAAGTACTTCCTCTGGGTGGTGAAGTTCAACTCTCTGAATGAGCTAGTGGATTATCACAGATCGACGTCCGTGTCCAGGAACCAGCAGATCTTCCTCCGGGACATAGAGCAGGTGCCGCAGGTAAGCCTCCTAAGAGAGACGGGGGGAGATCATTCTTTGTAAGGAAGAACAGCTCCTCAGGGAGGCCGGTACCTTCTCAAAGGATTGCTTCTGGGGCTTCTGTGCTCATTATTCAAAATACTACCTTCAGCTCCTATTAAAGATTTGTAGTTGGAAACAAAATGGTTCTGCCTTTTCCAGAGGCTGCCTTGCCAAAGCTGCGGGTTGCTGGGTGTCACCTGTGTCTCTGGGAAAACAGTCTTTAACACTCTCTGGTGTTCTGTCCCTGGAAGCAAGCTAGGAGGAAAACCTTGCTTGTTGAGGGAGTGCAGGCCCGCTCGTTCCTGTATTCCTGGGTTATGGGGAGCGAGCTCCATCTTTATTTATCTGTTTTATTTATTTATTTATTTATTTAAAGTTTTTATTTTGAGAGAGCATGAGTGGGGAGAAGGGCAGAGAGAGAATTCCAAGTGGGCTCTGCATGGACAGCACAGAGCCCAGTGTGGAGCTCAGACTGACCTGAACAGAAATTAAGAGTCAGACACTGAATTGACTGAGCTACCCAGGTGGCCCTCCACATAATTTGCTTCAAGCTTTTGACTCTAAAACCTTGAAGACTTTGTAAGCAATAAAGTGATGGGAAGTAAAGCCTTTTCAACGCGTGGAGTTGCAAATCAAAGCCTGATTGCTATTTCTCAAGTTCCTTCCCTGAGAAAGCAGCACTTGCTTCGATGGTGTGGTGCACCGGCCGCCCTGGTAGGATAGGCTCTAGCATGTTCTAGCGTGTGGTGGACCTTGGTGAAAGTACTCTGTACCCACGAGAGTAGCCGTAGACCCTGTAAGGATAAATGGAGGGGGAGGAGAAATGGGAGGTCACCCCAGGAGACATAAAGAGTCGCACACATCTGTGACCAGTCCCTCTCCCGAGCAGGGGCCTGGCCGCGAGGGGGGGCTGGCTGCTACGGGGGGGGGGGGGTGCCTGGCCGCGAGCAGAGACGCAGCCTGTCTTCTTCCCCACCCTCTTCTGCAGCAGCCGACATACGTCCAGGCCCTCTTTGACTTTGACCCCCAGGAGGATGGCGAGCTGGGATTCCGTCGGGGAGACTTTATCCACGTCATGGATAACTCAGACCCCAACTGGTGGAAAGGGGCCTGCCACGGGCAGACCGGCATGTTTCCCCGCAATTACGTCACCCCCGTGAACCGGAACGTCTAAGAATCAAGAAGAGATTATTTAAAGAAAGTGAAAAATTTAAAACACATACAAAAGAATTAACCCCGCGAGCTGCCTTAGCTGCCCGTGAGGGAGCTCAGAACACCTGGCTGGGTCACCCGGTGACCCTCTCACTTTGGTTGGAACTTTGGGGTGGGTGTGGGAGGGGGTGTTGGATATAAAAATGCCAAAACTTACCTATAAATTAAGAAAAGAGTTTTTATTACAAATTTTCACCGCTGCTCCTGTTTCTCCTTTCCCCTCTTTTTCATCCTTTCTCTCTTCTGTCCATCAGTGCATGACGTCTAATACCACATATAGTCCTAGCTGACGCCAATAATAAAAGAAAAGAAACCAAGCGGGCTGGTATTTTCTCTATGCAAACTGTCTGTCGTGGTCGGAGTGACATTAGGAAGAATGCTCCTCGTTCCCGCGCAGAGGAGAGGGCGGCGGGTGGCAGCCCCTGCCAGTCACCTGCTGCCAGCGGGGCGGCCCGCAGCCCCCGCGTCTCGTGACAGCTGGAAGTGGAGCAGGGGTGACAGGAAGGCCTGTTGCCCCTCATGGCTTCCCGAGAAAAGTCAACCTGGAAACCTTGGTCTCTTTTCTACCTTGTTTTCCCTTCCACGTGGTATCATTAAGCATGTTGAGTTTTCATAGTGCCTTTTTCCTTATTTCCAGAGTTGCTTACGAGTGGTGGTTTTTTGTTTTGGTTTTTTCTGTTTTAAAGTAAGTTAAAGACCGTCCAGAGCTTTTCAGCCAGTCTGTCTCCTCCTCGTTGTACGTCGTCCTCCCTGGGTGGGGGGAGGGAGAGTGGGGCAGAGGGGAGGAGCCAGTGCAGGTGGAGGGTGTGGGCGTTCTGCCTTCCGCAGCCGTGAGCCTGGAAGGTTCAGCTTTAATGTTTGTCAGCCCTCTGGGGTCTGCTGTGGGGGAAGAGGAGAGGTCACAGCTCCTCCCACGTTGACTGGATCTGACGGGGGCAGGGGTGGGGGGCTCAGAGTCCTTGAGCTTGTGATCTAGGCTGTTGTCTGCCCCTCCTCAACTCTGGAGCGCACCCCCCAACCCCCTCGCGCCGGTCACAAAACCTTGGACCCAGCAAGTTCCAAACACAGGAAAGCCGAAGGAATTTAAAACGCCCCTCTGTGACTGCCGGATTGCACCGTCTTCCAGCACTGGGGTGGAAAACGAGAGCTTCCGTTTTTCTTGCTCTGAAACTGAGGTGTCTGTTCGTGGCTTTCATCGTCCGTGCCTCCTCCCCGACCCGCCCAGGGCAGCATTCATGGAGTGGCTGGGTTTTTGCGCCTCTCTTCCCAGTGGGCTGTGTTTATGGCTGCCCCACCCTTCCCCCCAAGGAAGTGTCTCCGTGAGGCAGGGACACTTTGGGGAAGGGCATGTGGGAAATGTAGGAAGGCCGTGTCCGTGGCAGAGCTCTCTGCCCGCCTTGCCAGCTGCTTGCCCCTCATAGTGACGTGCCTGTGAACTTTCTCCACGTGATCCCATTCCCGCAACAAAAACGGGGCTGCCCGGAGGTGGTGACGGCCTTTGGATCCTGCAGTGGTCGGTTGGCGTCTCCCCTGGACTTTGGTTACAGACAAAAACCAGCGCCAGCCTGGGCTGCTCGGAAGGCGCTGCTCTTCTGGACGGAGCATCCACCACCACGCCCTTTCTGGTAGCTTCTCCTTTCCTTGGTGATGATAAGAGGAATCTCTGGCATTCTACACCTGGACCATTTGATTGTTTGATTTTGGAATTGGTGTATATCATGAAGCCTTGCTAAACTAAGTTTTGTGTGTATATATTTAAAAAAAAATCAGTGTTTAAATAAAAAGACTTATGTACTTAATCCTTTAACTCTTCGGATAGCATTTGGTAGGTAGTGATTAACTGTGAATAATAAACACAATGAATTCTTCACTCTGTATCTTTTCTCTCCCCTCCCCGCCCCCATCTTAAAGTAAAAACCTAAAAGCTGTGTCAGATGTCGGGACTCCTGTGTCCTGTTTTCCATCTCACCTGGTTCTCGGGGAGCATGTGGGTCTTATGGGGCCCCTGGGGTGGTGATGCCCACACTCAGCTGTTCATCAGGGTCCCTGGGGGGCTTGCTCACAAAGTGGATCCGCAGACCCCGCCCTCAGGTGCTCCAAGATGGCTGAGGCACAGACAGACATGCCTGGTGTGTTTTTGTTTTATTTTTGAGAGAGAGTGAGCAGGGGAAGGGCCAGAGAGACGAGGGGGAACAGAGGATGCACGAAGCAGGCTCCTCACGGACAGCAGAGAGCCCATTGTGGGGCTCCCTACTCCCGAACTGTGAGATCATGATCTGAGCCCGAGTCAGACACTTAACCAAAAGAGCATGGCTTGCTTGGTTCTCTGTCCCTTCTCCCCTTGCCCCCCTTTGTTAAATAAAGGACAGAGGCACCGAATGCTGTGTGTTGAAGCAGTCTCCCTGTGCTAAGTGGCGAAAATCTACTTGTCTGCTCCGCTGGCTTTTGTAGGGTGAGGCCAGGGCTGTGACCACATCACGCTGGCTCTGGAGACCAAGCAAGTGTTGTTTGGGGAGAGCCTGATAGAAACTGAACTCAAGGGATTTCTACTTCTTTTCTTGGACTATGCCAGCAGGGGAGAGAGAATTTTTTAGTTATTTATTCTGAGAGAGAGAGAGAGTGCAGGAGGGGCAGAGGGAAAGAGAATCCCAAGCAGGCTTCACACTGTCCATGCACAGCCCCATGCAGGGTTCAGACTCCTGTATCATGAGATCATGACTAAGCCGAAACCAAGAGTAACTGACTCAGCCACCCAGGGGCCCCATATTCTTGGTCTAGTTCTTCAATAGAGTTCAGCAGACTGCCTCATTTGCGGCTACCCTCCTTGCGCGGTAGTTGTCAATTTGCATTTCTTCGATGACCTCAGTGGGAAGGAACTTGACCCGGTAAGTACTGCCCTGCTGGACTCTGCTGATCTCACCAACCACCTATGCTCACTACTCTGAGCAGATGTTTCCAAAGTGGGGCCATTTAAGTGAAAGCTTAAGGCCGTGTTCTTCAGCCTCATTGAAGCTTTTTGCTCTATTTGATTGACTGTGGCAGAACAGCATTGGAATTAATGCTTTTTTGCAGTTTGGTCACAGGTTTGGTTGGCTCCGCTTCCCCCGCGGATCTGTAGTTCCTGGGGAGGCCTCCAGGTGGGATCACCTAGGAACAGTGATGTACAGGGGACAGTGGTGACTGCTCCCATCAAGGGCTCGGCAGTCCCTGCAGCACCAGGGCCAAGGTCAGGTACTCCAAGATGGTGGTTGAGGGCACAGACACAGACGTCTTAGGAAGAGATAAGGCAAGGGGCACAGGAAGTCTGCCTTTCCTTGACTTCCCCCTTGACCTGCTTACAGTAGGTGATGTGCAGACGGAACTCTACCAGAGGGCCCGGGGAACTGGGAAAGATGGATGTGGAACCATATCTGGCACCTTAGAAATACTTGTGTTCCCTAAGACACTGTTTCCATGAGTTGCAGATTCCCAGGTCTGACCCCTATTTTACACTAAAGAACAAGGACAGGGGCGTCTGGGTGGCTCAGTCAGTTGAGCATCCGACTTCGGCTCAGGTCATGATCTCACAGTTTGTGGGTTCGAGCCCTGTGTCGGACTCTGTGCTGACAGCTCAGAGCCTGGAGCCTGCTTCAGATTCTGTCTCCCTCTCTCTCTGCCCCTCCCCTGCTTGCACCGTCTCTCAAAAATAAACATTAAAAAATTTTTTAAAAAGAAAATAACAAGGACAGGCTGTATATACTCTTGGAGTATGTGATTTTTTTTTTTTGCTTTAATTCATTTCGAGGGACAGTGCAAGTATGAGCAGGGGAGGGACAGAGAGAGTGGGGAAGAGAACCCTGTCAGTGCAGAGCCCAACTTGGGGCTTGAACCCACGAACTAGGAGATCATGACCTGAGCCCAGACCATGAGTCAGACGCTTAGCCAACTGAGCCATCCAGGCACCATCATTTGGGGGTTCTTATTTGGGGGCTATCGGTCCCTCTTCCCAGGATGGCTGGCATCAAAATCCTGAATGACCACTGTGTCTTCGGCCGTCTGTCAGCAGCACGGATGTGGTCGTGCTGGTGATCAACCCACTTGCTACTCAGCATTCCAAACACTACTTTTGTTTATTTTTTTAGTTTTTTTTAAATGTTTTATTTATTTTTGATAGAGCATGAGAAGGGGAGGGGCAAAGAGAGAAGGAGACACAGAACCAGAAGTAGGCTCCAGGGTCTGAGCTAGCTGTCAGCACAGAGCCTGACGCGGGACTCGAACCCACGAACGTGAGATCTGACCTGAGCCGAAGTCGGAGGCTTAACCGACTGAGCCACCCAGGCGCCCCCAAACACTACTTTTAAAACATTTTAAATTTTTTAATGTTTTTATTTATTTTTGAAAGGCAGAGACCGTGCGAGCAGGGGAGGGTCAGCGAGAGAGGGAGACACAGAATCTGAAGCAGGCTCCAGGCTCTGAGCTAGCTGTCAGCACAGAGCCCGATGCAGGACTTGAACCCACGAACCGTGAGGTCGTGACCTGAGCTGAAGCCGGATGCTTAACCAACTGAGCCACCCAGGCACAAGGCACACCTCCTTTTTTAAAACATCTTAAACTAATGTCATCAGGTTTTTTTTTTTTTCATAATGAGATGTGAAAAAAGTTTTTAAAGATTTTATTTACTAATTTTTTTATTAGAGTACAAGCAGAGGAGAGGGACAACGAGAGAATCCTAAGCAGGCTCCATGCTCGATACGGGGTGGTCTCAACATGGGTGTCAATCCCACGACCCTGGGATCAGGACCTGAGCCCAAACTAAGAATCCGATGTTTAACCAGTTCAGCTACCCAAGCGCCCCTAGACATGTGGGGACTTTCATTAAAATTAGGCAAGATCACTTACTGGAACGCAGTACTCCCCCACCTGTGGTCAGATTTTGCTAATTTCTTTTTGCTCCATGGTAGTTCTGCAGTTTAATTTTTTCTATCATCAAACAATATTATTTTCTATTAATTACTCTTGACATCATCAGTTTAAAAGGCATATTGTAGGGGCGCCTGGGTGGCTCAGTCGGTTAAAGCATCCGGCTTCGGCTCAGGTCAGATCTCACGGTCCGTGGGTTCAAGTCCCGCGTCGGGCTCTGTGCTGACAGCTCAGAGCCTGGAGCCTGTTTCGGATTCTGTGTCTCCCTCTCTCTCTGACCCTCCCCTGCTCCAGCTGTCTCTCTCTGTCTCTCAAAAATAAAATAAAAAGCAATAAAAAAAATTAAAAAAATAAAATAAAAGGCATATTGTATCCTATCCAAAAAGATATTACCTGACACTAACATAACCTGTATGTTAACTAAAGTAAAAACTTAAAAGCTATTACCGGGGCGCCTGGGTGGCTTAGTTGGTTAAGCGTCCGACTTTGGCTCGGGTCCTGATTTCACTGTGGGTTCCTGAGAGATTGTCTCTCTCTCTGCCCTCCCCTGCTTGGACTGTTTGTCCCACTGTCTCTGTCTCTCTGTCTCTCTCAAATAATTTTTTAAAAATCTCCCAGGACAGTTATTTTTATTACATATATTTTTTAGAGAGAGAGAGGATGCAGGTGAGCGAGGGACAGAGAGAGAGAAACAGCCTCACCCAAAGCAGGGCTGGAGCTCACCTGAAGCGGGCTCAAACCATGAGATCATGACCTGAGCTGAAGTCAGGTGCTTAACTGCTGAGCCACCCAGGCGCCCCCTGGACAGCCTTTTTTTTCTCTTTTAATGTTTTTTTATATATTTTTGAGAGACAGCATGAGCAGGGGAGGGGCAGAAAGAGAGAGGGAGACACAGAATCCAAAGCAGGCTCCAGGCTCCAAGCTGTCAGCACAGAGCCCAATGCGGGCTCGAACCCACGAACTGTGAGATTATGACCTGAGCCAAAGTTGGACACTTAACTGATTGAGCCACCCAGGTGCCCCTGGACATTCTTATTTTCTTACTTTTAAATATTCCACCCCCTTGTCAGATGTATCCAGAACTCAGGTTTGGAAAGCAGGTCACTTTAGCCCTCCCGAGTCCGATAGGCCTCCCAAATAACAACTGTGTGTTCAGTCGGAGTTCGTGTAAGTGCCCTGAAGCGTAGTGGGTGCAAGCCTGGCCCTTGCCCTCCCTCCTCCCCTGGTCCTGTCCTGTGCTTGGGAATCCAAGGGCACGAGGTGTCCCCCTCTGTGCACTCCCTTTCAAGCCTGCGGAGCACTCCTGGTAGCGATTTCCATGGCCGACTCGGTTCCTGGGGTGTGTGGCCTTCTGACTCTGGAAGTAGCGGCACCTGTCCTTCTAGCCAAGACCATCACCTGTTCCTTTTCACTCCTGCTCTCAGCCCGAAACTGGAAACTATCCCACCCCGGGCATCTGCATGATACCTGTGTGGTCCCCATAGTGACGCCCCTGTTGGTCTGCAAGCCAGTGCATGAGAGGATTTCAAAGTGTGTGTGGGTGGGCGGTGGGGGGCAGATGGGGTGTGGGCCAGCTCCTGCAAGAGGCTGTCTCGGGCCCCCACTCAGGACAAGGTCCGTCCCCGAAGTAGCAGGAGGTGCCGTGTTGAAAGTGTGGGCGGGGAACCACTGGTATCTGGACAGCCTCCTGCAAGGAGGAGAGGCTCCGGGTGGGTCCTCCCGGCTTCCAGCACAGACCGAGCGGTGGCCGTCTCACAGCGGACGCAGAGGGTCCCTTCGGTCT
>NC_043716.1:53025614-53036339 GCF_006229205.1 Suricata suricatta | reverse complement strand
GGGACCCAATCACAATATTTAGAGTAGTTTTGAAATTAACCAATTACAGAGCGAGCCCAGGGTCTTGTTCAGCAACTAACGGGTTAACTTTAACCTTAGGTAACAGGGTCCTATCTAAAGTTCCTATCTACAGGCCTCACCTTAAGGAATGTGGGGAGAGGTAGCTGGCCTTTCCTGATTGGATACCACAAGGTGGTCTCTCCTGCTCTAGGCAATGTGTAACTGCCTGAGAGTTTTGGGGAAACTGAAACTTAGGCCTTCTAGTCCAGAGGGGAAACTTAAAGCCTGTCATGGCGTCTGTTTGGTTTAGCCTTACAACCGCGGTAGCCTTCACAGTGTGGATGCACCACCTTCTGGGTTTTGGTTCATACCCGTGGACATTTGGGGTGGTCTCCGCTGGCGAACAGTGCTTCTGTGAACGGTCACGTGCAAGGTTTATTTTGTTTGTTTAAATGTTTGTTTTGAGAGAGAGAGAGCACAAGCAGGAGAAGGGCTGAGAGAGGGAGACTGAGCATCCCAAGCAGGATCTGTGCTGTCAGCATAGAGCCAGACACGGGGCCCTATCCCACGAACCCCAAGTTCATGGCTCTACTGACTGAGCCCCCCAGGTGCCCCTAGTGAGCCCCCACAGACGTGCCCCAACGGATTTTAGCCGAGCAGTAGCCGTGGTCCTGTTGGCTTGGACGGTGTAGAAAGGGGACTGTAAGGACGCAGGTCTGAACCAAACTGACTCTGACAGGTTTCAAGTTTCCCCTCTGACCGCAGAGCCCTCTGTGTCGGTTTCTCAGAATCATTAGACAATAGAAGGGCACACCTTGCCCAAGGCAGGAGGGACCACCCTGGTAACACCCTAGCCGGAAAGGCCAGCTAATGCCCTTAACATTCCTAAGGGCAGGCCTAGAGATGGAAGCTAGAGATAATCACTTACTGCTCAAGGCTAGTCACGCCCTACGTGAGGGTCCTGGGTCCACTCTGTAATTGGTTAACACTCCAAATGTTCTGATTGGGTCCCGCCAAAAGTAACGAATACTCTAGGCAATGTGAATGGTTAAACTTGCTGTCAATAACAGTGTATAATAATGATTGGATCACTGTACCTGTGTCGCAATTTCCTGTAACTCCCCCTTCCCAACCCCATAAAGGCCCTACCCCCACCCGCTTTGTTCCGGGGCTCTCAGCTCGGATCCACTGCAGCGGTCAAGTCTTAGCCCGAGCTTAGGTCTGGCGAGCCTAAACCGAGCCTAAACCCCTAGTAAAGCCCTTTGCTTTTGCATGCGTGACTCGGTCTCCCTGGTGGTCTCTGGTTTGGGGGATGATAATGAAATCTTGGGCAGGACAGGACTAACGTGTAAGAGACTGTTACCAGTTATCCTGGTGATGGGAGAGGTTGGCAGGGAGAGGAAAGAGCAGCCAAGTGATTTTAGCCATATTTAGGAGGACAGGTTGGCCAGACAAGGGGGTCCAGGCCAGGGAGCTGTGTGTGCTGGTCCCCAGTGCTGTGGCTGGACGGGCCCTGTGCTCCTTACCTTGACTACAAGGCACCCTTTGGCAATAACCATCAGGAAGCTTTGAAAAAGTAAAGACTTGCTCCTTTCAGGACCTGTGAATTCCAGCATAACCTGGGGCCAGACAGTGAGGTCACGGGGAGAGAGGGAGGGGGCAGGGGCCTGGGGTTCTGCTTTTCCTGGGGTCAGGGACGGAGGCCTAGGGTTTCAAGGACTCAGTCTTCATCAGTGAATTTAAAACCTAAGAGTGGGCGTTTAAAGCTCAGGAAAAGAACAAACAAGTGACCCAAATGGTCCATCGTTGAAATCAACTAAGATCTTTTTTTTTTAAGTTTATTTATTTTGAGAGAGAGCAAGTGGGGGAGGGGCAGAGAGAGTGAGAGCGAGAACCCTAAGCAGGCTCTGGCTGTCAGTGCAGGCCTGACATGGGGCTCCATCCCAAGACCCTGGGATCATGACCTGAGCCCAAATCAAGAGTTGGACCCTTAACCGAATGAGCCACCCAAGCGCCCCCAAATCACCCAAGATCTTTGAAACGAAGGAGCCTCAGGGGCACCTGGGTGCCTCAGTTGGGTAAGCGTCTGACTCGGGCTCAGGTCAGGATCTTGTGGTTTGTGAGTTTGAGCCCCTGCCTGCTGCAGATCCTCCCTCCCCCTCTGTTTCTCTTTCTCTCTCTTTCACTCTCTCTGCCCCTCCCGGCCTCAAAAAGAAATAAACATTTCCAAAAAAATTGAAAGGAGCCTCAGTGCGGCTCTTCATCTGGCCCTAGGGCTCCAGATTGTTCCAGATCCGCCCTCTGAAGCAGATCCAAGCTCAGCCGGCCACTTGCATTACAAGAGAGGAACTGTTCCTCTTGCGGCTCAGCTACCGAGGGGTAGCAATGACCCTCAGGGTCCTTAAGCTGCTGCAGAATGAGATGGGTAACCCTGGGGAGGGGAGAGGGGGGACGTTGGTTAGTGGAATCTGAGGTGCCTGCAGGCACATGCCTGGGGCAGCATGGCGTCTTCCCCTGTAGCTCGGGACATAAATCTGGCCAGGGGACCCAGGATGAGAGGTTGTGGGCATGGAGGTGGTCCTGAAGCCATGCCCTGGCTGAGACCCCACGCTCGCCACTCTCGGTGAGGGAACAGGGCAGAATTCTGCTGAGCCTGAGGAAGGCCACGCCCCGAGGGCTGGACTAAAGGAGAGGAGGAAGCCGCAGAGGAGGGGGCAGAAGGGGCCGGGGGCAAACCAGGGCTGCAGGTGCTCAGGCAGCCCGTGTGCGCGGTGAGGACCGCCCTGCAGCTACCCTTAGCTCCTGAGCCCCTGAGCCTCCACCGCACCCAGACTGGCCGCCCTGCCCAGCCACACTCTCCCCCCTCTGCCAAGAAGCCTTCCCAGCTTCCAGAACCAAGTGCAGATTTCTGACCCTCGGGAAGGTGTGATGTACGGGAAAGCGGAGTTCCTGGGCTTTATTCCAGGCTATGTGACCTTGAGCCGGGCCTTAAACTCCATTCCTCTTATCCATCTGTTGAAAAAAAAAAAAAGCCAATGATGCCAAATTGGCCTGAGGACCCATGATTGTGTGTAGGTGTTTTCAAACTATTTTCTTTCTTTTTCTTTTTTAAAATTTTTAATGTTTTATTTATTTTTGAGAGAGAGAGAGAGACAGCATGAGCATGGGAAGGTCAGAGAGAGAGGGAGACACAGAATCTGAAGACAGGCTCCAGGCCTGATGTGGGGCTCAAACCCACAAACCGTGAAATCATGACCTGAGCCGAAGCCGGACGCTCAACTGAGTGAGCCACCCAGGCGCCCAACTTTTTAATTTTTTAAACTTACTTATTTTGAGAAAGAGACCATGAGCGGGAGTGGCGGGGGGGGGGGGCGGCGGCACAGAAAGAGAGCAAGAGAGAGAATCCCACCAGGCTCCACACTGTCATCACAGAGCCTGAACCCACTGAACCGTGAGATCATGACCTGAGCCGAAACCAAGAGTTGGATGTTTAACCGACTGAGCCCCCCAGGCGCCCTGGGGTTTGCAAACTATTCCGTGCAATGGGACTGGTGCTGATTACAACCTTGGCATTCAAGGCCTTTTACAGTCTAAGCCTGGTTCTCTGAGCCAATTCTTCAACTCCGTGGTCCCCTAAGTCCCTTCTGAGTGTCCCTGGCTGTAGCCAGCATTCACTTTCTTTCTGATCTGAAGCCAAAGACCCCTTCCCTCTCTGCTTGTCTACTTAATCTGACCCAAGAACTGATGTCACCCACCCCATACCCCCTTCCAAGGAGCCTTTCCTGACCAGCTTCCCATGAGCTCTTGCTCGCCCGCAGCCTCGAAGCCCCACATGCCTGCCTTCCGATGTGTCACTGGGCTCTTTGTCCAACTGAGGAGCTGCTCCTTGAAGCCAGGACCACTCCGTGACCTGTCTGCGGCCCCGCCCTCCAGCCACCACCGCCGTGCCCAGCACCGAGCTTCAGTAGCCACCTGGTGGTGAGTCTCATCAGCAATCAGGAGCCACAGAGCAGTGGTTAGGACCCAGACTCTGGGTGACCTTGGACAGTTTGCCTCCTATGCTCTGGGAATACCCAAAAGGTGACCTCACCCAAGCTACCTTTCTCAGCCTCAAGAAAGTTCAATAAGCTATGTGAGGATTGCCCAGGATACTGTGGCTCTTCAATGCCAGCTCCAGCACTTGGTAGTCCATGCACGCATGCCAGCTCACTCTGGTCAGCCCTGTGCCCACCCGCGGCTCTGTTCTTGTTGAGCGCAAAGGAATTTTTCCGTAGCTTCCCCTTTGATGTTTCCAACTTTGACTCATTTGAAGGCTACCCTGGTGGTCAGTGTGAGGTTATACCCAGCTGTCTTGTCAGAAGGGTGCCCAGTTGTCCAGATTGTATTTATTAAAAGGTCCATTGTTGGGGTGCCTCCCTGGGTGACTCAGTCAGATGACTCTTGATTTCAGTTCAGGTGAGGATCTCACGGTTCGTGAGTTCAAGCCCTGTTTCAGGCTCTGCTGACAGTGCAGTTGCTGCTTGGGAGTCTGTCTGTCTGTCTGTCTGTCAGTCTCTCTCTCTCTCTCTCTCAAAAATAAACATTAAAACAAAAAAGGTCCCTTGTCAGCTCTGAGATTTGAGAGGATGCGTTTTACATGCTGAGCTTCCATGTGGTGGGGTCTTGTTTCTGCTCTGTTAGTGGCCCTGCTGGGCACGCCCGCCAGGCTAGTTCCGGAGTCTTCCCAGCAGGTGGGGGTGTCCAGTGCGCCACCCCTCTCCCACTGCTCTCCCTTCTCAAGTCCTCCTGGCTCTTCTGCTTGCTCGTGTTTTCAATGTAAACTTTAGATAGTTCCAGAAGAAGAAGAAAAAAAGCCTCTGGGTGTTTTTATTTGGATCGTGTTCAATTTATAAACTACCGTTGGAAGAATGACATCTTTATGATGTTGGGTTTTCCTAGCACAGGACGCAGCTCCTCCTTTCTGATTTCATGTCCTTCGGGAATGTCTCAGAGTTTCCCTCGGGGAGATTTTGCACGTTTCTTGTCATGTGTACTTCCAGATATTTTATCTGTTTTGTTGACGTTGGAGATGGCACCTCTGCTATCGTGCTCTCTGCCGAGTGTTTATGTGTGGAAGGCACCGATTTCTCCATAAAGGCTTTTATCTCACTTTCCTCCTGAATTCCCAGACTGTTTGAAGTGGTCTGGCAGTTGGTCTCAAACAGATAAAATTGTTTGTCAGTCTCAAGTTTAAACCCCACAACTAGGTGAGCTCTGAGAAGCCTCTTCCCCTGCGTCTAGACCTCCCTGCACTGGGACCCCACAGAGTTCGCTGAATGAGCAAATGAGTGAGACTGGGCGATGGAGGGGCTTAAATGGGGTGCTTGATGACTCCTTGCCGGGAAATCTCCTTAAATCTGTCCCAACAGCTTATTTGCACAAAATTATTATTATTTTTTTTTATTTTTGAGAGAGAGACACACACACACACAGTGCATGCACTGGGGAGGGTCAGAGACAGAGGGAGACACAGAATCCGAAGACAGGCTCCAGGCTCTGCGCTAGCTGTCAGCACAGAGCCCAATGCGGGGCCCGAACCCACAAACCGTGAGATCGTGACCTGAGCCGAAGTCGGAACACTTAACCCACTGAGCCACCCAGGTGCCCCTCTTTTTTTTTTTTTAATTCAAAACATTTTGTTCTGAGTAAGGAATACAAGTTCTTCTACAAATGCTTTCTGCCCATAAAATTGCAATCGCTTTTGTAGCCTGAGAAAAGTAACCTGTGAGGTGAGGTTGCCTTTTTCTGAACAAAATTCCAATCTATCAGGATGGCTATTATCAGGCAAAAAAAAAGTTTTTTTAATAATAAAAAGGCAAAACAAAAAGTGTTGGCAAGGATGTGGAGAAATCGGAGCCCCCATGCCCTGTCGGTGGGAGTAGAAAGCTGAGGACACTCTACTAAGTGAAACAAGCCAGTCACAGGGGGACAAGGACTGCTGCTTCCACTGACATGAGTCTTAAGTATCAAATTCATAGAATCAAAGACTAATGCGGTGGTTCATCAGCAGACATTAGGCTTCAGCTAAGCAAGATGAGTAAGTTCTGAAGATCTGCTGTCCGACACGGTACCTATTGAAGTCAACATAACGTATTGTGCACATGAAAATTTAAGAGAGGGGCGCTGGGGGGCTCAGTCTGTTGAGTGTCTGACTTCAGCTCAGGTCATGATCTCATGGTTCGTGGGTTCGAGCCCCGCGTCGGGCTCTGTGCTGACAGCTCAGAACCTGGGGTCTGAGCCTGTGTCTCACTCTCTTTCCTCCTCTCCCCCCATTGGTGCTCTGTCTGTCTCTCTCTCAAAACTAAGAAACATAAAAAGTTTTAAGAGGGAAGATCTCGTGCTAAGTGTTCTTACCACAAAAAAAGGAAAAAAGAAACGCTGTTGGCTAAAATAGCTGGTTCCGGAAGCTCATGGGAAGGGAAAATAGGAAATACACATTTAAGGGGAAAAGTTTCTTTGCAAAGCTCCCGAGGATTCTGCTGCAGGGTGAGCCTGGCTCTGGCCCGTCCTCCTCCCTTGATAGGAGGGGCGAGGGATCGGGCGCCCAGAGGCAGCCTGGAGGGTCTTCGTCCAAGCCCGGGGAGCCTCACCTCCTCACAGTCATCCTCTTTCAGTGCTCGTAGGTCTAGAGCAGAGAGAAGGTGGTCTTCCTAACTCTCCCGCTGCACCCCTTACCCTTAGATGTGAAAACTAGGGGCAGACGCATTCAGAAAATATTAATAATTGGTTTTCCTCCAAACCCTTGCTGCCTTTGCTGGTCTGGCAGGCTGGTCTGAACTTCAGGAAAAGAAGGCTGGACCCCCCCCCCCCCAACCTTCTACCCTCGCAGAATCCCAGGGCAGCTGGATGGCGGGGGGAAGCTTTGAAGTCTGTCTCCATCAGCTCAGGCTGCTGTCCCACGAAATACCAGAGACGGGAGACGCTAAGACCACGGTGCTGGCAGATGGTTCGGGTCTTGGTGAAGGCTCTCTTCCCGGCTTGAGACGCTGGCGCCCCGCTGCCTCCTCGCAAGGGGGAGGGATAGAGCCCTGATTATAAAGGCTCTAATCCACCATGAGGACCCCACCCCCATGACCTCATCTAATCTAATTCTGTCCCGAAGGGCCTGTCTCCTCACACCATCACACTGGGGGTTAGGGCTTCAGGATCTGGATTGGGTGGGGAGGGGATACCACATTCAGTTAGTTCATGGCAACTGGCATAGTCCTAGCTCTGGATCATAGTCGTTGTGTAACCTCGGGCCAGTTACCCAACGCCTCAGACCTTATTTCCTCCTCAGTATGATGGAACACAATGTCTGCCTCCTAGGGCTTTGGGAGAAGTGAGTCATATATGTCAACCACGATAGCAGAAATATGGAATTTGCTCAATACATGTTTCTCCTCTCTGTCCACCTGCGGCAGAGGCTGGCCGGTGGCCATTTTCTCCTCTCCTCCTCCCCTCTTACGGAACACTTAATTTGTAGTTTATACATGACTAATTTTTTTAACATTTATTTATTTTATTTTTAATATTTATTTATTTTTGAGAGAGAGACACAGCAGAGTGAGGGAGGGGCAGAGAGAGAGGGAGACACAGAATCTGAAGCAGGCACCAGGCTCTGAGCTGTCAGCTCAGAACCTGACTCAGCACTCGAACCCACGAACCACAAGATCATGACCTGAGCCGAAGTTGGATACTTAACCGACTGAGCAACCCAGGTGCCCCTTTTTTTTCTTTCTTTTTTTTAATGTTTATTTATTTTTGAGACAGAGGGACAGAGCAGGAGTGAGGGAGGGGCAGAGAGAGAGGGAAACACAGAATAAAACTTATTTATTTTTGAGAGAGAGAAAGAGTCCAAGTGGGGGAGGGCCAGAGAGAGAGAGAGAGAGAGGGAGACAGAATCTGAAGCAGGCTTCAGGCTCTGAGTCATCCAGACAGAACCCAACACTGGGCTCCAACTCACAAACTGTGAGATCATGATCTGAGCCAAAGTCAGATGCTTAACCCACTGAGCCACCCAGGCGCCCCTATTTATTTTTGATAGAGAATCAGAGCGCGAGTGGAGGGAGGGGCAGAGAGAGAGGGAGACAGCATCCAAAGCAGTCTCCAGGCTCTGAGCTGTCAGCACAGAGCCTGATGCAGGGCTCCAACTCACTCACAAACTATGAGATCGTGATTTGAGCTGAAGCCAGACCCTTAACCGACTGAGCCACCCAGGCGCCCCTCAGCCACTCTAGCCTTTAGGTGTGGCCCTGTGACTAAATTCTTGCCAATAGGAATCAAGTGCAAGTCACGTGTGGTAGCTCCAGGTAGCCTCCCAGACCCCCTTTCTCCTTCAGTCCTTCCTCCATTCCAGGTGCTCCCTTGGGTCAGACAGTGAGGGCCACACCTGGGATGGTGGCATGGTGAGCTAGGCATCTGTGCCCTGAGAAGTTTGTGAAGACAGCAGCCGAACCAACCCTGCACAGCCGACCCTGCACCTTGATGGATTTAACCCCTGTTACTACGACACTCTGTTACAGTGACAGGCCCTGTGGCTGTCCTCGGGCTGAATCTAAGCCTGAAACCCTACCTGCATGCCTGTCTACCAAGTGTTCATCCCACACACTGGCCGACACCTCTTTTTCTCCAGAGCTCAAGGGGCCTCACAAGCAGGTGCATCCCCGCCCCAAAGCGAGTGAAAACGGACATCCAAAGACGCCCCACGACCTCTATTCACCTCTCCTGCGCATGTGGTGCTCCCCCACACCCACGTTCCCCTGTCTACAAATGCCTTCCGAGGGCTGGAGACGGATGTGGAAGAGGAAAATCATTTCACACCGAGCCCGACTACAGTCCTGTTTCTTCCATCCCAGCGCTCCACAGCATCCACTACTGAGCATTTTCTTTTGTTTTTAAAGTTTGATGTTTTGTTTGTTTAGTAAACTCTACACCCAACATGGCGCTCCAACTCGCCACCCAAGACCAAGAGCCAGCCAGGCACCCCGACTACTGAGCATTTCCAACATGGATCTGCGCCAGGGGCTGGAGACAGAAGAATGGGAAGGTTACCAAACACCAGCCTTCAGGGAGCTCAAAATGCAGGGAGGAAGCTGACCAGTGACCTATCTCAGGACAGTGGTAGAGTCCGGAGTTGGGGGGGCGGATAGGCGCTGATGAGGTCAGGAAAGGCTGCAGAGGGACCCTGGGGGAAAGAAGAGAAAACCGTATATGCAAAAGCACGTGGCATCAAACAAATAGGAAATAAGGATTAACAAGCATGTGGAGACATTGGAACCCCCACATATTGCTGGTGTGAATGTGGAATTGCTATGGAAACCAGTTTGGTGATTCCAAAAGAAAAAAATACTAAACACAGAATTACGGTGTATTTCAACAATTCCACTCCTAGACATGTATCTGATGAAATAATTGAAAATAAGGATTCAGATACTTGTAAGCCAATGTTGGTTACGGCATCGTTCACAATTACCAAATTATTCAAATGTCCATCAAAAGATGAATGCAAAGGGGCGCCTGGGGGGCTCAGTCGATTAAGTGTCCAACTTCAGCTCTGGTCATGATCTCATGGTTTGTGGGTTCAAGCCCCAGGTCGGGCTCTGTGCTGACAGCTCAGAGCCTGGAGCCTGCTTCGGATTCTGCGTCTCCCTCTCTCTCTGACCCTCCCCTGCTCACTCTGTCTCTCTCTCTCTCTCTCTCTCTCAAAAATAAATAAAAATATTTTTAAAAAATTTATTAAAAAATGAGATGTATGCCTGAAAATGGAATATTAATCACCCACATAAAAAAATGAAGTTCTGGGACGCCTGGGGGGCTCAGTCAGTTAAGCACCTAACTCTTGACTTGGGCACAGGTCATGATCTCATGGTTCGTGTGTTCAAGCCTCTTGTCTGGTTCCACAGTGACAGTGAGGATCCTGCTTGGGATTCTTTCTCTCTCCTTCTCTCTCTGCCCCACTCCTCCCCAGTAAATAAATAAATAAACTTAAAAGAATGAAATTCTGATTTGTGCTACAATGTAGATCAACCTTGAAAACATTATGCTAAGTGAAAGAAACCTGACACAAAAGGACAAATATGGTATGGTCCCACTTACGTGAAATATCTAAGAGGTAAATCCATAGACCTGGAAAGTAGACTAGAGGTTCCCAGGAGCCAGGAAAGGAGGGAACGGGAATGATTGTGTCATGGATACAGGGTTTCTGTTCGGAGTGACGAAAACATTTTAGAAACAGCGGTGATGGTTACATAACATTACAAATGGAATAAATGCCACTGAATTGGATACTTAAAAACGGTCGAGGGGCACCCGGTGGCTCAGTTCGTTAAGGGCTCAACTCTTGATTTTGGTTTGGGTCATGATCTTGCGGTTCATGAGTTCGAGCCCTGCATCAAGCTCTGCTTGGGATGCTCTCCCCCTCTCTCTCTGCCCCGCCCCCTCCACTCTCCCGCTCAAAATAAATAAAGTTTTAAAAAATCTTATTAAAAATGGTTGAGGGGCGCCTGGGTAGTTCAGTCAGTTAAGCATCTGACTTCGACTCAGGTCATGATCTCACAGTTTGTGAGTTCAAGCCCCACATTAGGCTCTTGGCTGTCAGTACAGAGCCCACTTGAGATCCTCTCTCTGCCTCTCTGTCTGCCTCCCTCCCTCTCTCTCTCTCTCTCTCTCTCTCTCACACACACACACACACACACACACACACAC
>NC_043716.1:53001536-53025514 GCF_006229205.1 Suricata suricatta | reverse complement strand
TCTCACACACACACACTCTCTCTCTCTCTCTCTCTCTCACACACACACACACACACACACACACACATTTTTAAAACAATAGTTGAAAATGGGGTGCCCAGCTGGCTCAGTTGGTGGAACACAGGACTGTTGATCTCGGGTTGTGGGTTTGAGCCACGTGTTAGGTGTAATTACTTAAACATAATCTCTGGGTGGGAGTTCCAGTTGTTCCACAGCTTTGCTGGCATTTGGTATCATCTGTCTTTTTAAACTTTAGCTACTGTGGTAGATGTGCAATGGTATCTTATTGTGGCTTTAAATTTGCACTTCCTTTTGGCTGACGATGTTGGGTGATTGTTTGCTTGCTTATTACCCATCTGTATCTTTCTTTGTGAAATGTCTGTTCAACTCTCTTGCCTAATTTGTTTATGGGTTGTCTTTTTATTGTCAACTTTACATCTAAGTTTGAGGTTCCCAGAAGTAATCATTCTTGAGTCTGGTGAGATCAGAAGCTGTGGGGGGAGAAGCCACGGTCTGCAGTTGACTTGGGGCACACCAGTCCTTCCTCTGCGATAGAGCTGCACCCACTCTTCCTCTGCGCATTACGCGGCGACTGAAGATGGGCTTCCCACAGACACAGCGGGAAACACCTCCGGGAAGCTCAGAAATGAGTAATGGGTGAGGTGCTGTCACCCACAAAGGTGGATGATCTTGTCAGAGGCAACCAAGTGCTGGGAACCACAGAAAGCTAGAAGCCCAGCGACCCCGGCCCAGCAAACTTGGAAGGCTTTCTCTTGGGCTGACATTGACATTCCTCATAGCCTCTTGATGTTTGACTCTGCCATAAAGAGCAGCAGAAGAAAGTTGAAATGGCTAAGAAATCAGCTCTTGAAACCTACCGGACAGTGAATCCCCCTTCTGTGTGTGTGTGTGTGTGTGTGTGTGTGTGTGTGTGTGCACTTTCCCGCCCTTTGGTTAACAGACTGGTGTTTGAGTTACTTGCTGAGTGAATCTGAAAGGACGGAAAAGGGAACTTGATCGGATGGTGCCTCTGTCTTTGGCCCCTTCAAGCTGCCCCAGCTTCCTCCAGAGCCCTCCTGCAGTTGTTGGCCATTCATGATTTTCTCAAACTTACAGCTCCAAAGTTTAAAAAGTAAATAAATAACAAAGATGGAAAGTTACCTGCACACAAAAACCTACATCCAGATGTTTATAGAAGCTTTATTCATAATCACTAAAATGTGGAAGCAGGGCATCTGGGTGGCTCAGTCGATTAGGCATCCGCCTCTTGGTTTCTGCTCATGTCAGGATCTCACGGTGTGTGAGTTCAAGCCTCGCATTGGGCTTTGTGGCCAAGCAGTGTGGAATCTGCTTAGGATTTGCTCTCTCTCCCTCTCTTTCTGCCCCTCTCCCACTCATGCGGTCTCTCTCTCTCTCTCTCTCAAAAATAAATAAATAAGCTTTAAAAAAATAATAATATGTGGAAGTAGCTAAGATGCGCTTCAGTACGTGAATGTGTAATGTGTCCAGACAGTGGAACTATTTGTACTAAGAAGTGAGCTATCACACCACAGAGAGAGATGAAGGAAACTCACATACATGTTACTTAGTGAAAGAAAGTCAGCTCCAGAAGGAAGAAATTCTGATTTGCTCATTGCTATATCGCCAACATCTAAAAACAGTGTCTCGGGGCACCTGGGTGATTCCGTCAGTTGGGTCTCCGACTTCGACTTCAGCTCAGGTCATGATCTCACGGTATGTGGGTTCGAGCACATCTGTGCCGACAGCTCAGAGCCTGGAGCCTGCTTGGGGTTCTATGTCTTCCTCTCTCTCTGCCCCTTCCCCACTCGCACTCTGTCTCTCTCTCCCGCAAAATAAATACACATCAAAAAAAACTTAAGCAGTGTCTGGCTATGTGGACCCTCAACAAATACTTGATGGAAAAAAATGATGGAGAATAGAGGCCCTTTATCTCATCCGGCGTCATAAGAAAGGGGAAAGAAACAAGGGGAGCCTAGGATGACCCACCAAGATGAGTACCCCTAATTTAATGTCCCTCCAAGCATGAGCCACCAACCCAAATGCCTATTCCTGGGCCACATGCTAGACCTGCTCAATCCGATTGAGTATCCCCCAGGAGGGGCACCCGCATCTTAAAACAAGCATCCCAGATGATTTTTGCATTAGCTGAAGTCAGGAGCCCTTGGGATGCTTCCTAAACGTGTAGATATTTTTAGACCTTCGGAAATACAGAGGCAGCAAAACTTGGAAACCTTGTACTCCAACACTTCCATCTCTCTCTTTTTTACTGTTTATTTATTTTTGAGAGAGAGAGAGTGCACACAGGGGAGGATCAGAAGAGGGGGCATGGACAGAGGATCTGAAGCAGACTCTGCAGTGACAGCAGAGAGCCTGATGTGGGGCTCGAACCCACAAACGGCGAGATCATGACCTGAGCTGAGGTTGGACACTTAACCGACTGAGCCCCCCAGGCGCCCCTGACACTTCATCTTCATAGGCAGAAACACTGTGGCCCCCAGGAAGGAGTGCCTTGTACAGAGGCACAGCAAGTCACCTCCTGGCTCTCCGGCCGCTTCTTGGTGGCACAGCTGATGGCTCGGGCAGAAAGAGATTCTTTGGCCTGTGAGTGAAAAGATCACTGGTGAGGCAGTTGATAAATACCAACCCTGTGTGGTCAAGGCCAAGGAGGTATTTACTTCCTCTGAGAAGGCAGGGGAAGTCCAAAGTAGTTTTTAATAGGTCTCTTTAGGGTAAATTTTGATGAGGTCACAGAAGGATTCACTTCCCCAAGCTGACGGGAAGTGTTTTTCTCCGGTTTCTCTTTCCACGCAATATGATTTACTTAGTATATTTAACTTAAAATGAGATGACCGGATTTTAAATATGCAAAAGCCGGAGCCAAGGTGTAAGTCCAGGAAGGTTGGCACCTGCCAGTGATCTCATTTCAGCCGGGCCACAAGTTTGCCATCTGCCCTTGAAAGACCGTGGGCACACCGCCTGGCCGCTCTGGGCCCTGGCTGGCTGGACTACATGATTTCCAGGAGTCTTTCCAGGTCTTATGATCTGTAGTTCTCGGAGTCTAACTCCCTCTACAACTAGCCAGGAGCCAAAGGCCCGCTGCCTTACCTAGTGAGTGACCACTCGGAGACCCGTCCTAAAATGTGGGCTTGTTCTAGTCCAGAACAAAATAGAACCAAAGATCTCTACAGCTGAAGAGGTTATGTGGGAGAGGTAACAGTCAGTCCACAAATGTGCTGAAAACAGAGGTATGACACAGAGGCGGGGCTTTCATGCTGAAACAAGGCGATCGAAGCAAAGAGACAGAGGAGGTGGATGAGGACGGGGGGCGGGGCAGGGGGAGGTGCAGCTGAAGGGCAAAGTGGAGGACATTTTCATAAAGAAGAAAATGTCAAATTTCTATACTTGGTTCTGCCCACCGTGGGCAGCTAAACATTTTTAACCATTCTCTTCCCATGTGGACAATGCTTATCAGCACTAGCTTTGAATGAAGAAAAGCAGAAGTCAAAATTTTATGTATATATATATATATGAACAACTGATTTTTTAAAATATTTATTTATTTGTGAAAGAGAGAGAGCATGAGCAGGGGTGAGTCAGAGAGAGAGAGAGGAACAAAGGATCTGAAGCAGGCCCTGCACTGAGAGCAGCGAGCCCAATGCTGGGCTCAAACTCACAAAGGGTAAGATCTTGACCTGAGCCAGTCAGGCACTCAGCCTGAGCCACCCAGCGCCCCCAGAGCATCTGATTTGCAACCAACTTACAAAAGGTAATTCAATGGGAAAAGAATAGACTTTTCAACCAAAAAAACACAGTGATTTCCAGTGCTGAAAGGACGAAAAGAAAAGAAAATAAGAAAGAAAGAAAGCAAGAAAAAGAAAAGAAAAGAAAGAAAAGGAAAAAGAAAAGAGGAAGAACTTCAATCCATGTCTCACGCCATACACAAAAATGCACCCAGGGTTGCTTGGCTGGCTCAGTCAGTAGAGCATGTGACTCTCTTTTTTTTTTAAGTTTATTTTTTTTTTAGTAATCTCTAGACCCAGTGTAGGGTTCAAACCCATGACCTCAAGATCAAGAATCACATGCTCTTCCAACTGAGGCAACCGAGCATCCTGCATGTCACTTGGGGTTGTGAGTTTAAGTCCACAAACAAACACCAAAATGGATCAGAGACCTAGATATAAAACCTAAAACTATAAAATTTTAATTGGAAAATGTAGAGGAAAAATCTTTTTCGGCTAGGCAAGGAACTCTTAGGTATGATACCAAAAGCATGATCCATAAAAGGGGGAAAAAATCAATAAACTTGACTTTATAAAAAATTAAGAACATGGGCTCTTCGAAAGACAGGAGTGGAAAGACAAGTCACGTATCTCATGAGAAGCTACATATAGAATGATAAGGGGCTTATGTCCAGAAAACAGAAGAACTCTCAAAATTCGACACTAAGAAACAAAGCAATCCATGGGCACCTGGGTGGCTCAGTCAGTTGAGAGTCTGACTCTTGATTTTGGTTCAGGTCATGATCCCAGAGTCAGGGGACTGAACCCTGTGTTGGGGTTGGTGCTGGGCATGGGACCTGCTGAGGTCCCCTCCCCCTCTTGTGCGCACGCTCTTGTGCTCTCCCTCTTCCTCTTTCCCTCTCCCCTCCTCTCTCTCTCTTAAAAAAAATGGCAATCCAGTTAAAAATGGACAAAAGAGTGGTACCTGGGGTGGCTCAGTCGGTTAAGTGTCTGACTTTGGCTCAGGTCATGATCTCATGGTTTGTGAGTTCAAGCCCCGTGTTGGGCTCTGTGCTGACAACTCAGAGCCTGGAGCCTGCTTTGGATTCTATGTCTCCCTCTCTCTCTCTGCCCCTCCCTTGCTCGCCGCTCTCTCTCTCTCCCTTTCTCTCTCTCTCTCAAACTAAATAAACATTTAAAAAAGTTAAAAAAATGGACAAAAGATTTGAACAACAAGGAGATAAAATTCTTGCAAGTAACCATACAAAAAGATACTGAAGCTTAGTGACTAGGGAAATGCAAATTAAAACCACAATGACATACTCCTACATATCCTTTAAAAGGAATAGATTTATAAAGAATAACCCTAACGAGGAGGCAGAGGAACTAGAAATGTCATCCTGCGGGGTGTGGGGGGAGGGAGGTCAAATAGTACAACCACTTTGGAAAACAGGTTGGTGGTATCTTACAAAGTCAATATACACGGACTCTATGATCCAGCCTTTCCACTCTGAGTTTGCACCCAAGAGATATGAATGCAGATGCCCATACAAAGACTTCTGTGTGAATATTTACAGCAGCTTCCTTTGTGATAGCCCCGGACTGGAAGCAACCCAAATGTTCATCAACAGGTGCTGGAGAGTCGAAGTGTTGTATATCCACACAGCGGAATACTACTCAGCAGGGAAAAGGAATCAACGCACAATACACACAACACGGACCAATCTCAAGATGATTATGCTGAGCGAAAGGAACCAGACGTAAAGGGCTTCATGTATATTTCCATTTATATAAAATTCTGTAAACTGCAATCTAACCTATGAGGGCAGAAAGCAGATCAGGGATTGCCTGGGGAAGAGGGAGGGAGAAGAGGGTGAGAGACGGAAGGAGCATGAGTAATTTTTTGGAGTCACACACATATGTTCAGTATTTTGTGGTGACATACGGCACATGTCAAAACATAAAATTGTTGGGCCACCTGGGTGACTCAGTCGGTTGAGCGTCTGACTTCAGCTCAGGTCACGATCACGTGGTTCGTGGATTTGCGCCCCACACTGGGCTCTCTGCTATCAGGCCAGAGCCCGCTTTGGATCCTCTGTCTCTGTCTCTCTCTCTCTGCCCCACCCCTACTTGTGTTCTCTTTCTCAAAAATATATAAACCTTTAAAAAAGACACATAAAATTCTTCACTTTCAATACATGTAGTCAATGTACGTCAGTTATAGTCCAATAAAGCTGTTTAAAACTTGTGATGAGCCTCGAACAATTTGTTACACCAGAAAGTAGGAAGCTAGACATGGTGTCAAAAGGCCTCAGGGGCCAACTTGAATAGGCGCCCACTAGCCAAAGTTGCTGAAATGTAAGTGTCACTGAGGATACTATCTAGAATGGATTGAAAGAGAACAAATGTTTTTTATTTTTATTTTTAATTTATTTTTGAGAGACAGAGAGAGACAGCACGAGCAGGGGAGGGCCAGAGAGATGGAGACAGATTACGAAGCAGGCTCCAGGCTCTGAGCTAGCTAGCAGCACAAAGCCTGACACGGGGCTCGAACCCACGAACCGTGAGATCATGACCTGAGCCAAAGCCAGACACTTAACCGACTGAGCCACCCAGGGCCTCTATTTTTATTTTTTAAAGTGAACTCTGCACCCAACATGGGGCTTGAACTCACAACCCCGAGATCAAGAGTCACATGCTCTACTGACTGAGCCAGCCAGACGCCCCAAGAACAAATACATTTAAATCCATATGTTCATAATGATAGATATAAAATATATTTTATGTGGGGGCGCCTGGGTGGCTCAGTCAGTAGAGCATATGACTCTTGATTTCGGGACTGTGAATTAAAGCTTCATGTTGGGGGTTGAGCTTACTTAAAAATAATGTAAATGTAAATAAAATATGTTTTGTGGCTATAATGATAATAGTAAAAATCTCATTGATCAATAACCTTTGAAAGATACTAGGGAACCAATTACTTATTTTGAAAACTGCTAAAAATAAAGTCACGCATTTATCCTGCCTTTCTTCTATGAACTGTACTGCATGTAATCAGTTAACCAATGAAGGGATGTTCCTTTTACAGACATTCCAGCTAATTAATGCTGAAGTGATGACACTATTTACACCCCCCCCCCCGTCAGCACAGTGGTATTAATGGCTGCAAACATCACAACATGAGGGACAAGCAGGCATTGTGATTCTCCTTATGGAAGTACACAATGTCACATGAGTAGTCTCGTAAAATAAAAATCAAACCTGATCTGATCAGACCTCTTAGCAAACAACACAGGAGGCAGAGGACGATGTTAAAACAATGCCATGCGGATGCCACAGCGAGATCCGGACTGGGGAAAACCCTACAGGACAAACCATCTAGTTTCTTAAAAAACAAATAGAGAAAGAAAGGAAAAGAAATGAGAACATGAAAGAAATTGCAAGCAAAATTCAGAGGAAGAGAGAACCATCGATTTGAGAAGACTTGAGACATACTAACCAGTTGGGGTGTATTGTCTGGATAGCAATTAGCCAAACTTTTTTTTTTTTTTAAATGACCTTTATTGGTCAATCATGGAAATGTAAACACGAATTCGATATTTGATATTAGAAAAAGTATAATTTTTTTTTGGATGGGGATATGCTTTAAAAGGGGAATGCTTGCCTTTTAAAGATACATTCTGAAATGTTAACTGGTGAAATCATATTTTGTCTGGTATTTACTTCAAAATAATGTTAGGGGGCGACATAGGTGCAGGGATAAAGGAAATAAAATTGACGGGTTAATTGTTGAAGTTGACTAATGACTTTATGGTAGTTCATTAGGCTATTTTACTTTTGTATGTGCATCAGTGTTTTAAACTGTGTAATAAAAATGGCTGAAAATTGTGTGTCAAAGTGATTGCACTAATGTGAACAATGCAATTTACAAAACGAGAAAACTGTCCTGCAGAAAACGCTGGTGCTATTTGGAGTGATAGTGATATGAGTCATTTCCCCGCTTCGTCTCTGCATTTTCTGTAGTGTCTGTAATGTGTTTCTATATTATTTTTATAATGAGAAATTATGCATGATAAACTCTAGGAGGAAACAAAATCTCTACATTTTAGCCGTCCTCTTCCTGGTATCAAAAACCCATCTAGTCTCACTCCCAAATCCACCAGGCTTTTGCTAAACTTCCCGCCGTCTCTCCCAAGTTTCGATTATCCGGGTTCTGAGACTACGAGGGTTTTGAGGAAAACGGGTGAAGTTCAGCGCACCCTAAGCTTCCACCTGCCGGTTAGATGACGGAAGCCGTACACCACCTGGCACTGAGACCTCCAGGAGCGCAGCCTGACTTAAGGACGCGCCACTAACATCGGCGCACGCGCGCGCAGCGAGACTACATCTCCCAGAAAGCTCTATTCCTTGCACGGGAACACCCTTCGTAGCGACGGACTACATTACCCAGTGACACCTTGCGAGAGGTGTTGCCGGTCTACAACTGTACATCTATTGGTCTAGCGTCTGCCAGAAGCTGTGCGATGATTGGTTCTGGGGCCCGTCAGTCACTGCCGAGTTCAATTAGGGTTGCTGTGAGACCGCTTGAGGAGGTAGGAAGAGAAGCGCCCGACGCCGGGCCGCGCCCTTCGTGCCGGGTGAGTGACCTCTACCTCTTCCTTCCTCGCTGTGCTCTCGGGGACCTGGGGGTCGCACACGTGCGCCAGCACTCATGAGAGGGAGGGCCTGTACGCGCTCGTGTCAAGCGTGACCTGAGCAGCATCTTCAGCGACGCAGGAGGCAAAACCTCGCGCACACGCGGGACACCCATACACGTGGGTGCCTGTTTGGCGGGCATCTTCTCGGACTCGGGGAGAAAACGCTCCGAGCCGCGCCTGGACATCTGTGTCCACACGCGGGAACACCTGAGGGGACACGCCCCTCCCCAGCTGAACACTTTGGCACAAGGGCGCCCCGGCATCCGAGCTCACCATTCATTTCCGATCGCAGGGGCTTCCGCAGGGGGATGGCAATGGCCAAGGTATCCACCCCGCCACTCACTCCATAGGCCGCCCATCCTCTGTGTGCTCTATTCTATATGTCGTGCAAATATTTCTGTTTTATTTTTATTTTGCCTCTTTAGATCAATATCAAGGCTTACTGGTACAAGAAGGAAATCCAACAAGCGGAAAAAGTAAGGTCACTATTGAACTATATTTAACGAGCCCTTTCACATGTATAAAACGTTTACCTTTTCTACAAAGGTTACCATATATGTTATCGTGCATGATCCTCCCAGCAGTCTGAGCTAGGCAGGGCAGACATCATTCTCATTTTCCAGAAGAGAGACGGGAACCCAGGTTAAGTACACCTCTTGGGGTACTAGGGAGGCAGAACTCAAGCTTATTGATATGAGATTTAATGTTATGTCCAGCTATGCACAGCAGCTTATGTATAGAAACGCCTCATTCCCTTCCTGAGGGCAGGGAACTCACCCTGCTCAGTGAGACCTGAGGCTTTGCCTGTCAATCATCTGTTTCTCACTGGTGCCTGGAGAGAAGCAGCTTGAGTTAATGTCACAGGAAGTTGGTGGGAATGTCCAGGTCTCCCTCCCCCTTTGAGAGTGTGGGGAAGAAAGTGCTGCCAAGAAATGGATACGTTCCTGGCCACGGTGGGGTGGATGGGGTGGGGTGGTTTCACTTCATTAGACTCTTTTTTTTTTTCTTTTTTTGAGAGACCGACAGCAGGAGCAGGGGACGGTCAAAGAGAGAGGGGGATCCAGAATCCGAAGCAACCTCCAGGCTCTGAGCTAGCCGTCAGCACAGAGCCTGATGCGGGGCTCGAACCCACGAACGTGAGATCTGACCTGAGCCGAAGTCAGACGCTCAACCGACTGAGCCACCCAGGTGCCCCCCCCTTTTTTAAAAAAATATATGTTTATTTATTTTGAGAGGGGAGGGACAGGGAGACAGAATCCCAAGCAAGTTTCACACTGTCAACACAGACTCTGACGCAGACTTCATCCCATGAACTGTGAGATCGTGACCTGAGCCGAAATCAAGAGTCAGATGCTTAAATGACTGAGCCACCCAGGCGCCCCAAGACTTTTTTGTGTTTAAGTAGGCTCCGTGCCCAGTGTGAGGCTTGAGTTCATGACACTGAGATCAAGAGTTGGATTCTCTACCGACTGGAGTCACCCAGGTGCCCTTGAATCATTAGACTTTTTTTTAATAAGCATTTTTTTAAATGTTTATTTATTTTTGAGAGAGAGAGAGAGTGCAGGGGAGGGGCAGAGAGAGGGAGACACAGAAACCGAAGCAGGCTCTGGGCTGACTGCTTGGAGTCAAGCTGTCAGCCCAGAGCCTGATACGGGGTTCAAACCCACAGACTGTGAGATCATGACCTGAGCCGAAGTCAGATGCTTAACTGACTGAGCCACCCAGACGCCCCTAGACTTTTTTTTTAATGTTTATTTATTTTTGAGAGTACCATCAGAATTTTAATAAAATATTTCAGAATACTTTGCTGAGAGAGCCCCATGGAAATGCCTTGCTAATTTTAAGGATGGATTGGAGCACTACTTTCCTACTTTTAGAAGCGGGAGTTGGGGCTGAGGAAGTGGTACAGACAGAGTTCTGAGGGAGAAGAAGAATCAGTGGTCGGGGGGACCTTGTCTCTCTGTGGGCACTGACTTTCTTGTAACTATTGGTATTCAAGAACTAGGTTGGGGCGCCTGGGTGGCTCAGTCGGCTTCGGCTCAGGTCATGATCTCACGGTCTGTGGGTTCGAGCCCCGCGTCGGGCTCTGTGCTCACAGCCAGCTCGGAGCCTGGAACCTGCTTCGGATTCTGTATCTCCCTCTGTCTCTGACCCTCCCCTGTTCATGCTACCTCTCTCTCTCTCTCAAAAGTAAATAAAACACATTAAAAAAAATTAAAAAAAAAAAGAACTAGGTTGATTCTTCGGCCCCTTCTAAAATCATTTTATATTTAGTTTTATAACAAATTCATATGACACAGAATTGTATGAGGAAAAACAGAGAGGAGTGCTTGGGTGGCTCAGTCTGTTAAGCATCTGACTACGGCTCAGGGCATGATCTCCTGTTTCGTGAGTTCGAGCCCCACATTGGGTTCAGATCCTGGCTCCCTCTCTGTCCCTCCCTCCCTCACACACATGCATGCACACACCCTTTCTCTCTCTTTCTCTCACAAGTAAAGTAAACATTAAAAATGAAAGAAAGAAAAAGGGAGACACGTATTTTCTCTTTTACTTTCCCAGCCCTTCCCGGAAAGGTAAGCTTACCGGCCAGGCCGTGTGCTGTTACTGACTTTGCCCCTAGGCTTTCTCCTGCTGTTCACCGTGTAATAGATCTTGCTGTTTCTCTTTTGCAAAAATGGGGTTATGCTAGACCTGCTGTTCTGAAACCTGCTGGGTTTTTTTTTTTTTTTAATGGTTCAGTGTATTGTGGGCATCTTTTCAAGTGTGCGTATTGCTCTGGCTCATTCTTTTTAATGGCTACATAGGAGTCCATTGCTTGGATGTGACTTAGTCTATTTATCCCTCCCTCCGTTGAGAAGCACCTTGTGTTATAGCCAGTTTCAGAAAGAGCCATGCAGCGCTCGCCATGTGCTGTGACTCCCAGAGAGGACACGAATCTGGCCCTTGGTGGGGGGAGGGGGGGAGATTCTCTTTAGCTGTTTTCTAGAAACTGGACAGGAACGGAGCCCAGCCTGGTTGAAGTGGCTGAAAAGAGGTCCGGGGTGAGGTCCGCGGGGATCAGGAGGGCCGGGGAGCATCATTTCAAACCAAAGCAGGTCCCCACTGCTGCAGCTGGAGAGGGGATGCGGAAGGGCTGAGGGTTTTCCCTGGGACCCTGTGGGCTTGCTGGGGAGTCCCAGGGGGTGCTCCTGGAGCCTGCATGGCTGACGGCTCCCTCCGTGCTCGCCTGCAGTGGGCTCTGCTGTCACACCGGCTCCGCCTGGGACTTTACCTCGGGTGGGAGCTTACGTAAAGCCGAGGGTCTCAGAAAAGCAAGCTGACCTCTGGAAGTGGATGATTTCCTCCCAAGCCTGTTTGTTCATTCGGTTAACAAATGACCACTCACCATGTTGGGCTCTGTTCCAGGCACTGGAAACACAGGGATGGGCAAGTGAGAGCAAGGCCACAAATTCATGGGCTCACGTTCCAGTGCGGGAAGGGTGACAAGAAACGCATGCAGAATGCATGTCCAGTATATTAACGCTATGAAGAAGACGTAAAGCAGGGCAAGGGGATAGGACGGGGTGTGGGTGCTGTTTTAGATGGGGTGGTCCGGGAGGACTGCTCTGAGGAGGTGGCCTGTGAGCAGAGCCCCTAAGAACTTGCTCTGGTGTTTACTCCACGTCTCTCGCCTCCAGCCTGAAACTGATGGACGTGGTGCGGGCCAGAGGCAGGGATGGTTGGCTATGACCCCCAAGCTGATGGCAGGAACATCTCCAGTTCTGAGGCGGCAGTGGCTGGGTCCGTGTCCGGACTTGCCACTCGGGTGATGATCAGCCCCTTGGATGTCATCAAGATCCGTTTCCAGGTACCTTTTCCCCCTTGTTCCATGTAATGGGCTTGTGGAGTTTTCTCTTTATTGGAGGTTCGCCAGGGAAACACATTTTGCCGCCTTTGTTAACCTTTTCTGAAAGTTCTCCTTCTCACCCTGCACCTGCCCCTGGTGTCCTGACCTTTTCAGTTTTGATCCCTAGCTCCAGATTGAGCGCCTGTCTCGCAGTGACCCCGGTGCAAAATACCACGGGATCCTCCAGGCCGCGAGACAGATTTTGCTGGAGGAAGGCCCGACAGCATTCTGGAAAGGACATATCCCGGCCCAGCTTCTCTCCATCGGCTACGGAGCTGTCCAAGTAGGTGGCGGGGGAGTGGGCCAGGCCCCCAGGATGGGCTTTGCTCGGCAGAGGCGCACAGGGAGGGTGGGGCCCGCAGGGGCCCTGTCTGGGTCAGGGAGCAGGAGGCGGTCACCACACTTCTTACTTGTCTTCACTGCGACACTGCCTGAAGTTTGAAGTCTGAAGTCGAAGACAGTCAGACTGAGTCGTACCCCGGGTGTCCCTTTGCGCACCTCCTCCCCACCCCGGCGACTTCGCACCGACTGAACACTAGATGTTACCCCGACCAGACTGTCTTGATGCCAACCCCTTGTGGGGCCTGGCAAAGGGCGATCCAAATCTTTGCAGTTTTCAAAATAGCATTTTCGCATCTGTACTTCCTTTGGATTCCCCAGCAGCATTATGAGGAAGGTTGAACAGGTGTCACGTGGATCAGAGAGGGTCAGCAAGCTGCCAGAGGCCACACAGCCTGGAAGCAGTGCAGCCAGGATGAGAATTTTTTTTTTAGTAATTTTTTTTTACATTTATTTATTATTGAGAGACAGAGACGGAGCATGAATGGGGGAGGGGCAGAGAGAGGAGACATAATCTGAAGCAGGCTCCAGGCTCCGAGCAGTCAGTACAGAGCCTGACATGGGGCTCGGAACCTGTGAACCGTGAGATCATGACCTGAGCCGAAGTCCGTCACTCAATCGACCGAGCCACCCAGGCGCCCTGAGGCTCCTTAACTTCTGTTCGCACGTTCGTGCTGCTCAGTGCCGGTTGATTTCGTGGCGGATGGTGGGCCGCCGTAGTCGGAGTGGTGGTAGTAGGCTGCCTGCGTTCAGTGCTAATTGTGAGCCAGGCTCTGCTTTACGCGCTTTGATGGGGGTCCTGTGGTCACTCCTATGTTATAGACGGAAGACCGGGTAGAGAGAGCCTGGGTAATGAACCCAACCAAGGTCACTAGCTAGAAAGGCAGCCGAGCCAGGACGCCCACCCAGACAGCTGGGGCCAGCGCGGGCCTTGCCTGATTTTCCTGTGACATCACAGTGGTGGCTCGGGGCTGGCGCCCATGGGTTGACATGGCCTCTGCGTCTGTCGCGGGTTCTGCAGCGTGATACAGAAAAACGGCAACCCGCTCTCGGGACCCTGGCCCATCCGAGTGGGCTGGGGGAGATCTGGGCAGAGGGCTTTACACCATAGAATGTGGAATATGTGGAATTCTCCCCAGAAGAATTTCTGCTCCAGGGCAGAACGACTCTCAAACAGCACTACCTCCAGGGCCTTGCTTCCCAGTTCTGAGGAAACCCAGCTAAGGACTAGAACTTTCTTTCTTTCTTTTTTTAAATTTTTTTTAACGTTTATTTATTTTTGAGAGACAGAGCATGAGCAGGGGAGGGACAAAGAGAGAGGGAGACACAGAATCTGAAGCAGGCTTCAGTCTCTGAGCTGGTAGCACAGAGCCCGAAGTGGGGCTCGAACTCATGGACCACAAGATCATGACCTGAGTTGAAGTCGGATGCTTAACCGACTGAGCCTCCCAGATACCCGAGGAGTAGAACTTTCTGATGTAAATTTTTTCTCATATATTTTATTTTTTTTTAATTTTTAATGCTTTTAATTTATTTTTGAGAGACAGAGAGAAACAGCATGAGCAGGGGAGGGTCAGAGAAAGAGGGAGACCCAGAATCCGAAACAGGCTCCAGGCTCTGAGCCGTAGGCACAGAGCTGGACACAGGGCTTGAACTCGAAAACGGTGAGATCATGACCTGAGCTGAGGTCGGATGCTTAACCGACTGATCCCCCCAGGCGCCCCAGGAGTAGAACTTTCTGATGTAAAATTTTTCTCATTTATTTTCTTCACCCTTTGGATAGTTGGCTGTCCTCACATAGAATATAAAATGGCAGCTGCGCTCTGCACAAAATTCGATGCGTATGGTCTGCCGTTGCTGTTCAAGAAGCATGTTTCCTTGTCCGTAGAACTGGGCCCCGCGTGGGTCAGAATGGTGTTTGAGGGGGCGTGTCAGTGACTTTGTCATGTGCTCTTGCAGTTTCTGTCATTCGAACTGCTCACCGAGCTGGTGCACAGAGCCAGCAAGTACGATGCCCGCGACTTCTCCGTGCACTTCGTGTGCGGCGGCCTGTCTGCCAGCGCGGCCACCCTCGCCGTGCACCCCGTGGACGTCCTGCGCACCCGCTTTGCAGCTCAGGGGGAGCCCAAGGTGAGTGGCTGGGCCGGGGTGGGGCTCTTTCCCCCTAGAGGAACCCAAGTGGGAGCGCCCGGGGTTCGCATCCCCTCCGCTGGTCGGTGCGTGACCCTGCAACTGTGCTGCGCCCCGTGCGGGTGCGGGGTGCTCACAGCCTCCCGAGGGAGACGGCACCTGCAGGGGGCAAACAGAACAAATCCTGAGCAGCAGGCCGGATGGTGAGGGCATCGGGAGAGCGAGACTTGAGATCATGTTGCTGGGCTCTTGTGAGAGGGTTTTTGGTTTCCACTAAAAGGGGTGGAGGAAATGGGGTCATTGAGTCAGATTCCAGGAAGAACTTACTGAGTGAAAGGGAGGGATTAAATCCTGAAATAGACCTCCCCACCACAATCCCTGTTTCCTGGACTTACATAAGAATAGCTCTGTGTGTGTGTGTCTGCGTGTCTGCGCGCATGTGCCTGCTCAACCAAGAAAGAATGATATTCCCGTCTCCCTTCTGCTTTGGGGTATTGGTGGGGGTGACGCTCTGCTAAAGAATTTGATGTGCTTAAGAATCACTGCTGTCTCAGTTCTGCTGGTTCTTTGTGTTGCCTGCGGTGGAGATCCTGGGTTGTTGAAGCCCTTTTGTTTAAGAGAGACCCTGATGACCTGCGTGGTTCCGAAGGGCAAAGTGGCCTGGGGACAGCTTGCGAGCAAAGGAACGGGCATGAGGGCCAGTCCCTCTGTATGGCACTTCAGTGGGAAATAGAGGTTTCTCCTGGTGGGGAAATGAGATGAGGGTCCCTGGGCACTGAGCAGAGAGATGGAGGGGAAGGGTGTTTGTAGATGAGCAGACAGACAGACCTCAGCAACATGGCGGCTGCTGGGATGCAGACACTTGAGGGATGACACTCCATCCCCTTCTGTGCTCTGGGATGCTAGAGTCCTCTCCCGTGACTGCCCAGTCTTTGGTTTAAAAAAAAAATATATATATATATATACATATATATATATGAGAAGGTACATTTTGAAACTAATATGACATTAAATGTCAGGGGCGCCTGGGTGGCTCAGTCGGTTAAGCCTCCTACTTCAGCTCAGGTCAGATCTCAGGTTCACGGATTCGAGCCCCACGTCAGGCTCTGTGCTGACAGCTAGCTCAGAACCTAGAGCGTGCTTTGGTTGTGTCTCCTTCTCTCTCTGCCCCACACCATCTCATGTTCTGTCTCTCTCTGTATCAAAAATAAAGAAAACATTAAGAAAATTTTTAGAGAAGACTTAATAGAAAATGCCTTAATTTGACCCTTAGTTACACTTGACTCATGATTTGGGTATAGAATTCTAGGTAGCTCTCATTGTTGGAGAGAAGTCCAGAACTGCTCTGATTAATGACCCTTTATATGAAACTATCACCGTGCCTGCCTTGGTCACATTCAGGATCCCTTCCTAATACCTTTTTTTTTTTCCTGTTTTTAATTTATTTTTGAGAGACAGAGACAGATACAGCACAAGCAGGGGAGGGTGAGAGAGAGAGAGGGAGACACAGAATCCAAAGACAGGCTCCAGGCTCTGAGCTAGCTGTCAGCACAGAGCCTGACGTGGGGCTCCAACTCACGAACTGTGAGATCATGACCTGAGTTGAAGCCGGATGCTTAGCCAGCTGAGCCACCCAGGCGCCCACTGATTCCTGACATTCTAGAAGTTTACCAGTGCACTGGTCCGTGTCTCTGTCTTCTGTTGTGATGGGCACTTCCTGGACCCTTTCGTCCAGACCCTTTTCCTGGACACACTGGACAGAGGATCTGAAGCAGGCTCTGTTCTGACATCAGAGAGCCTGACACAGGGCTCAAACCCACAGACCATGAGACCATGACCTGACCCAAAGTCAGATACTCAACCAGCTGAGCCACCCAGGCGCCCCGTCATCATGTTCTAATAGTCTCTTTTGAAGATGCTTTTAATTTTGATAAGGTCCAGTTTATCAGTTTGTTCTTTTATGGATTTTGCTCTGGGTGTTTTATTTTTTTAATTTTTTTTAACGTTTTATTTATTTTTGATACAGAGAGAGACAGAGCATAAGAGGGGGAGGGGCAGAGAGAGAGGGAAACACAGAATCGGAAGCAGGCTCCAGGTTCCGAGCTGTCAGCACAGAGCAGGACGCAGGGCTCGAACCCACAAACGTGAGATCATGACCTGAGCTGAAGTTGGAGACCTAACCGACTGAGCCACCCAGGTGCCCCAGCTTTGAGTATTTTATTGAAGAAATCTTTGCCCAACTCAAACTCACAAAGATTTCTCTCAAGAGCTTGTCTTGTTCTCTCTTTTTTTAAATACTTATTTATTTTTGAAAGTGAGAGAAACGCAAGCTGGGGAGGGGCAGAGAGAGAAAGAGACAGAGGATCCAAAGTGGGCTCTGCGCTGACAGCAGATAGCCCGATGAGGGGCTTGAACCCACGAAATGCGAGATCATGACCTGAGCCAAAGTTGGACGCTTAACCAACTGAGCCACCCAGGCGCCACCTTACCTCTTTGTAAAATACCATGGAGGTGATCCCTTCTCTGTGGCCTAAGAATACCACTTCCAACCCTGTGGTTGGTTTCTGTTTCCCCTAGTGTTCTCTTGTCTGTACTGTTTCTTCCCTCCAGATGATTTCTGTTCCTCCCATTGATCATTTTGTTTTCTGGGAGTTTTTATTTTTATTATTATTTTTTAATGTTTTATTTATTTTTGATACAGAGAGAGACAGAGCATGAGAGGGGGAGGGGCAGAGAGAGAAAGAGACACAGAATCTGAAGCAGGCTCCAGGCTCTGAGCTAGCTGTCAGCACAGAGCCCGATGCGGGGCTCGAACCCACGAATGTGAGATTTGACCTAGGCTGAAGCCGGAGGCTTAACCGACTGAGCCACCCAGGCGCCCCCGGGAGTTTTTATTTCTGTTTTAAGTAATCTGTATGCCCAACATGGGTCTCGATTCATGACCCCGAGATCCAGAGTCGCACACTCTACTGACTGAGCCAGCAAGTGGCCCTGGTCTCTGGTTGATGAAGGCTTTCCTCAGATGTGTGGAGTCCCTTGGCTGCCAGCCTGGTGTGAAAGGGGCACAGAGAGGCGGAGTGGGACTGTGGGCGCCTGGCAGGCTTGTTGCCTCATGGCCTTTCCCCGCGTCCTGGCTCTCAGGGAGCCCCTCTAGGGCCAAATCCTGCAGTGTGGCTGCCGGCGCCTGGGAGCCAAGCGGTGAGGGGGTGGCCGGGGTCCTCCCTGCCCCGTGCAGAGTCACTCCCTCCACTGCCCTGTCTGGGCCGCGCCTCGCCGCGCCCACAGCCCCTGTCTGGTCCACCGCAGAGAGTATATGTTGAATAGAAGGGTACTAAGAAAAATCCGTGCCCTCCGGTCTTCCTGCATGGAGATGGCCTGCCGACAGTTCACGAGAGGTTAAATACACGCACTGGCAAATACCCAAATAGTAGAAAATGGCGAAAACTAGTCTCCCTCTTCCCCGCCCCCACCTGCCCTGCACGAGGTAGTGCTCGCCCTTCCTCGCTTCCTGTGGATCCTGGCGCAGGATCATCTCTGCATCGTTTGTTTCCTCCACCAGCACCGTAGGTACGAGATGCAGGTTCTTCTGCGTCTCACTGTGCTCATTTAGCTACTGGGGGGATGCGTGATCCTGTTTTAACAGCTGCTCTGTGGGGCGCCTGGGTGGCTCAGTCGGTTAAGCCTCCGGCTTCGGCTCAGGTCAGATCTCACGTTCGTGGGTTCGAGCCCCGCGTCGGGCTCTGTGCTGACAGCTAGCTCAGAGCCTGGAGCCTGCTTCCAGTTCTGTGTCTCCTTCTCTCTCTGCCCCTCCCCCTCTCATGCTCTGTCTCTCTCTGTATTAAAAATAAATAAAACATTTTTTAAAAATATTAAAAAAAAAACAAAAAAAAACACAGCTGCTCTGTGTTCTTCTGATGCCCCGTGCCCGGGGTGGACATTACGTCCTTGCGCTGGTGCAGGACACTGTGGCAGCACACTTTGGGCACCCACTTCTGTGCACTTGTGCGGGCAGACTAGTCTTGTAAAGAGCTAGAAACGTCGTTGCTGGAAAACCCCACCGTTGGGATTTTTGTCCAATATTTTCTTTGTCCTCTTGGCAGAAGAGGTGATGCTCCTGGCAGCTGGGATTTTAGACGAGGGGGGATGCGCGGGCCGGGCCGCGGCGTTCCAGGGCTAGGCCAGCACCCCGCCTCACTCGAGCCGCACGTGTTCCGTCCAGGTGTATAAAACCCTTCGAGGCGCCGTGGTGACCATGTACAGGACCGAGGGCCCCCTGGTCTTCTACAAAGGCCTGAACCCCACCTTGATCGCCATCTTCCCGTATGCCGGCTTCCAGTTCTCCTTCTATAACGCCTTGAAGCACGTGCACGAGTGGCTCGTGCCCGCCGAGGGAAGGAAAAGCGGTGAGGCGGCCTGGCACGGGGGAAGCCGGGTCTCCGCGAGCCCCTCCCCCAGACCAGCCCGGCTCTCTCTGAACCTTGTGGGAAATAAGGGCTTCCTGTCAGAAGCTAAGGCACCTCGCTCTCCAAACCTTGCTCCATCATACACCCACCCAACCAGTCCCGCTGCTCGGAGGCCCTTCCTTTCTTTCGGATCTTGCCACCCCATCGGTGGCACCGTCGACATTTATTTCTGACTCTGGTCATGAGGTCCCGCTTGCAAGCAGTCTGGTTTCAGTTGTGTCTTCTGTTCGGTACTTGTTTGGGGGCGATGGGAAGGGCAGTGGGCAGCCTGGTCCCTCCCAAGCCTTGACCCGAGTCACCCAGCAGACTGCACGCCCTCACTCCGTCCCATCCTCATTGTCATTCTTCCCCAACGTGGCTGTGGGTGGTTCTCCTCAGACATTCGGGGTGCTGGTGGGTCTTTGTGTCACGGTGGAGGGCCCGGCTCTTGACCTTGAACTTGTCTGCCCCCGATTACACTTCTCTCCTTAATCCCCCTCAATCTCACTTTGATTCAGAGAACCTCAAAAACCTGCTCTGTGGCAGTGGAGCCGGAGTCATCAGCAAGACCCTCACGTACCCCCTGGACCTCTTCAAGAAACGGCTGCAGGTCGGAGGGTTCGAGCAGGCCCGAGCCACCTTTGGCCAGGTGAGCCTTCCCCCTGCAGAGCGCTCTGGGTCTTGTCCCTCACCTGCCCATCGGGCAGCATTCAGCCCTGGGGATCCCCAGACCCGTGGGAAAGCCATGCACACAGGCCCTGTGCACATAGGACACCGCTGTGGGATGATCCAGGCAAAGGAGGGCTTGGTGTTTGTTCTTAAAAAGTGTTCGGTTCCGTTTGGGCCAAAGAAAGGTCCCCAGAATACTAAAGAACACGGAGAAGGAGACTCCTATTGGCACATAGAAGTTGTTTGCTTTATTCTGTAGGGGTTCCTGGAGAGGAGTGAAGTAAACCCAGTCAACTAATATATATATTAGTTCTTCACCCGCAAGAGAGGCGTGGGGTAGAATGGGAGTCAGGGAAGGGGGAGGGCATGTCTTACTTGAGGGAAGGGAAAGAATCGAGTTAGTTGTAATACATCTTCGTAGGAAGTTTAGAGAAGTTCGGCAGACGGAAAGATTAAAGTCACACATAACTGCAACACCACCTACCCACAGATAACGGTCACGCAGAACCTTTGGCTGTAGTTTTGTTTCTTTGCATAAACATATGTGTATACATTTTAACAAATATGAGACTGTTTACAAGGCTTTTATACCTCTTTTTCCCATTGTCCTCCTTTTTCCTTCTTGTCCTGAAGGGACAGTTTGAGTTGGGACAGTTGGTGAGAGCCCAGGGCAGAGGAGAGAGGCCCTGCTTCTGACAGACTGTGTGGCTGGCTTGGTGGGGGGACCTGTGGGAATGAGGGCAGATCAGGAAGGGAAGTTGAGGCCAAATGGAGTAACACCCTGAATACCAGGCTATGTAGTTTGGACTTGATTTTTCTTTTTTCTTTTCTTTTTTCTCTTTTCTTTTCTTTTCTCTTTTTTCTTTTCTTCTCTTCTCTTTTCTTCCTCTTTTTTTTTCTTCAAGTAATCTCTGCACGCACGTGGGGCTTGAATTCACAACCCTGAGATTGAGAGTTGCGTGCTTCACCAGCTGAGCCAGTCAGCACTCCTTGATTCTTTGTAATAACACTGCCATCACCGAGGGGCGTTACTGGAGATTTGGAGGGAGCTTGGGGACATGAGTCTGGCAGCAATGTGATGTCAACTGAGAAGGCCAGACTGGAGGCTAAAGCTTACAAGGGCCAGATTCAGATCCGCCACCCAAAGGGGACTGGGTGGGATGCGGTAAAGGGTCGGAGGCCCCCTTGGGAAGAGGCTCCTTAGGCAGTGCAGTCAGGAGGAGCTCTGTCCAGTGCTGATTTCCAGGCGCATCTGTTAAGTCTGAATTATTAGTCTACTTGAAAGAGAAAGAAAAGGTTGACTACTTTTCTGTCCTTCTTGCCTTGTCATTTCTTTGTCCAGCAAGTGTTTATTGGGAGCTGTGACGTGCTGGGTGCCGGGCCGACAAGAGTAGAGAAAACACCCGTGTGTTGATCACTTCCTCTGCCCCCCACCAAGTACCCCTCCTTCCTCTCTCCAGGTCCGCAGCTACAAGGGCCTCCTGGACTGCGCCCAGCAGGTGCTCCGAGAGGAAGGCCCCAAGGGCTTCTTCAAGGGCCTGTCCCCCAGTCTGCTGAAGGCTGCTCTCTCCACTGGCCTCGTGTTCTTCTGGTATGAGCTCTGCTGTAACCTCTTCCACCGCATGAAGAAGGCGGACAGCTAGCCCCGAGGGCAGGAAGGGCGGCCTCCGGAAGGAAGGAAGGTTCATCCAAGATCTCGCGCTGCACTGAGAGCTGCTGCTGCCCGCTCCATCCCTGCCAGCGGCCTGGCTGGCACCAGAAGGGCAAGGAGAGCACATCGGACCTGGTCTGTGGGGACACAGCCACGCTAGTCCGGGGCGTTTGCGGTGGTTTCTCTGTAGCCCACGCTCACAGGAAAGGCAGCAGCTGCTACTCGGGGTTCTGAGCCCCTTCCGCCCACAGGACTGTCCCTGCTCTGGGTAGGGCCTCGGCTGGCTCACCAGGGCTGGGATTGGGCCCTTGGCAGGGGCCTGGTCCTCACGCAGAGGCTCTTACTCCTGCCTGTTAAGTTAATACACACTGAAGCCAAAACACATTCCTTAATCTCACTCCCCTCTCCCCCTCCACCTCGCATCCCTCCTCCTGAAGTACGCGGGAGGGGGCTGTTGCCTTCCTCAGGTTCCATTTTTTCCAAGTAGTTGCATTCCTCACACAGCTTTGCTTCTAGTTCTGGGGGAAGAAGTGGTCACTTTATAACCTCCCCCCGACCCCATGCCCAGATCTTCATGCCTTAATTCCCGCTCAGGCTCTTCTCTCCCCTGGATGATGGAGCACAGGTGAGGGCCTCTGGTGGCCGGGGTGCAGGGGAGGGGGGGAGTTCCCAGCAGCCCGCAGGCAGTGGGGGAATGTGCCGATGGGGAGCTGTGGGTAGAAGTGGGGGGGCCCTTCTCCCCAGCCTACCTGGGATCACTTCTCTTCCATGGGGTAGGGGGAGGCTTACAGCTGGGCCAGTTGGCATCAGCTGCCTGCTCAGGGTGCCCCAAGGTGCTGCATATCCTTTGTCACCCCAGAAGGGCCACAGCTCTGAAGCAGCCTTGTGAGTGGGAGGCAGAAGGAAAGGGTTGGACAGGCAGCCTCCTGAGGGCACAGTTGGGGAGTGGGGAGATCAGCACAAGAATCACAACATCTACTCTTCTGCACACACAGGACAGACTACACTTAGTAGGGCGGGGGTGGGAGGGAATCTGTAGAACACAAGCACCACCCTTTCCACCCAGTTCTGCCCCCTGCCCGCCCACGCAGGGCAGTCCAGCCTGCAGGGTTGGCTGTGCAGGGGGCGCTGGCGTGGAGGAGTGCGAGAGTCCCCTGCAGGACTGTACCTGCTCTCAGTCCGGGATCTGGCTCCAGCCTCTGCAGTGACTTAGGAGGAAGGCACGGGCGGGGAGCAGCCTGTGTGGGTGTCGGGGCCCTTGGACTCCTGTCATCAGAACTGTTTGGGCTCTGACCTGGGGCTTTGTGATATGTCTGGCACCCTGAGTCCTGAAGCTTCCCTGCTGTTGGCTGCTAATTATGAAGATCTCGGCTGTGGGTAGGGTTTTGGGAACTGGAGGCCTGGGATGGGGCTGCAGGAAAGCCGCTGCCTGAATGTATTTTTAAGGAAATTCCACTTTAGTGGAATAAAGTACACTTTATTCTTTTCAGCTCTCCTACTCAGTACCGTCTTTTGCTGCAGCTGTCCTTCCTCGGTCGTGTTCTGGTGACCACTCCTGCCAGCTCTTTTAACCCAAGGAGAGAACTGGCAGCAGGAAGTTGCCATGGACACTTCTTGTCCCCACCATGAGAAGAGACAGTTCTTTTCCAGCCCCTTCTGGTTGCCTTCCTGCAACCCAGCGGGGATCTCAGGGATGGCCCTAAGCTGCTGGGCCCACGCTTTCCTCCCAGCCCCAGCCAAGACCAAGCTAGGGGCTTGGCCAGCTTTGGGATCAGCCCCAGAACCTCGCGGGTCACAGGCTAGTAAGAGGGGGTCCTTATTCTTGAGCTGGTTCGTTGGTTTTCAACTTACTGTACCAGTGCCGTTTGTACTTGGAGTAGGAGAGATGGTAAGGGGGGGCAGTGATCCAGCCCTTACAGGCACCCCTGCCCTCTCCCGTGGGTGGCAGGAGGCCACCACCTGGAAGTTCCTGCCCCTCCAGCCATCACTGCCCTTCCTCCGCAGGGTCATCCCCCTGGGGACTCTTCGAGTCTCCTCTTTGGAACCTGTTTTAGCCCTAGCCCCAGGCGTCGGATGGGATGGGACCCCACCGCTTGCTACCGAGGGCTTCCTGTGGGCTGAGGAGTAGGCCCCGCCGGGTGCAGACGAGTCGAGTGAGGACAGGGCGGGAAGAGCGTCGCGGCTGTTCCCTGCAGTACCGCCACCGACCTCAGAAGCACGAGCGGTGAGGACAGCGTCCCAGGGCTCCGGCAGATGGCGCTGGCGAGACCGCTCCCGCCCCGCCCCTCCCGGGCCGGGCCCCGCCCCATCCACGCCTGGCCCCGCCTCGGCGCCGCGCTCGGAAATGACCTAAGCGGCTTCCAGGCCCGACCAGCCACTCCAGCTGCTGCGGCGCCGCGGACGGGGGGCGCGCGCACCATGCCC